>NC_090247.1:32672054-32705336 GCF_037325665.1 Littorina saxatilis
GTTATTTTGGCTGGTTTTGGTTTGTGTGTATCACTGGTAGTGCTTTTTTTGTTCTTTCTGTAAACGAATGTCCGTCCTCCTTCCGGCTGATCGGACCCTGGAGTGAGTAACTGTTGAATGACAAATCTGTGATCAAATTTCCTGCGTCCATGTATTATCGTGTGCTGAGGCAGATTTTCTAACGAATTCAGGTCCGTGTATTTAAAGGGATAATCGTGGCCATAACAAGTCTCAAATCAACACATAAGCTACACAGGTCGGGTTGTGGTTGTAATTATGTCGACACACGCTAGAAATGCCTTAAAAATAAATGTGTGAATGAACGCTCGGTTATTCAGTTTCGAGACGGTTGTGCTTGGTTAATACTTGGAGACTGTGAATTTTCCACGCGCGTTTTTCTTTTTGTCCTACTTGTTGCCAATCAGAGCGGTGAATAATTTAAGACGCTATTGCTAGAGTGAGAGTACAGATTTAAAATTTCCCAAGCGCTACAAAGTTTGAATGTCACGTTATGGGCCGAATAAATGACACCACACACAAGGAATGTCTTAGAATCAGTGTTTGAACGTACAGTTATTCAAATTCAAAAGCTGTTTACGGTAGTCTTTTGAGATGGTGTATATTCTCCGAAAAACAATGTATTTGTTTTCGCGGTATTATGCTTTTCAGCTCCTTTCAGAATGGAATGAGTACGCGCTCGTCAGATTACCGAACTGAATTCCTGAATCCTACGGCTTTCATCTCTTCAGAAAAAATCGTTCCCACCATGCAGCACTAAATAAAATATGACAGCGAACGGAAGTCGGGACTTTTAACACAGAAGAACTGTCTGAGAGAACCGTGTGCCGATCAAAATTCATGTAATAAATTAGTATAGTTACGGAGCATTTTCGATAAAAAAAATATTGCAAGTTTATCTAAATTACAGCACATTGAATTTTCCTTTAACTCTTTAAGATTAAATTCACCAGAAAACTTCTCTAAAATCTCAACTTCAACACTATACCTTTAAGATACACTTTCCTTGTAGGAATATAGTTGCGAGTGCATGCCTTTCACTACGGCATCTAGTGGTCAAAGATCATATTCAAAGTCGTTACTACTTTTTCCTTGCAGCTTTGTTTTTTCTCACAAACAGTCTTTGACTAAATGTCATAAATGAAGACTTGTATGTTAACTTGATAATTATTATACCTGTGTTTTCGTGCAGGAAAATGCCTGAAGCTGCGCTACAAGGATGGCCGAGACTACCGCGGCAAACTGGACCACACTATGGACGGCTACACGTGCCAAAAGTGGACCGAACAGTACCCCCACCAACACAACCTCACCGAACCCACCAGCAACAACAACGACAACAAGGAAGAAGACAAAGATGGGCTCGGTAACCACAACCACTGCAGAAATCCCAAGGAACATCGCCGCAGTCGTCCTTGGTGTTACACGACCAAGAAAACTCACGAGTGGCAGTTTTGTGATATCACAGCCTGTTCTACTTCCGGCTCCGGATCTTCAAACAACCGGCCAGACAAATCACAAACTACAGCCAAGCCACCGAGACGAATTTTGGCGCAGTCCGGGGGACGTCGACCGTCTTCAGCAGCTGCCGGTGGGCGTCAAATATCTTCGGCAACGTCTTCGGGAATTTCCGGACGCCTCGGAAGACCTTCCAACAACGCCGAAATCCAAGAAAGGACTTCGCCCAGGCGAGGCAAGTTGACCCATAGAGAAAAAAGGAGGGAGAGAAATCGAAGAAGACGGCATCTACAGAGGAAGGAGAGAGGTAAGAACAGGAGGAATTCCAAAAGGAGAACATCACGGAGGCAGAGAAGGAAACGAAACAAAGAAAAGAAACATGATTGATTTACTACACTCTGGTCAATGCATAAGCATAATACTTTACCATAGTAATATTTTTCTTTGTAAGTCCCCACTGCTGACTCTTAAAGTACTCATGCTGCAAGGAAGACATTCTCGACGGATTTAACATTGTATGCAGTAAACTATACTCTCACTTTTCGAGGCTAACTTCTCAAACCAGTGACTTAAGACATTTCCTGTTTCTTTTTTTCAATCAACAATGTAAACGCATTGTCCATGGGGTAAAAACTTAAACCATCTTTAAATACGTATGTACGTATGCCCGTTGCCCCATAGAAAGCATAGGCCATCGATATCTATTTTCCATTTGACTCTGGGTTGTCTTTTCTAGATCAGCCCAGCTGCTTCTCTGTACACTGCAACCCCTCTTTTAGAGATCAGTCCAGCTGCTTCTCTGTACACTGCAACCCCTCTTTTAGAGATCAGCCCAGCTGCTTCTCTGTACACTGCAACCCCTCTTTTAGAGATCAGTCCAGCTGCTTCTCTGTACACTGCAACCCCTCTTTTAGAGATCAGCCCAGCTGCTTCTCTGTACACTGCAACCCCTCTTTTAGAGATCAGCCCAGCTGCTTCTCTGTACACTGCAACCCCTCTTTTAGAGATCAGCCCAGCTGCTTCTCTGTACACTGCAACCCCTCTTTTAGAGATCAGCCCAGCTGCTTCTCTGTACACTGCAACCCCTCTTTTAGAGATCAGCCCAGCTGCTTCTCTGTACACTGCAACCCCTCTTTTAGAGATCAGCCCAGCTGCTTCTCTGTACACTGCAACCCCTCTTTTAGAGATCAGCCCAGCTGCTTCTCTGTACACTGCAACCCCTCTTTTAGAGATCAGCCCAGCTGCTTCTCTGTACACTGCAACCCCTCTTTTAGAGATCAGCCCAGCTGCTTCTCTGTACACTGCAACCCCTCTTTTAGAGATCAGTCCAGCTGCTTCTCTGTACACTGCAACCCCTCTTTTAGAGATCAGCCCAGCTGCTTCTCTGTACACTGCAACCCCTCTTTTAGAGATCAGTCCAGCTGCTTCTCTGTACACTGCAACCCCTCTTTTAGAGATCAGCCCAGCAGCTTCTCTGTACACTGCAACCCCTCTTTTAGAGATCAGCCCAGCTGCTTCTCTGTACACTGCAACCCCTCTTTTAGAGATCAGCCCAGCTGCTTCTCTGTATACTGCAACCCCTCTTTTAGAGATCAGTCCAGCTGCTTCTCTGTACACTGCAACCCCTCTTTTAGAGATCAGTCCAGCTGCTTCTCTGTACACTGCAACCCCTCTTTTATGACTTTTTCAGATTTTCTCAGACAGTTAAGAACCTTTGTAAATTTACCCCCATTTTAAAACTCCCTCCTTTTTAAGACCTGAATTTCTCAGATGTTTGGAGGTCTTAAAAGGGGGGTTCCACCGTATCTACAGCTCTACCTCATTGTTTCGCGTACTTCAGCTCTTTCTGGGCCTTCCTCTCTTCTTTTTCCCCTCCGGGTTCCAAGTCACAGCCTACTGATATTTGGGAGTCTGAAGTGCGATGACTGAACGCATCCTTCTTGAATTCAGCTTCTGATGCTATGTTAAGCATTTTACTTGGCAGTTCTCAACTCATATAGGCTTTGAGCTGTTCAGATATATCTTGGCTTTGCAACCTTCGTTTTTGCATTACTCCAGTTTCCTTTTCTTAAATAAAGAGTTAGCTGGGTTTTGCCTTTCAGTTGGCTATTCTCAACACATGGGCATTGCGGCCTTGTATCAGGGCTTTTTGCATTTAACTTGCGTGTACCTCCCGTTTCCTTATCTCAAATAAGCTCGGTGGCCAAACAAAGAGTTAGGTTGGACGAGAAGGAGGCTGCAGAGCTTCCCCTACCTCACTGATCCATGACAGTATTTAGGTTATTTTGTTGTACTCGTCTTATTAATGATCTCAGTGTAAATAATGTGTAGACAGTTATAAATGTGTCGCGTCTGTATTTAAGCACCCCGCCCCCTTACATTGTATCAGCTCATGGTAGCAGTAACACACACGCACACACGCGCACACACACACACACACACACACACACACACACACACACACACACACACACACACACACACACAGGCATAGATTTTTGACAACATCCGAGTGCCAATATGGTGGTGGTTTCTTTTGTTGTATTACTTACCTAAGCATCACTGTTCACAGTAACATTGTACAGGCCAGTATTGATATTGAAAGATGCATTCTTTTTGCAACACTTATTTTCACGTTACGAGTGTATTTGTTCTGGGAACATACTTTTTGAATGTATTTGATATGAACGATTTTGTACACATGATGTTGATAAGTTTTGCTGAGACAACCCTTTATTTTTCTTTGGTCGCTACAGGCATTCGTCACAGTATTCCGAAGTACAGTACCCGGCAAAAGAAACGCAACTCATTCGCGCCCACTGTTGCAGGTGATTTTTCGTCACTTTCAAATTGTCGTAACATTAACAGCTATTGTGTTTTCAGCGTAGCAATAGGGTCCGATATTTAGACGAGACAAGTATAATGCCGACGAGTCGAAGACGACTGAGTCCCATTATACTTGTTCGAGTCTAAATATCGGACCATATTGCTACGCTGAAAATACAATAGCGATTATATAGCTGTTCTGACCTTGATTTGTTGTTCCAAACTTACAAAATGACAGTTTTTGTGTCGATGCGTTGATCTCAGGTTTTGATAGCAGACGCCGTTTCTTATGCGCATTAGTTTTGCGCAGGCGCCACACTGACTTTGGAAAAAAATCGATTTGACAACACAGCTGTTAAACAGCTTTTTATTAGTTCATTCGTATACAACAAAAAGAAGTTTGAGTTTTTTTTAATTTTGAACAAGACTACTTATGAATAAGACCAAAACACAACATCAACGGAAAACTAGAAACAACTGAAGAACTAGGATGCAACACGGGGGAGGAGAAGAGAACAGCTAATCCGTACAACACGAGCAGACGGCAGCGAAGTTTTCAGTTTGGGTGAATGGCATTTATGCTTGTCTCGTCATGAAGCGATTTTTTCAACCTCAGTTTTTAACGACTACAAGAATATTAGTGCCATGGGTTGTACATCAATACTTCAGAGGGGAAGTGGGGTATTTAGTGTGGAGTTACGAGATAAGAAAACCCGGCGAATGCGAAAGTTTGTGTCAGTCGGCAACTGGCACACGAAAACGGCTGTTCCGTTTTACTCCCCTGTTTGTCCTACATCTTTCGACTTTGGGCATTTTGTGGTGTTTAGGGACAGAAAATAATTGGTTTAGTCCTGTTTCATCGGGAAGTTAGCAGAAAAGGGTATGCAATCGACATTTGTAAAGCCAAAAAAACATTCCCGAGAAGAATTTCAAGTTGTCAGTGTATGCTGTTGTCGACTCAGTGAAACATCGTGTGGTACAGATGGGTAAACCGGAACCATGCGTCTTTGTAATTGCCAATATGCTTTTGGATATTGGCAAAAATGGCCGACTTCCGTAGCATTATGCTTTGATGATCGGAAGAGACCATCCAATCACAGCCCCCGAATTCCCCCACGTGTCCATCATAATAGCTATATATGAACCCGATAAGGTACATCAAAAAGGAAGACAGATTCGTGGAGGATATTTTACTGGCTGTACGATTAGAATGAGCTTTTCTTAAACAACCCTTTTTAACACCGTCTAAGTGATTTATGTTCATTTTTCTAATTATGATACGCTTTGGCGAATTATTCAAATAACATGATCGTGTTGAGAGATGAATTTCCTCCACAACTGTCTTAACCTGGTTAAAAAAATATGCATTTTTACGAATTTTGTAGCGTGTCGAAGTGAGACGTTCGCCTGCAAGTACGACTCGCTTGACCCCTACCCTGTATAACACCGTTTATGAAAAGGTTAAAAAAAAACTTTAAAAAGCAAACGATGTAATAACATGCACTAATCGTACAGCCAGTAAAATATCCTCCACGAATCTGTCTTCCTTTTTGATGTAGTCTACCTTATCTGGTTCATAGTTTACGACAATTTGAAAATGACGAAAAATCACTTGCAACAGTGGGTGCGAATGAGTTGCGTTTCTTTTACCGGGTACTGTACATCAAGTACGGAATGACAAAGAGTATCGACTCAATCTGTTTAAAGGATTGTATTTTTAGTCTTACCCGTAGCATGTTTCATTTCGGGTATATTAGATTGAAGCTGTGCTTCTATAAACGTGTGTGTATGTGTGTGTGTGTGTGTGTGTGTGTGTGTGTGTGTGACTGTGTGTGTGTGTGAGTGTATGTGGGGGGGTGCGTGCGTGCGTGCGTGCGCGTGTGTGTGTGTGTGTGTGTGTGTGTGTGTGTGTGTGTGTGTCAGTCTGTGCTTGGTAGAGAGAGAACGAGATCTTGGTCATTTGCCCTGTCCACCAGTTATACTATTTTGTTTAGTATGTTTCAGGGATGTTTTGTGTACTGTTTCAACTCTAATTATCATGTTAAAACAAACACACATGCCGGAAGTTTAAACTGAGATATCACTCTTGCAGAATTGAGTATATACGTGCTCTGATATATAATTGTATGAATGTAAGGTAGAGCCCTAGACTAAAATAGCGATGAGATAACTTACAAAGACTTGTTCTAAGTGTACCTTGCTCACAAAATCGGAAACGAATGTAAACATGCATTCATATTTGTTTTCTGTTTATTAACTTTTTTCTCAATAAATACTGTTGACTACTCTTCTTTTCTAATATTTATTTTTGTTGTCCATGCATTAAAAACTAAACTTGGCCAAAAAACTATTGCAACAAATTTCAAACCCAAATTAAAGCATTAATCCCCGTGTCATTTCATTAAAACTGTATTAAAACGAAGTGTTATATCGCGACGGGGAAAGGGGGAAGATGGGAAAGAGCCACTTGTCAATTGTTTCTTGTTCACAAAAGCACTAATCAAAAATTTGCTCCAGGGGCTTGCAACGTAGTACAATATATTACCTTACTGGGAGAATGCAAGTTTCCAGTACAAAGGACTTAACATTTCTTACATACTGCTTGAATAAAAATCTTTACAAAAATTGACTATATTCTATACAAGAAACACTTAACAAGGGTAAAAGGAGAAACAGAATCCGTCAGTCGCCTCTTACGACATGCTGGGGAGCATCGGGTAAATTCTTCCCCCTAACCCGCGGGGGGAATCTGGATAAACAACCGTAACGATCCAAACTTTCGCACGAAGTATCTCTAGTATGTTGGTAAAAATGTTTCAAAGAAATCCACCAAGTCATTGCTAAAATGTAGCGCTTTTTGACATGATACCCATAAAAATTGACGTAAAACGTTCCGTTTTTGACCGCTCTTGCGATCAATACCTGCATCAGTAGGAATAGAATAGCACGCGAAATACGCAAGGTAGCAAAGCAAAACAATCTGTTCAGGGTAGATAATTGATTTGAATTTCTTCTCGTATGTCAAAGTTGCAAAGATTTGCCTATTGTGATTTTTGGTCAATTTTTCATTCGGCTCTTCCGTTTTTGTCTGGTCGATTTTGAGGGTACCCCGGCCTTACTTGAGCGGCGGTCACGTGATCCCTGTAAAAGAAATATGTAATCCAAAAGGTGATCCTGAAGCTAACAGTTTAATTAAATGACACAGGAATTAATGCTTTAATTTGGGTTTGAAATTTGTTGCAATAATTTTTTGGCCAACTTTATTTTGATCTGGATTTCCAGAGCACCAAACAAAAATGTGTGTGTGTGTGTGTGTGTGTGTGTGTGTGTGTGTGTGTGTGTTTGTGTGTGTGTGTGTGTGTGTGTGCGCGCGCGCGCGTGTGTGTGTCTGTGTATATATAGATATAGATATATATATATATATACATACGTGTGTGTGTGTGTGTATGTACGTGTTAGTGTGTTTCGGCCTCTCTCTCTCTCTCTCTCTCTCTCTCTCTCTCTCTCTCTCTCTCTCTCTCTCTCTCTCTCTCTCTCTCAATCTCTCTTTCTCTCTTACATTAGCCCTCAGACGGTTATACAGAGAGTGCTTTATAGACCAAGACTGCCAGACACGGAGACAAAATACATGAACGAAATTGTCCAAAAATCGATACCACCAAAGCACACATTGCTTGGACATACATAATGCGGCTTTATTGGAAGTGAAATAATGTTTATTGAACACTGACATCGATCGTCACCTTGGATAAAAAGTATAACACATTTTGCATAAACGAATTACCGGATACATATCACAGAAACTATGGAGTTCAACGGATGGGAGAGCTCTCACATTGAACCAAAGAGACAGCTAAGCCATCAGGGATCCTAAACTTGCTCAGTCAAATTCGAACGAACATGTAAAGTTTTGTGTACACTCGGTGTGGAAACTAACTTTTCCCATAGTGATACCGACTTCATTTGAAAGTGAGGGGGTTAATCCTGTAGTCTAGGCTAGATCGCTCACATATGTTCACTGTACCACACTACACATCCCTAAAGGCCTGTCCAGACACTCCCGGCCGACCCTGTCCACATTTGACTTATGCTCAAAACGGCCCCGTTGGGCGCACCGCAGCGTGCTATGATCGCGAAGCGTTATTTGCAGAAGAATAGCGCGTGTTCTAATTTCTATGACACAGACATAGAACGACGGAAATGGGACCAATCAGAGCAAACCAGAGCGATGACGTCAGTCGAATGCAACCGAACCTTCTTGTCAGGTGACCCGCTCCACTGATACCGCGTTGTGAAAAAAATCGTCGATGTGTGGCCACTCGGCAAATCCCGCGCGACGCACAAAACGGCCTGCGGCGCATAGAGCGTAAAACGGCGTCCAAGTCTGGACAGGGCTTTAGACAGCGTCAACTTCTGGGCTGGGGTGCGCGAAGCCACAACAGGGTTCACCTAACTGGGTGTGAGTCGAGGTCAGATTGGCTTACCATGAGATTTGTTGTGATTTCAACCAATCTGACTCTGCGGCTTGTTCTCAACAAGTTAGATGGGAATCAGTTTTGTGTATAGATGCCTTCGTGCATCCCAGCCTAGCATACTAGCGTTAAAGGGAAATAACTGAAGGATCCCCGATGGCTCAGTTTCTCTCTAAATTTCAGGGTTGGGCTGGGATTTTGTTTCCCTTCCCTCACAATCCAGTTTACTCACTCATGCACACATTAAAGGTAGATTACTTCATTCCCACAGGACAAATTCATTACAGCCTAAGAAGTATCTCCACACAGTCATTACATGCAACAAAGAGTATAAAAATAAACATTTTCAATTGTGTCCAATGAGTTTAAATTACATATTTGAAACTGCATTCACTATACACCAACCAGGCTAGCAAGTTTTGTCAGCACGGTAAGTCCCGCAGGGAAACGTGCCCCGCTTCGTGATATTTTGTGCATTGAAAAAAGCGGAACCTGCAATACCGCCGTAAAAACAAAGCGATCACACATACAGGGAAGTCCTTTTGCAACACAGCAAAATAAATCAGCCAGAAGTCTATGAAAGCATCCTCGCTTCGTCTATTAATCACCCATTCTCAGCAATGAGGTGCCGCCTCATGGTTTTTTTTAAACACGAATGCTGTTCAATAATTCTAAACTGTCATTATGACATAGGTATGCGGCGACTTCGGACAGTAAATTACTACACTACCCGTCATAAAAAAAAGTACACAGATACATTTAGCTGTAGATCTTTGTGATGCGGCCAGTTATATTACATTATAAAAGCAAGTATATTGCCAGAAAGGTAATTCATTCCCTTACCTGCATATTACACCTGTGGGTTTGTAAAAGAGTTAATGCCCTTGCTTTAAGTGAGACAAACAAACAACACGTTCCTTGTCCGCGTGTTTCAGACACACTCCTCGCTTGTGACTGGCCTGTGGCTTGTTTCTCTCACTAAAAGCAAGGGCATTCACTCTTTCACAACCCATTCAAACCCGACAGAGTTATTTCCGGAATTAGTCTATTGCACCTTGTTGGTGAGAATGGGCTTTATATTAGGCACACAAAAAAGGTGTGGTTAAGGTAACATAGCCCAAAAAAATAGGGTAGGAAGGTAGGCAATCACTTTTTTTTAAAACTTTTTTTCTAATGTGTACAAATTAAACCTACTTGACAGGGAAATAGGTGTACGACTCGAGCGCTTTCGCTTTCATTGCGTTTTCTGCATTCGTTTTTTTGACAAATGTAATAAAAAGTTATAGGGTCAGCCTCTAAAAATAGGGTAGGTCGGGTTACCGTATCCACACCTATTTTCTTTTAGGCCTTTTATGTGCTGTACAATGCCCTCATCGCAGAACCAATTAAGATAAGAAAAGAAAGAAAGACACACAAATCTAAATCGAGAGTCACAGTCATGAAAGTCGTTTAACTGTACATGTAACACAATATGGCGTATAAATCCATTCCCACGTGGTATAGCTTTTACCATCATTTGTTTATTTGGGTGTATGTTCAAGTGAAATTAAAGGCGCACTCGTACTCTCGTACGAAAACTGGCTGACCATCTCACATCTGGCCAGTGTTATAGGCTACACGGGGCATGAACATCCCTCTACTTGGTCACATACATACCAGAAATGAACAGCCTGGTTGCCAGTGGGGCATTTTTGATGAATTAATTTCGTAAAAGCCACGTGTGACATTTTGAGATTTTGATTCATTGAAAACATTCTAGCTCACCACGGCAAGCAGTCAGGGTGTTGGTTTTTGGTGGTTGACCAAGTGGAGGAATGGTCTTATCCGATGCAATAGCCTAGCGAGATCTGAATCGGTGAGCCGAACAGCTTACACGAGAAGAATGAGCCTTTGATAATGCTTTTAATCCACGTGAAAGCCTTGACAGGCCCGTTGTGGTACATATGATCGTTTACGCGAGAAAGAATGTACCTTAAAATTGACAATGAGCAAGTGTTCCATAAATGTCTACACAATTGACTGTCTGCCAATACATCAGCCTTTGCCAAGCAAAAGCAAAATAAAACGAACTTATTCATTCATCTTTCAATTAAGAGGTGTGAAAAATAATGGCAAATAAACCAATGTTGACCTTTGCATAGGCATAACATAATCTGAAAATGATCACCAAATCCGGTAAGGTTAGCTTTTATTCAAAGTTCAAACATGATGAAAAAAATCAAGAAAATACTGTTTTGTGTGTCATACAAGTACACCTCTGCTTTCTGTGAATGAAGATTGTTTTATATCTGTCCAAAGTAAAACACAGACAAACGTGGGGTTATACAAAGTAATGAAATACTAGTCAGACTGTACAAAAAATAAGCAGAGACACAGACACATAGAAGGTAGGCTAGTGGGGTTTTTTCAAATTAAAAGCAGCGGTTGCTTCGGTAAAACCTGAATCTTTTGCAACATAGCTTTCTCCCTTCTTGACATTTGTAAAATTTTCCAATAAGGCACGTTACCAAAGTATGATCACATAAGTCCACTGTCATTTTTGAGTGGTACGTTCCCAGCCAATGCCAATAGCCTATTCCGTGACCAACACAAGGGATGTGGAGCGATTCTACACACAGGCATGGGCATATTCACATTTGTCGTACATGTGTGTCTGTCGCATTTTTGTGACACGACAGGCAGTTTCTCCGTCAAACTAAGAAGGTTCCTGCAATGTATCGATCCTGATCCTGATCCTGACAATTTGCGACGAACTCCTTGCCGCCTTTATCTCTCTCGGCGAGTGAAATAGACATGTTATGCAACAGGCAAACACTTAGTGCCCAGCCCTGTTGCTGGATGATCGTTTACAGTATCATCATTCATTCTCACGCTAGTGTTCTGTCCGTCGTGTCAGAAATCGTATTGCTTTGAGGTGCACGTAAGTCTCTGAACACTTCACTTTTCCAACGGCGACTCTGCAAGCCTTATTCCCCGTTAATACCTGTTACATTAAATCATAATCAATAAGCCTTGGTAGAATAGCGTCCCACCTTGCTGAAGACCCCAGTCAAATATCACCAGAAAAGAGAATTACTGGAATCCACAAGGAATGGGTAAAAGAGGGTGCCCGAAGCTAACCTCGAGGCGTAGTCGGCTTGACGAGATGAAGGTCACCATAGTTATTCCTGGGAGGAGGCACACACAAAAAACAGTCGGAGACTGGAGGAAGTGGAGGACAACTGCTGAGGCTCAATGTTCCACAAGGAGCGAAGAGGATTCAGTAAGTTAGTTTTCAAACCGTTCCAGAATCCGGATCCGTCTATAGAGAGTGCCCTAAACCATTCCGTACGCTGACTGGACTGCTTCGTCTTTACACACACAAAACAGTAGTGTCTCTTGAACAGCATGGTCAGATAGTGTCCCAGGTCGCAATCCAAAGACGCACTTCTTCGCGAAAAAAGGAATCTGTTTATTTTTATTCATATTATAGACAATTGTTAATATAACTTGGAAAGAATGTCTTCTGGGTTATGATCACTTACGCTCATTTGATCGCTTTACACTAAGTAAAGGCGTCCCAAAGAGCAACTGCATAGTACCACACGGGTTCAGCAAAACTCGATGGAGTTGTCCCTTCTATATCCTTTTTTCGTTTCTCCGTGAGGATAAGCTATCCCTAAAAGAAGAAGACATCCAGATTTTCTCAATCTCGTCGCTGCTTGGTTAGATTGAGTTCAATGTATGATAGTTCGCACCTTGCTCATGTAAAAACCCGGTTTGCGCAAGACTGCTTCTTTTTTGTACGATTTATCTTTCTTCCGTGAAAGCAGGTAGGCATCCAGTTTTTCGTACTGGCCCAGCACTGTCATCGTAACATGATCTGATTCCAGTGTTCCAGATCAGGGTCAGAACACGCAGCTTTAAGCCCTCTGACACAAGAATTATCACACCCGGAACTCTAATCGTAGTTCTGTTATAAACTGGCTTCTCTAGAACGTTCGTAAAATCATAACTTGGTTTGGTGGTGTTTCTGATCCAAGTGCTCCAGATCGGTGTCAGAAGACACGCTCACTCCGCCCAAACTGAACTTCACAGGAGAACGGGTTGCCTCCTCTCCCTCCTCCTCCTCTTCCTCCTTTTGGTAAGAATTTTTATGGAACACATCATCCTCGTCAACCTTGCTATTCTTTCTCTCCTTCCTCTGCTCTTTCCCTTCTTCTTCCTCGTCCTCGTCCTCGTCGAGGGCGAGAGGAGCCAGCTTGGACTCCACCATTTTGAAGATCTGCTCCTGCTCGTAGAGGCTGAGGGAGCTGTGGTTGTGGCGCGTGTGGAAACTGCTCTCTTCGTCGGACTCCGAGATGTTCTCCAGATCTCCGAAGCTCGGGCGGCGTAGAGAATGGAGAGATCCCCTGTCAACACATTATTGTGTGATAACAATATTATTATTCACGCTTCTGTGAAGGTAGACAGAGAATAATGAATCATTATTTATACTTAATAATTGATTCCTTACTTTTTTGCATCCTGAAGAAGGCGAGCGACAAGCTGCCGAAATATTGATTAAGAATGTACTAAACCTGGATAAACCTGGATATACTGTATTGTTCTCTTTTTGTTTAATCAATCTCTTGTAAATTATGCCACGAGTGAAAGGTAATAGGAGGACGAAGACTGAATTGAGAACGCTTTGCATGCAATATGATGAAATGCAATGACAAACCTTTACACCATAGGACGATTAACAGAATGACTATCACAAGATAAAGCCTGATATTTTGACCAGACAAGTTAAATACTGGCTAGTCAAAGACAAGCCGTTACGTTTTCTCGACTCCAAATTTCAGAACCTATCGTAACGCTGAAAACACAGCAGCGACCAGAAATGTCTTGTTGAAAAAAATTGTTGTTTGTTACAAACAGCTCCCCACTAGGTCGACGAAGATAAAAAAAAATCAAATTGAAATATTGACAGACACAGTTGAATAGACCTAACATACAGATAGAACATATTTACAATCACAGAAACACCACCAAACATACCCACAGAACAGAATCCGAATCACAGAAACACCACCAAACATACCCACAGAACAGAATCCGAATCACAGAAACACCACCAAACATACCCACAGAACAGAATCCGAATCACAGAAACACCACCAAACATACAGTGGTACACACAGAACAGAATCACAGAAACACCATCAAACATACCAACAAAACAGAACCACAACAGAAACACCACCAAACATCCACACAAAACAAAACCACAATAACAGAAACACCACCAAACATACACACAGAGCAGAATCAGAATAACAGAAACACCACCAAACATACACACAGCCTGGAACAGAATCAGAATCTCAGAAACACCACCAAACATACACACAAAAATGGTTCAGAATCACGGAAACATCGCCAAACATACACACACAAAAATTTCAGAATCACGGAAACACCGCCAAACATACACACAGAAATCGTTCAGAATCACAGAAACACCACCAAACATACCCACAGAACAGAATCCGAATCACAGAAACACCACCAAACATACCCACAGAACAGAATCCGAATCACAGAAACACCATCAAACATACCAACAAAACAAAACCACAACAACAGAAACACCACCAAACATACACACAGAGCAGAATCAGAATAACAGAAATACCACCAAACATACACACAGCCTGGAACAGAATCAGAATCTCAGAAACACCACCAAACATACACACAAAAATGGTTCAGAATCACGGAAACATCGCCAAACATACACACACAAAAATTTCAGAATCACGGAAACACCGCCAAACATACACACAGAAATCGTTCAAAATCACAGACACACCGCCGAACATACACACAGAAATGTGTCAGAATCACAAGCGAACCTGGGCCGTTTGTACAGATCCAAAGCAGAGCGCCGCGGGAAGGAATTGCAGTGTCCGTTGGCCCTGGCTAGCTCCAGATCGTGCATGGTTCTACCGTTGGCTGACAACCTTGGGATGTTCCCGTTCGTTATTGCTGAGTTCTTGTTGTGCTGGTCGTTGTCGCCGGTGGCGGTACTGCTGCGGCGACGGCTTTGTCCGGCGTTGTTGTTGTTGTCGTCGTTGTCGTTCTTGCCGCACTCCAGGTCCCGGATAGGCGGGGGGCACCATCTGGGGCAGCCTCTGAGTTTTTAGAAGAGAGAAAGGAAGAGTTTGCTTTAAACAATGTTTAATTCTTTAGCATAACCATCAAAATTGCAACCGCCAGTATGAAAACAACATAACAAATGGTGTCTTTGAAGAAAAAATAGACGAACTAGTGATGAATATGAAAACCGCCAACAGACAGCTAGGTTATTACATGATCTACAAAAACATTCAGGCAATTATACCACAACTATACATCTAAAGGAAGAAGGAAAGTGTCTGTGTTAAAAAAAAATGGTTGTTGAAGAAGGGCATGAGAAAACATGTCAACAATGAAATGAGTTTAATAATTGTAACGAAATTTAAACCTGTGTCACTGTCACCCTCCAACGCCTGCTTCCAGCCTCCAATAACACTTTCTCTTCGGATTCATACACATCGTTGTGAAAAAATGCTTGCTATTTTTCACCAGTGAATTTTTTAACAAACAAAAGCGATGTTTATGCTTTGGGGAAAATTTGAACAGTTTCTTGACGTGTTTAAAAAAAACCCAGTAAGGGTTAATATTACATGTAGTTGGTTAGTACGAATCCAAAATAATGCTAGTCAAATGTTTCGCTGGCAGTCCAAGGGAATCTGGAGGGCTCCCCACGAACCTCCTAATTAGAGGGTCCCGTGACCCCCATTTTGGATTTTTAGAGGGTCCAAAGACCCCCTCAGGTAAGTTTTAGAGGGTCTTAAGAGTCCAGGGGTCCCAAACTCATTGTGATCACGAACAGTGTGATAAACAGTGTCTTTTTTCGTCGGAATGTTTCAGGAAATTTCAACAATACCTTGTTGAATGGAACACAAAACACAACACAACACAACACAACACAACACAAAACAAAACAAAACAACACAACATAAAACAAAACAAAACAACACACACACACACACACACACACACACACACACACACACACACACACACACACACACACACACACACACACACACACACGCACAATAACGGATATTTAGTGCGTCCCGGGACCCGCTCTTTTTAGGTTTAGTGCGTCCGGCCCGGGACCCTCTTGATGAATTTCTGGTACGCGTTTTCAACTTCTAGTGCGTACAGGATGCAGGTACGCACAGTTTGCGGAGCACTGATTAATCTTATGTCTTTCAACTTACTTTTTGCGAATCTTTTTGACAAACACGTAGAGAAAGGCACCAACGATCAGAGAGAACAGCGTTACTGCAGCGTACACAATGATGTCCGTTGTATCTGTAATTGAATAAACAATTCATTGGCATTTATTTCATCGCCATCATCGTCGTCGTTGTCGTCGTTGTCGTCGTCGTGGTAGTCGTCATCATCATCGTCATCGTCTTCATCATCATCTACATTATCGTCATCGTCGTCAGCACCAACCCCCTTTTCCTTCTCCGAATCACTCTTATCGTGTCTGTCATCATTATGGTCTGTTATCATCTTGATCGTCGTCATCACTGTCGTTGAGTTGTTATCATTGTCATCATTATGATTCTCGATGTCATCGTCATTGTTGTAATTGTCTACATCGAAATCATCAATATCATCCTCGTAGTCGTTGTGTCGTTGTTTCCAACGTCCCCTGTTGTTTAAAACTGGCTTTAATTTTGCCCACAAGAGCAGTTAATGAGTGCGGCACTTACTCAGTCACGACAACTAGTCAACTTTTGCAATAACAAAAAACAAGTCGCGTAAGGCGAAAATACAACATTTAGTCAAGTAGCTGTCGAACTCACAGAATGAAACTGAACGCAATGCCATTTTTGAGCAAGACCGTATACTCGTAGCATCGTCAGTCGACCGCTCATGGCAAAGGCAGTGAAATTGACAAGAAGAGCGGGGTAGTATATAGTTGCGCTAAGAAGGATAGCACGCTTTTCTGTACCTCTCTTTGTTTTAACTTTCTGAGCGTGTTTTTAATCCAAACATATCATATCTATATGTTTTTGGAATCAAGAACCAACAAGGAATAAGATGAAAGTGTTTTTAAATTGATTTCGACAATTTAATTTTGATAATAATTTTTATATATTTAATTTTCAGAGCTTGTTTTTAATCCAAATATAACATATGTATATGTTTTTGGAATCAGAAAATGATGGAGAATAAGATGAACGTAAATTTGGATCGTTTTATAAAAAAATTTTTTTTTTACAATTTTCAGATTTTTAATGACCAAAGTCATCAATTAATTTTTAAGCCACCAAGCTGAAATGCAATACCGAAGTCCGGGCTTCGTCGAAGATTACTTGACCAAAATTTCAACCAATTTGGTTGAAAAATGAGGGCGTGACAGTGCCGCCTCAACTTTCACGAAAAGCCGGATATGACGTCATCAAAGACATTTATCAAAAAAATGAAAAAAACGTTCGGGGATTTCATACCCAGGAACTCTCATGTCAAATTTCATAAAGATCGGTCCAGTAGTTTAGTCTGAATCGCTCCAGACACACAGACACACACACGCACATACACCACGACCCTCGTCTCGATTCCCCCCTCTACGTTAAAACATTTAGTCAAAACTTGACTAAATGTAAAAAGCAATCAATTTTTTTGGAAGAGTAAAAACTGTCAAATGCAATCAAAGGGTGTTCTGATTGTTCGGTTTGACCGTGTTATAGTGTTGGTACATTACCGCCAATTCCTGGTTAACGCAACACGCTGACTGTGGGAAATTGTCCACACGCACTGACCTTCGTCATCCGTGTCCTGCTTGTCACTGACCGGTGACTCACTGACCACGTTCCTGCTGCTTTTTGTTGTTGACTTGACCGTGCCTGCAATCATTACCACGCGTGTACACACTGACATACAGACAGACAGACAGACAGACAGACACACACACACACACACACACACACACACACACACACTCACACACCACTTGGAACACGTCTGCTGCATCGATGCAATCTTTGGCAAGTACATAGTTAAGACACACACACACGCCCACGCTAACATACAAACACACACACGCACACACACACACACACACGCGCGGGCGCACGCACACACACACACACACACACACACACACACACACACACACAAACACTCACACACAAACACACAAACACAAACACACACACACACACACACACACACACACAGAGGAAAGGGAGAGAGTGACAACAATCAACGTACTTGTACTCAAGGAAGCTTCATAGTCTCGTGCATTCTGGCCGCACCTAAGGGTGAAAGACGTCGACGTTCCTGGAACAACGTGACAGAGCAAGCGAATCAGTTTTTATGATATCATATTATAATTACACTATGTTATTAATGTGTTTTATAGAGAATACTACATGGCTTGCTGTGTCGTACCAGATTTACACGAGTTTGGTTTTTTAAATATTGAACTGCGAGCGAAAGCGAGCTGTTCACACCCGCCCTTACACACAAACAATGTAAATTTCTTTTTGTTAATAAGATCATGTGCGTGTGTGTGTGTGTGTGTGTGTGTGTGTGTGTGTGTGTGTGTGTGTGTGTGTGTGTGCGCGCGTGCGTGCAACTGTGCGTGAGTGCGTGCGTGCGTGCGTGCATGTGTGTGTGTGTCAGTGTGTGTTTGTGTGTGTGTGTGTGTGTGTTCATGTGTGTGTGTGTGTGTCTGTGTGTCTGTTGTTTTTTGTTTGTTTGTTTGTTTGTTTGTCTTCTTCTTACCTTGAAAACCCAACCACACCCGCTGAGGCATGGCAGTATCACTCAAAGCGAAGGCCACAGTGAGAGGCAAGGATGATGTCCTCACAGACTTGGCAGGAAACACCATCGCTGCACCCTCGTATCTCACCACCCTGACACCCCCGATGTCCGTTACTTCTGCAGACCATCCTCTGGTCGAAGCCTGAACATCGTAGGCAGTTATTTGGACAGTGTTGTCGTTATTGTTGTTGCCGGTGGTGGTGGTGGTGGTGTCGATGCGGCAGTAGCAGTTGTCTTTGGATGGTTGCGTGTAGTACAGAGACATCATGTTTCCGGAGGTTGTTGTATCCGCACAAGGATCGATCGTAACATCATCTGTAAAAAGCACAAAGTGACAACAATGTGATAAAAGTACAGACATACCATCCTTCCCATTATGTAAACCAATATGCACACCTTTACATACCTGTTCTGCATGGCTTTCTAAGAAATAAGACTCAGGAGCATCCTTAAACATAGACAGTTTATAAACATTTAACAGACTGGCGGTTTTCTATACAGGGTAAGAATTTTCTTTCAGATCATAGCCCATCCTGACTTCAAGTCAAAATGAGTTCGGCTCATTCTCTCCCTGACAGGATGCCTTGAGTTTCCTTGTCTGGCAAGGAAACCGATTTTTTTTTTACATATTTAGAGCTTTTTGTAATGTATTATTGATATAAGCAGATTCGCGATCGTCGATAATGATTTTTCATGGTGTTGTGTAATTTTTAAATTACAAAGGAATTGATTTGTAAGACAGTTTCAAGGGAGCTATTTTTTTGCGGCTGTATTTACTGTGCAAACAACTCTAAATATGGCAAAAGTGTCACGTGATAATCAACCGTTTGGTTTCGGCGTTCGCTAAAGCAGACGATTTTTTCTGTAGTGATGCAACCATATATTACGGTCTCCTTCCGGCAGCAGTCCCAAAATTTCGACTTGTTTTGACCTTAGAACGATGTCTTTATCATAACTGTGAAGAACAGAACGGAGATCACTGTCGAAGTCGGCCAATCTGCAATTATTTTCGTCTCGCGAACACGGCTCGCAAACAACATATGGGAGATAACTTGTTTTAATAGATTCGCGTAGGACTTTCGCGTCCGGTCAGAGAGATAATTGGCAACAGCCGTTGAGCGATGTAATCAGAATGATCATAGCCATGATACTCGTGTTCAGGTAAATCAAGAAGATTATCGTTCCTGGTGCGCACTTTACAGGATAGTTTAAAAGGTTCAAACAATAAGAAAAAAAGTCGCAGTTTGGAACTTTTTTAGCATCTTCTTCATATATAATTGTAAAAGTTGCTGAACGTTTTTTTAATTTTTTTTAATTTTTTTAATCTGGGCTTATTTCATTGCAAAAGCATGTTCACGTATGTTTTGATCACGAGTTGCCAGCCGTGGTCCGGGTGACTTGGATGCATAGACACAAGGTCTGTTGACTGTTTGGCATAGGGGGTGCATGTCTCAGTTGGGGGTCACAAAGCAGTCATGTGAGTTGGAGCAAGACCATGCAGCAAATGCGCAAAACAGATTTTACCGAAGACTGTAGCTCCTTCCACCAATGCTTTGTAGAAAATTATTCTCTTTTTTTCTTCTTTCTTTTTGTTGTTGTTGCGAAGTTAACAGTCAACCAGTCTATACATAAATTAATCAATCAACCCATTCAAATCAAACCCAAATCAGTTGAGAAATTTACCAGGAACGCAAACAGCCTTCAAAATAGAGTAGGTGGAGGTAACCGCTCTTGTTACTGGATCACAAATAGTGTTGTCTCCCCTCTGCGAACCGATTTGACATGACTGGTTGTGAGAGCACTCTGCTTGTACCCGTTGCAGGTTGTCTTCGCTGAACTCCTGTCTGCAGTCAGTTGACGAATTGTAACTGTAAAAAGAATAGTTGAAGAAAGTATGAATTTTGGAAGAAAGATAACGTGGAACCAAGAACGGAAATGTGATGAAAACATGTGGCAGAAGACGAGAGCTGAGGCTAATATCATGAAAGTACATTGTTAAAATGTACGTGGGTAAAAACAACGGCAAAACCGAATACATACACATCCTACGAAACACACACACACACACACACACACACACACACACACACACACACACACACACACACACACACACACACACACATACATACTAATTCAAATAACATGCTTGTCTTAATAAATATTATCGAAAACCGTTTGGCAGTGTGTGTGTGTGTGTGTGTGTGTGTGTGTGTGTGTGTGTGTTCGTGTGTGTGTGTGTGTGGTTTGCCCCGAGAACCAATGGGGATATGAGAGACCGATTCAGCATTGATCTTATTCTCTGTTTTGCTCTCGGCCTAATCTTTAAAAACTATTCTCATTCTAGACGTATCACGGTCAAATGTAGGTCTATTACAATCTCAGCTTCTTTTTGAGTCGTTTTTTGCTTTATTTGTGTTAAAAACCCTGACCTCTTTAAAAAATATAATTAATTTTGTCCGGTGGATGCGTCCCAGGCAAAACGACCGGTGTAACACGAGAAAATTACTCCCACGAGATTTTTACTCCGGAGTAAACATTTCGTACGAAAAAGTTACTCCCTTTACGAAAAAAGCACTCCCCCATTGCACGAGAAAATTACTCCCCAAGACAGGTGAGTTCCGAGTAAAAATTTCGTACAAAAATGTTACTCCCCTGACGAATAAATAACGAATAAATTACTTCACCCCAACACGAGCAATTTAACTTCCCATGCCAGGTGTACGAAATTTTTACTCCCTTGTCCCCTGTTAGTCTTGGTGGTGGAAGGGGTGGAAGGAGGGTAGCGCGACATTCGTTTGCGCGAGATCATTTATTGGCATTATCCCTTCGCCCGCATCACATTTTTGCGTACGAGATTTTTACTGGAAGTGAAAAAAATGGGGAGTAAAAATGTCGTGGAGGGAGTAATTTTTTCGTGCCTTGGGGAGTTCTTTTCTCGTACGAAAAGTGTACTCGGAGTAAGAATTTCGTACGAAATATTTACTCCGGAGTAAATTTTTCGTGGAGTAAAAATTTCGTGTTACACCGGTTAGTGACGCTGTAGTGAGAGCATCCTTCCACCCTGGCACATTCCAAAAATTAGCGGCACTCTGAGCAATGCTTGGTGCGTTGTGTGAGATTTGCAAAACCTATTTCGCCCGCTTCGGGGAAAGGTGACAGACACCAAGGTAAGCCTATATCTCATTGTTGGGAATATTATCGACATCTTTCAGGCCGTTTCGGATCATTTGTAGAAAAAAATGTAACTTTCCAGAGCGAATTCATATTATAAGGCAGATCTTGCTAGGTTATGATTCTAGTATCTGGAGATCTAAACCCGTAAAAATGTGACACCGAAAACTACTGAATAAAGCAATACCTGGAACCAACAGAACTCGACTCTATACACACACACAAAATTTAAAAAAAATTAAAATAAAAAGCTCTCCAGTATGATAAATCCCTATGAATAGCGTGCCTGTACATGTACTAAATAAACGAAATGGCTTCGCCGAAAATAAACTTTGAGGTGACAACTGACAACGCCAGAGGGCATTTGGAGAGAGAGTGAGAACAAGAAAGCTGGAGGATTGTCTTCGTCGATTGTTATGTAATTTCTTGGTCACTTTGAGTTCACGCGAAATGAAGCAAAATCATGATTCAAAGGTCATGAGTCTGACGGAAAGAAAGGTGGGAGGGATAGGGCTGAAGTGAAGTGAGGGGCGAGAGAGGAGCTATGGATTGGAGCTGGGAGATCGAGAGATAAAATTGTCTGGAGATAACACAAGAAGATTGGTTGATTAAAATCGACGGTGGCTAGCGCTGCGTTTTAACATAAGAAACGGCATTGTTTGGACACATGTTGTATTTGGGTTACATGTCACGTGTTGCAGAATATTTGAAAATACGTAGATGGGTCATTCTCCAGACCAGGTAAAACCATGTTAATAAACACTGGTTCCATATGTATCCTTGCCGTTATCTTGTAGTTTATGTCAATGTAGGCATAGGGGAAATTTAATGCTGAGAAAATAATGTCTGACGGGCAGTTTGCGGATCCGGAATTTGTGTTATCTTAAGACTTTGATGAGTTACTGTTTCTGATTAAGCGTAGTATTTGTTTGTTTGTTTGCTTAACGCCCAGCCGACCACGAAGGGCCATATCAGGGCGGTGCTGCTTTGACATTTAACGTGCGCCACACACAAGACAGAAGTCGCAGCACAGGCTTCATGTCTCACCCAGTCACATTATTCTGACACCGGACCAACCAGTCCCAGCACTAACGCCATAATGCCAGACGCCAGGCGGAGCAGCCACCAGATTGCCAATTCTAAAGTCTTAGGTATGACCCGGCCGGGGTTAAGCGTATATATATAGACACACCCTATACATGTTTGGATACCATGGGTTGACAACTCTCGCCATTTCCACCATCAGACCACTGATGAGACACATTAGTGTCGAAACGGGGCGGGGATGTAGCTCAGGCTGTAGCGCGCTGGATTTGTATCCAGTTGGCCGCTTTCAGCGTGAGTTCGTCCCCACGTTCGGCGAGAGATTTATTTCTCAGAGTCAACTTTGTGTGCAGACTCTCCTCGGTGTCCGAACACCCCCGTGTGTACACGCAAGCACAAGACAAAGTGCGCACGAAAAAGATCCTGTAATCCATGTCAGAGTTCGGTGGGTTATAGAAACACGAAAATACCCAGCATGCTTCCTCCGAAAACGGCGTATGGCTGCCTAAATGGCGGGGTAAAAAACGGTCATACACGTAAAATTCCACTCGTGCACAAAAAACACGAGTGTACGTGGGAGTTTCAGCCCACGAACGCAGAAGAAGAAGAAGAAGAAGTGTCGAAACACGTGTCTGGTCACGGTAGTAAAACAATGGTCCTCCTCTGGACTATGTTGATACGCTCTCCCCTCTGGGTGTTAGCTTCTCTTTGAAATCTTGGTCCCGTCCGAGGAGGGTCTGATTTCCCCAAAAGGACTATCTGTGAAGGGACACCTTTTTCTCTCTCTCTCTCGTTTGCTCTGCTAAGAGATTTTAACAAATATCAGAAGATTCACCTAGGATAGTGTTATAACCACAATTGTCCGGTTTTCACGTGAAGATACCAGGAAAGAAATCGCCAACTGGTGCAGTTTACCACTTTCCATTTCATCTCAGGCAATAAGAAGTGTTAAACAAACACGCGACTTTCAATCTTGAAAACATGTTACGACTATACGACTGGCCTTATTTGCTTGCAATAAAAGATACGAGCACTACGCAAAGTTTAAACTTAAAACAAAAACATTGGGAGAGTAATTTAGAAAAACAGACGAATTTAGAAAATAACTGAGTTAGGGTTTGTACAGGATGTGGAAGAATTGTGTCCCCTTCCAAACAGAGAGGCAAACACGCGTGGCCACTGAAAAGTTTATGGCGGAACAGCAGCGAATATTAAGCTCTGATAGGTGTATTTTTCGAGACAAAAAGGGCATAACAAACACATCGGATTTAATTATTCACTATGACATCAAGATCGCTTGCTTCTATTAACCAGCGGTGTGTGTTTGCTTCGCCGTTTAAAAGGGGCACAACTCTTCCACAGCTGATAACAACCCAGGCATAATTATTTTAGAGCATTGCCCATTGGCAGCGTTCATCAGTGGTGCAGTAAATCCTCCCACCACTGAACGACCTTGAAACTGTTCAAAAATATCGGTCGTAAAAGGGAGGTAGTCTGTTTATTACCTGCAGCATTGTTGAGTGCAGTTCTGTAAGCCCCCCTCACCCTGACATCTTTGGTGGACCTCCGTGGGCTGGAACCCGTAGGAGGCCTGCAGGATTGCCAGACGATGGCTGGCACCACAGTCCAGTGTGTGGAGAGAACAGTTGCCTGAACCGTAGCATGTCTGTGACTCCAGTACCCTTGGTTCTGCAACATTATCAAATGATACAAACATTAAAGACATAGAGATATAAAGAGTACAAAGTGTATGCTGGTCGAAGAGCATGTGATGGGTGTGGGGCGAGTATTCTGTGTCTGTGAGAGAGAGAGAGAGAGAGAGAGAGAGAGAGAGAGAGAGAGACAGACAGACAGACAGACAGACAGACAGACAGACAGACAGACAGACACAGAGACAGAGACAGAGAGAGAGAGAGAGACACACAGAGAGACTGACTGACTATTAGGGTTTAACGTCCTCTTAGACCAACTGGTCTATAGTGGGACAGGTATTGGTAATACGCTGAAGATATGGTGATACTTTGATTCGAACAAGCCCGCTGTGGCTGTCTTCTTCGACACACCAGCATTGGGTTTGTCTCGTCAAAGTATCCAAAAACGATCATGATAATCAGAGACGAGAGATGATGCATGCGTGTCTTCGTGTTTTCCAAGCCCTGAGACTTTCGCTGTGAACGTGGGATCTTTTTCGTGCGCATGTGTGCACACGGGGGTGTTCGGACACCGAAGAGAGTCTGCACAAAGTTGACTCCGAGAAATAAATCTCTCGCCGAACGTGGGGATCGAACCCACGCTGATAGCGACCAACTGGCTACAAAGCCAGCCAGCGCGCTACCAACTGAGCTACGTCCCCGCCCTACAGAGAGAGAGAGAGAGAGAGAGAGAGAGAGAGAGAGAGAGAGAGAGAGAGAGAGAAAGGGAGAAAGAGAGAGGGAGGGAGAGAGAGAGAGAGAGAGAGAGAGAGAGAGAGAGAGAGAGAGAGAGAGAGAGAGAGAGAGGGTCAGAAAGAGAGAGATAGGGAACGATTTATTATATTTATACTCGTAGAGAGAAAGACAGAGAGAGTGAGTGAGAGAGAGAGAGTGACGGGGAGAGAGAGAGAGAGAGAGAGAGAGAGAGAGAGAGAGAGAGAGAGAGAGACTTATGTAGTGGCTGCACGCCTGTCTGCCTCTGTGTGTGTGTGTGTGTGTGTGTATGTGTTTGTGTGTGTTCGTGCGTGTGTGTGTGTGTGCGTGTGTGTGTGTGTGCGTGCGTGCGTGCGTGTGTGTGTGTGTGCGTGCATGCGTGCGCGCGTGTGTGTGTGTGTGTGAGTGCGTGCGTGCGCACGTGCGAGACAGATAATGAGTGGGTGCGCCTCATAGATGGTAGCACGTTGGAGTAAAAAAAATACAGTAGCATTCATGACGATTGTCTTGACATATAAGCATATACAGCAATTTTCCCTTCTCTTTCTTTCTGAATGTCGCTTCTATTCTCAACAAGAACACTTTTGTTTGCAAGATTACAGATTAAATATTCATCAGCAAGAACCGAAACCATAGTGTGCTTGAATACAAACGGTGGTGCATGAAGCCTGTCAAACTTTACCTCCCCATTAAACGGAGTGCAAGTTTGAAATTCGACCTAACTCCACCTCGGCCAAACTTTCTTCCCTGTTTAACTTTATTTAAGTGCCGTTTGAGTTTTCACAAACTGATTTAGTTGAAGTAAGACAGAAACAAACGCTGCAGTTTTTCGTTTTTCATTGTTTATTGTGTGTGTGTGTGTGTGTGTGTGGGGGGGGGGGGGGGGGGGTTGAAAGGTGTTTTGAGTGAAACTTTATTCTACTTATAGATAAAATTCTACTTGTAGGCCTACATAAAATACCGGGCAATTCTGAGTGAAAACTTGCGCAGTTTATGTTTACTTTTGTTATAAATGTAGTAGGCTACTGACGGCCGACATCTGTCATTGTTCTCTGTACACTCTCGTTGATTGGGGGAAAAAAGACATTTAGAAAGCAAAGAAAGTTTTAACAAACTATAATTGAACCCCCCACAAAAACAAAAAACAAAACACAATCACCTGTGATTTTGGGTCAGCACAAGTTCAATCATTGTTAAACTCATTTATCTGTTCAATTCTAGAAAAGTAAAAGAGATTTCCATTACACTTTAAATAGCTTCCCTGTTATTGCTGACATTAGTTGAGGTTATACCAGGTGCATTGTCAGGTGAAAAATAGTTTGGTGGTTTGAAAGTTAGTCGTATCTACACACCCTTTTCACGATGTAGGGGCGGGCACATAAACGCACGCACGCGAGCACGCACGCACGCACACACGCGCGGCCGCACGCAAGCACACACGCTCGCATGCACGCACGTACGTACGCACACACACAGGCAGGCACCTACGCGCGCGCACACACACACACACACATACACACACACACGCACACACACACACACATACACACACACGCGCACACACACACGCACACACACACACACACACACACACACATACACACACACACACATACACACACACACACAAACATACAAACACACAAACACACAGATCATGCATTCACTAGACACCATATCGGGTTTTTTTAGTTATCCTTTCGACCCTTGCAATTGACATTTGTAAATATAAGAAGATTTTTTTTTAAACGCGCTTATTACAACACTGAACATAGCTGAGGTATTTTATTTTTTATTTTTATTGATCAACTTCAGTTCATTGTATCTCATTCTGATTTTTATATTTAGTCAAGTTTTGACTAAATATTTTAACGTAGAGGGGGGAATCGAGACGAGGGTCGTGGTGTATGTGTGTGTGTCTGTCTGTCTGTCTGTCTGTCTGTCTGTGTGTGTGTGTAGAGCGATTCAGACCAAACTACTGGACCGATCTTTATGAAATTTTACATGAGAGTTCCTGGGATTGATATCCCTGAACGTGTTTTTCATTTTTTTTATAAATGTCTTTGATGACGTCATATCCGGCTTTTCGTGAAAGTTGAGGCGGCACTGTCACGCCCTCATTTTTCAACCAAATTGGTTGAAATTTTGGCCAAGTAATCTTCGACGAAGCCCGGACTTCGGTATTGCATTTCAGCTTGGTGGCTTAAAAATTAATTAATGACTTTGGTCATTAAAAATCGGAAAATTGTAAAAAAAAATAAAAATTTATAAAACGATACAAATTTACGTTCATCTTATTCTCCATCATTTTCTGATTCCAAAAACATATAAATATGTTATATTTGGATTAAAAACAAGCTCTGAAAATTAAATATATAAAAATTATTATCAAAATTAAATTGTCCAAATCCTGCCCGGCTATTTGACCCATAGCTGGAGGTTGGTTCGTGGGCACCTGGGCGTTTCCACACACCGGTGGGCCCGCATGCCGCACGTCTAGGGGCCAACCTCCTCCGAGTCCTTGTAGTCTAGCCTGGGGCCTTGCGGTACCCAGTTTACGCCTGTCGCCGCGATGGAGGCACTACATAGGGCTTGTTGTGGAGAGGTTATTGTACTGGCAGGAGAGACTGACGCATTCTGCTCTCTTTTCGCATTGTCCTAAAAAGGACAGACGGTGCTAGCCAGCGGTGAGGGCTGAAAGCGAGAAGTGACAAGCACAAGACACTTCGCCAACACACTGGACACGTCACACAACCGTTTGGCAGGCTGTCGAAATCAATTTAAAAACACTTTCATCTTATTCCTTGTCGGTTCCTGATTCCAAAAACATATAGATATGATATGTTTGGATTAAAAACACGCTCAGAAAGTTAAAACAAAGAGAGGTACAGAAAAGCGTGCTATCCTTCTTAGCACAACTACTACCCCGCTTTTCTTGTCAATTTCACTGCCTTTGCCATGAGCGGTCGACTGACGATGCTACGAGCATACGGTCTTGCTGAAAAACGGCATTGCGTTCAGTTTCATTCTGTGAGTTCGACAGCTACTTGACTAAATGTTGTATTTTCGCCTTACGCGACTTGTCTTTTATATTTTTCTTAATCTATTTTTTGTTATTCTATTTTGTTTGTTTGTATTCTAACTTATTTTAGTTTAAAATTCTATTCTGTTTTGATCTTATGTGATATCAATCTACTTTATCTTATCTCCTTTTGTAAGCAAACATGACTCAGCGACTTTATGGCAATCGCGGTGGCTAGTCTTCGTTTAAAATCGTGTTTGTTTGTTTGTTTGTTTTTTTTGTTGGT
Organism: Littorina saxatilis; assembly: GCF_037325665.1. Classification (NCBI taxonomy): domain Eukaryota; kingdom Metazoa; phylum Mollusca; class Gastropoda; order Littorinimorpha; family Littorinidae; genus Littorina; species Littorina saxatilis. The sequence continues at coordinate 32,700,621 of NC_090247.1, forward strand.
TTTTTGGTATTACCCGGATGGTAGGTGTCCGATATAGCCAACTAGTAGGTTAAAGGGACATGAAACACCAACAACAAATTTACTCCGACAGGGTGGTATCCCTTTGAGCCAGAAACTGTGTACGGTATTGTGTTTCATTCTTCAATTTCAGTGGGCAAAAAAAGGGTTGGAGTAGGCTGGTACAGGTTTACAGTTCAACCTTAATTAGCCTGGTTCCAATTTGGGAGAAAGGGTAAAAATGTCACTATGTAATGTAATGGAATGTTTGTCACAAACACAACAGCAACGAAGACCAAAGTATGTTCGTTTTGCGGTCACACACACACACACACACACACACACACACACACACACACACACACACACACACACACACACACACACACACACACACACACACACTCACACACACACACACAAATACACACACACACACACACACACACAAATACACACACACACACACACACACACAAATACACACACACACACACACACACACACACACACACACACACATTGCAAGTTAAAAAGAGGATAGTGTTACGTACCAAGCGTACGTAACAAGATCCTGCAACAGGATACTGGAGTCAGTAAGTGAGAAGAGAGAACGCGAGATCTTGTGGAGTGTAATGTTCTGTCGCGTCATCCCAAGGACAAGTTCTTTTTTGCGGTCAACAAAAAAAGACCGTTTACTAGGTATACAGGATACTCTTGCACTCCACAGAGGAGAAAACATGTACGGTCTGTTTGTATACTTTCTGTTAATCACAGAGAGGTCAGCGAACTTTGGCAGCACATTTTCAATCTCATTCAAAATCAATGATTGTAGTGTGTGAGTGTGTGTGTGTGTGTGTGTGTGTGTGTGTGTGTGTGTGTGTGTGTGCACGTGCGTGCGTGCGTACGTGCGTGCGTGTGTGGGTGTGTGCCCACAGACACAGACACACAGAAACACACAGTGTGTGTATGTCTGTGTGTCTGTGTCTGTGTGGATATGTGTGTGTGTTCGTGCGTGTGGGTGTGTCAGGGTGTGTATCCGGATGTCTGTGTGTTTCTGTGTTTCTGTGTGTCTGGACGTCCATAAATGTCTGTCTGCATGTCTGTCTGTCTCTCTGTCTGACTATCTGTGTCTGTGTCTGTGTCTGTGTCTCTCTGTCTGTCAGTCTGTCTGTCTGTCTGTCTGTCTGTCTGTCTGTCTGTCTGTCTGTATGTAAATTGATGATATGTTCTTACTTTCATTTTATTTTAATCATGTAGCAGTAGTTTTCTTTACTTGCTTATTCTTTAGCAATTTTAGACTAGTCCCTCTTTAGGGCGAGGGCCAGATGTAAAAAAGCAGATCACTGCTTACTCTATTACCCTCGTTAAATAAAGAATTGTTCTTGTTCTTGTTCTTGTCTGTCTGTCTCTGTCTCTCTGTCTCTGTCTCTGTCTCTGTGTCTCTGTGTCTCTCTCTCTCTCTCTCTCTCTCTCTCTCTCTCTCTCTCTCTCTCTCTCTGTATGTCTGCCTGTGATTGCTGAGTGGTCTTATTAATCCCAATTCTATGTTCCGCCTGCCTTTCACGCTGTGATCACGTACATGCGTGCTCACGCAGTAGTGTTTAGTTCGTATATATTCCTTTTCAACTCTCACCTGACAAAGCAGTCAACTGTCATTCATAGACCACATACCTCTCCCACCCATCCCACACACCCACTTTCTTTTATGCTGAGCAACTATTCCCCAACTTCCACCCCCTCACCCACGCTTATATAAACACAGCGACACACCCAAAAACTCGAGTTTCCATCTTCTTATCCAACCAAGAAATGGGCCGTTTTAAGCCGAGTGTGGATCCTAAGTACCTAACCCACATCACGTGTAGATTGTTGACACAACAGCTTACAACGAGGAGTAAAGATGAGAAGAAGTTAAAACTGACTAATGACACCACCACCCCCCCCCCCCCCCCGTCCACCCTCCCACAACAACAAAAAGAATAAGAAATGAAGCACACACAAAAAGAAAACAGAACCGAAAAGAACTAGAAAAAAACAGACAGGTATACAGAGAGACTGACATGACAAAAACAAACAAGTCGCGTTAAGCGAAATTACTACTATGTTTTCAGAATCAGGAAATGATTAAGAATAAGAAAAAATTATTTTTAACTCGATTTCTGAACTTTTAATTTTAATTAGAATATTCATATCTTTAATTTGTTGAGCTTGTTTTTAATCAAAATATAGTTTATCTATATGTTTTTGGAATTAGGAAATGATAAATAATAAGACAAAGTCAATTTGGGATCGATTATTAAAATCTTAATTTTAATTAGAATTTTCTAATTTTTAATGACCAAATTCATCAATTAATTTTGAAAGCTTCCAAGCTGTAATGCAATCCCATAGTTCGGGCTTTGTGAAAAAATGCTTGGCCAAAATTTCAATCAATCTTATTGAAAAATGAAAGTGTGACAGTGCCTCAACTTTCACAAAAAAAGCCGGATATGACGTCATCAAAGACATTTATCGAAAAACGAAAAACAAAACAAAAATGTCTAAGGATATCATACCCTGGAACTCTCATGTCAAGTTTCATAAAAATCGGTCCAGTAGTTTTTTTCTGAATCGCTCTACACACACACACACACACACACACACCACGACTCTCGTTTAGATTCCCCCTCTATGTTTGTTTGTTTGCTTAACGCTCAGCCGACCACGAAGGGCCATATCAGGGCGGTGCTGCTTTGACATATAACGTGCGCCCCACACAAGACATAAGTCGCAGCACAGGCTTCATGTCTCACCCAGTCACATTATTCTGACACCGGACCAACCAGTCCTAGCACTAACCCCATAATGCCAGACGCCAGGCGGAGCAGCCACTAGATTGTCAATTTTAAAGTCTTAGATATGACCCGGCCGGGGTTCGAACCCACGACCTCCCGATCACGGGGCGGACGCCTTACCACTAGGCCAACCGTGCCGGTCCCTCTATGTTAAAACATTTAGTCGAAACTTGACTAAATGTAAAAACAGACACACGACCAGAGAGAAAGAACAAAAGTAAGGGACAGAGAAAGAAATGCAGGCAGACAGACAGACAGACAGACACTCAGACAGATATACAGACAGACAGACGGACAGACAAGACAGGCAGGGAGAGGAAAGCTCAAAAGTACTAAAGAATATTATGTGGCCGATCAGATCAAGACAGATACAAAGAAAACTGCACATAACCACCGAAAAAATGTAACAAACAGGGTATAAGTTACAGAGAGAGAAAAATGTGTGAAAGTTCTAAGAGACAGAACAAAGAAATATCGAGAAAGGCACGCAGACATAAGAATTGTGGAAAAGACGTGCATAATGAAAGAAAGAACAAAAGTAAGAAAGAAAGAAAGAGAAAGAATGAGAAAGAATGAAAGAAAGAAGAAAGGAAGGTAGGAAGGAAGAAGGAAAGAAAGAAAGAAAGAAAGAACACAAAAATAAGAACACACAGGATACGGTCCTCAAAAATGACATTGAAGGGAAACAAAAATGAGTCGTGCATGTGTTAGCAGGGTGATTGATACCTTTAGAAAAGACACGCTACACTTTCCTTTGCAATAGCTGCACTTCATGGATTTCGTTTTCAGCCAAAACATTTATCTTCACCCGTAAGACCAACGCAGAGGCCTAACTCTGTCGCCTTTCACATCAGTGTATGGACAAGGGACTAAATCTGAAGTGAAGTTTGCGCACTATAATCGAAGGTGTGCGCACTACACTCGCAGGAGACCGAAACCATGTGTATAACCATGTAATGACACACACACACGCTTTGTGTGAAATCATGTCAAAGTGAAAACCGTCTCAGCTTATGCTATAGCATTTTGTGATGCATGTTAATGTACAGGTGAAAAGAGTATTCTTTCGCCTTCTTTTCATATGAAAATGTGTCCTCTGTCGCCGACGCGTCGAGGTGCACTTACGTCTGAAGCACAACAAAGCAACGACCAACAGAGCGTATAGTGCAGACGACCGCATAAAGTGAAAGCTGTGCAATATTTGATGTTAAAGGCACAGTCAGCCTCCGTAAACCATCACTGTCAGGCTTTTACACGCAGTACAAACACCCGTTCGTTTAAACACTCACCGCTTGAGAACATCCTAGGTGCCCTACGTAAAGAGCTAGCAATTTTCAAATAATTTATTTTTGCGTGGCCAGACAATCGGACGACGCGTTTTGGCGGACAGGGGCTTTAAAAGCCCTTTTTCAAAGCTGTACTCATACACATTGCAAGACTGACCTTGGTTTCGCAGGTGAAAAACTAGTGCTGCAGCTCACACGGGAGAAATTCTATAGTTCCAAAGGTCGTTCGCTTTAAAAGGCACTTTTTCCGCAAATGGATATTGATTTTTAAATCATTTCTTCTTTTTTTTGCGTTTACTTCAAAATTTGGCACACAAACACACACACACGAACGCACGCACACACACACACACACACGCGCGCGCGCGCGCGCGCACACACACGTACGCACTCACTGTCGCATTAACCGCACACACACGCACGCACTCTCTCTTAGTCTCTTAGTCTCTCTCTCTCTTTCTCTCTCTCTCTCCCTCTCTATCTCTCTCTCTCTCTCTATCTTTCTCTCCCTCTCTATCTATCTTTCTCTCCCTCTCTATCTCTCTCTCCCTCTCTGCTCTCTCTCTCTCTCTCTCTATCTCTGACTCTCCCTCTCT
>NC_090247.1:32705536-32998036 GCF_037325665.1 Littorina saxatilis
GGGGGGGGGTGTCCCACCAACAGGAACATACCCCCCCCCTCTCTCTCTCTCTCTCTCCTGTAGTTCGGCCGGGCCCTGCACAAGAGGAATTTATTGATACGGACTCAGTGAAGGAAGAACGGATTGACTGACGGACGGACGGACTGACGGACGTACTGAAGGACTGTCGGACGGACTGTTGAACGAACCAACGAACCAACGAAAACAAACGAACGAACAACGAACGAACGAACAAACAAACGAACAAATTAGCAAATGAATACATACATTCGCAGAGAGAAAAAGGCAAAAGGTACATTTGTGGAGTCAGTAAGGGGGGTGGGTGGACTTCCGGAACCCAGGAACCTTGGGAGTCCACCCTGGCCTAGATCACACACACTGATCGACACACACTGACACGGCTGACACACTGACACACACACCACACACACGTGACACACCACACACACACAACGTGACCACACACACACGGGCACACACACACAGACACACACCCACACGCACACACACACACCACGCACGCACACACACACACACACACCACACACTGTGACACACACACGTACACACACATACACTAATGACTCACACACACACACACACACACATACACAAACACACACACACACACATACACACACACAAACACATACTGACACACTCGCAACTGACATATCAGAGGGGGGTGGTAAGTCATTTGAACGTTTAAATTCTTTTGTCACAAATTTTAAGTACCCATCAACAATAGGGCGTATGCATAAACTCCCGTCTTTTTGGTGGAAACTGACCTATGAGAGTAGTTTCCCTTGTTTGGGCCAAACAATGGCGTCAGCGAAGTGAAATTCTACCATCTGTATCTGTATCTGTGAGCGAGTCACAGTCGTTCTTGCGTGAAAGAGGCGTCACGTTTAGCGATTACCGCAAGCATGAACTGTCCGATTTAGTGCAGAAAGCATTTGAAATCAAGTTGCCCATCGATTCCGAGGCGCTGATCGAGGATCGAGCCGAAGTGATCGGCTTGAAACTGCGCGATTTAGCCGGTCCAGAAAACCCACGACGACGCAATGTTCAGAGCTCTGCAGAATCCTGGTTTCTTGTCAGGAAGTACCAACATAAACATTCTACCTGACTTTTCTGAGTTTGATGTGTGCACGTACCAGCTCAGTGCATCAAATGCGTCTGTTGCCAGTGTGCGGGATTACCGTAAATCAGAAGGATTCCAGATGATGAGAGATGGATAATTATGTGGTAGGGTTAGGCATCCCATCACTGCCATCAGAGCCCCCAACAGATGGCTATGTTGCTGTCAAAAGCAAAGTGAAGCCAAGAACCCAGTGACTGGTGCAAAATTTTATTCACAGTGGATTGTAATGACAAGTGTGGACATGGACCTAAGGAGCTGCATTTTGTCAGCCTTCTGCACCTGCAAGGGAGGGTATGTTCATATTTTGCTCGTTATTGTAAACACATTTAGCAGGCTGTCTATTCTTCCTTACATCTACACCAAGATAAAGGGAAGTAAAGCTAGCTAACTAACTAACCAGGATGTCAGGCAGTATTTTTTTTAAATTTTTATTTTTATTTTATTTTTTGGGGCGGGGGGACTATTTTGATGGTTGATTGACTTTTAGGCCATAACAAACTTTGGTACAGGCCATCAGTAGACTTGCACTGTTTGTAACTTATCTATTTCATTTAAATTAAACTGATCTACATACATGTATGTGTTTGCAAACAACAGTTGTGGGCAGAATGATGAAGTCATTGTGTGTGCTTTATACTGAAGTGTTAAAAAATTAATTAACCTTTTCAGCATTAGTGTTGCGACTTCATAACTTTAAGATGTCCAACTCATATATTACTCCCTATTTTAGTATTTGTCATTGTACCAATGACATTTAAAACCTAAAAGTTAAAATCTGGTGTAATGTCTGAACAGCGTGTGCTGGGGAAGCACACAGTAGTGTCATTCATGTTGAGAGGGTTAACTATTTTAGCACTGTATAAATGCATCATTACAATTTACATTGAATGCGTAAACTGTTGCAGATTAGATGGTTATTGCCGCCATGTTCTGGCCACACTGTATGAGGTCATCGACTACAGAACTGACAGCAAAACGAGCGTCACTTCCGAGTCCTGCAGATGGGTGCGACGTGCAACTGAGAGCAGCAACGGAGTACTACTGACTGACATCCAAACAGATCTAGTCCAAAGGCCTGCAAATGACACGTAAGTAAAATTCTATAGATCTAGGAGTAGGTAACTGAGATTAAAATTGATTGCACGTACAGGGGGGGGGGGGGGGGGGGGGGGGGGGAGTTCATTTTAGCTCGCTCATAGATCACAGAGTAAATATTTGATTGATTGATATGCAACTTACATAGCACACATATCCACACACTAGGTGTATGCTCAAGGCGCTTGGATGATGTTCTAGTCCTCCCTCGTGGTGGCTGTCTCACCCTGTGGTGAGACCAGTGACTCGGCTGCCGCTGGCGCTTAGTAGTATTAGTAGTACTGATGTAACACCACAGGGATAGGTGTATGCTGGGTGTGTTCATGTTTCTATAGGCCACTTTATTGCTGACAGATCTTTATTTTGCGTGCTCAGTCTTTTTGCATACGTCACTACGTGTGTACACTACACACACTGAACCTCGGTTTAAGGTCTCATCCGACAGTATGTGCATGTATTTTATAATTTTAAGAAGTCAAAAAGATAATTCATAATTTACAAGATTGTACAACATCAGTTCAGGTTGCATGACACTGACAGGAAGATTAGGCAAAAAAAAAAAAAGTCTGTTCCTGATCACCCGACGAACCCTAGCTTGGACTCAGAGGTTTGGGGTCGGGGGTGGGATGGCAAGCATAACATTGATAGATGACTATAGTTTTGCAGTGGTTTGCTGTCTTGTACTATGAGTGTTAACAGCAATTGTTTATAATTTGTTACTCAACTTACAGTAAGGACAATTAGCTTTTCTCAGCAACTGCTAACAATTGTGACTTGCAACAGCGCTTCCTTAAACATTGGGACACTTCTTTTGTTGTTGTTGAACATTTAATGGCTATAGTGTAGAAACTAGAAATGCTGAGATACATTGATGTAGTCATGAACAACAGCAACAACAAAAACAAGAACATGTTTTGAATTCTGATAGCTAGTGAAACTGACAGCTTGATTAGAATTATGTAGTTTTTGCAATTGCTGACTGAGTTGCATCCTTTGGTTTTACCTTGCATTGATTATCACCTTTGCTGACAATTGACTCATTGAGTGCAGTATTGAGTAACGTATAGTTATTTTATTTCAAGTTAACTTCTGCATGATGTTAATCCTACTCAAACTTAGTCAAAGTAAGGTATCATTATTTGTGAATAATGTGAAGTTGAAGATACAAATTAATGAGAAAGTTTGTGTATTTTTCTGTACACTCTTGCTATTTACTGTTTCAGTGCTGAACCATTTGCTTGAATTCTTGATCAGATGATGACAGAGTGACACCTGGTGGTACCCAATAAAACTGCCTTTGCTGCTATAACTACAAGCAATTTCTACAATTCAGAACAGTAAGTGCATGAGGTTCCATTTTAAGCTGTCAAGAGTAAATCTCAGGAATAGATTAGAAGATTTAGTTATCATGTTATGTCACACGTCTTGCTTTCTTGACTTTTCTCACACTCTCTTGTCAGACTCAGAGAGTGCATGATTGTACATTTTTTTAACAGGAATTTTTAATGTTCCTAATTGGAAAACAAATGTGTCATAATGTTAGTGTTTAGGATAACTATATGGCAGAGAGAATCATGGAAATGATTGGGTGATGGGGGTGTGTCGCTGGTGTGCAAGAGGGTGGGTGGGTGTGGAGAGAGTAGTGATGGTAGTCAACTACTAACTAAAAGATTACTGATTGCATACATTTAGTGTTTATTGATTTGGAGGGTGGGGGAGGAAGGCAAGCAGTATTATTACATGTGTATGGGTATACTAGTTGTGCGTGTTCCAAATGGGGGTGGAGGTTGGCATGGCAAGCAATAGCTCAGTCGGTATAGTGGCCTTGAATCCAGTTGTGGGGATTTATTTCTCAGAATTAACGTTGTGCAGACTCTGCTTGGTTTCTGAATAGCTTATTAAGCCTGTGACTGTGTGCATACATAAAGATCTCAAGTTCACAGTTTCAGGGCTTGGAATTAATGGAAACATCAACACACATGTAGGAAAAACTCAAAAAAAGGAGGGGGGGGGGGGGAGTTTGGTCCCACGGTAGTGTTTGAATGAAAGCAATCTTACTTTTTAAGAGGGTAATCTTGCAGGACTATGATTCTTACATTGGTAGTTGACTAGTGTAGTTGTGGTTTTGTACTAGTGAGGAATGTCATCTATGTCATGTGATTTCTTGCTTCTTCTTTTTGTGTGTGCAGCTAAAGATGTTGGACCTTGCCTACAGCCTAGTTTTGCATCTCCAACACCGTGGCTTTACTCTGAGACACCACAGAAAACACAGCCTTTTCTGCTGCTGAAAGGTAAACATTAGGTTAAATTTGTGTTTGTTTTGATTTGTATGTTTTCCTTTTGTAGTCTATGGCAGGAGATTTGTGCAGGTGTACAAATGGTAGAGGTGTCAGAGGAAATGTCCACTTGTTACTTGTCTAGAGCTATATCAGTACATATATGTATCACAAATACGCATCAAATGTACTGATAGAGACCACATGGACAATTTCAAGCACTTTTCTGCCAGGGGTAAGGTCAGCTATGTAAGAATCATGTCTTACTCTGTTCATGCAAAAATAAGGTTCTGCATTTGAATGAGTTTGAATCAGGCACCTGTGTTTTTGCTCTTGTTTGTGCCCTCTTGTGAACTGTTAACTTATGAACAACCACCCCAGCAAGCAACTCTTTACTGTTCTGAGCACAACAGAAGGCCAGGGCGCATGGTCTGGGCATATGGATGGTAAACACATCTCATGCACAAGTACAGGCCTGAAAGTGGCGAGTATTTTCAATTACTCGCCATGGCGAGTAAAAATCATGTAAATGGTGAGTAGAAATGTTAATCTACTCGCCACATGCGAGTAAAGTTGATAAAACAAATGGTTGTTTTGACGAGTAAAGTTTCTGTAAATTATGAGAAGTACATGTACTAGCAGTGCTTCATTTTGTGGACTTTCAGTGCTGAAGTATGATTGTGTGGATTGATCATTTTGTATTCTGTTATTCAGATTGCCACTTGCTTTCTTTTACATATATTTACAAGTTGGTGGCTGATTTGTGTGTGTTGCAGAACACAGGTCCATGAATAAAAGAACCCAGCTGGTATTCTTCATTCATGGAAAATGAAAGGAAATTTATCAGCCAGGATTCGCCACTCACTCTGCTAAGGGGGAACCCCGGTCAGCCCTACAGTGGATGAACAGCTTGGTCCTTGGAGGGAAAGGTAACTACTGCAGCACTTTAGAAGGGGTCTATGTCGACCAACTGTGGGTGTATTCCCTGTATGTTAATTTCCTGTACATATACAGGGAATATACTTCCGTTAGACGCCATGGAGTCACTTCAAGCTTACGAGAGTGAAAGTGAAAGTGATTCAATGGACGAGAGTACCAGCGAGGAAAACATAATACCAGGCTGTTGGGGGTGGGGGTGCAGATGTTTCTTTAACTAAATCCGTTTTGATAAACGGTCGAAGCATGTTTTGCTTGACTGGATGCCGCACGCGAATTCAGGATTTTAAATAGATTCTCCTATCTAACCGCAGTCACGCGCTTGGCGCAAGATTGTACGATATTATACTTCTCTACAGAAAATCCAACTGTATTCCCGGTACACAGGGAAAACACCTATGGCTATGGGGAATACACCTTCTTTTGGTCGACATAGACCCCTTCAACCTTACAATATGTGAATGTGTAGAATATTATGCTTTTGCTTAAAGCTTGTTACATTTGACTAAGACAGAAATGTTAATCATTCCCTTGGTGCAAATCATAAAAAGAACAATAGTGATCTGATGTACTGTAGATCAATCAAGGAAAAGGTGTGTATGACCTAGAAGAAACTGGTTTTGAAAGTGCTGAGGATGGATGGAACATTGATGCAATATCATTTACTACATTGAACCTGGGTTTCAAACTGAAGTGCTTTTTTATGCTTCTTGTTGTTATATATATGGTCTCGATTGACTCCTGTGTTCAAGAGACTGTAAACAACCATAAACAATCTTGTGTTGTTGTTATGTGGTGGTGGTTTTGCTGTTGTCTAGCATCTACCCGTAATTGACTTTATCAAATGCACCAGAAACGAGCATGAGTTTGTCGGATTAGTGAACTGTTTGAAAAACTTTAATGTATTTGTGGTTGACAGGTTTTTATTATTTCTATATTGTGTTCTTCTTTTTCTCAGGTGGGCTGTCTTCTGAAACATATGAATCGGGAGCGTCACATCTTTCTTCCTGAGACATCCCCTCTTGAAAATGGTGTGGCGTTTAGCTGAATGGAAACATGGCAGTGTCCTGTTTTTCATAGCTTCGATGCGCGAAGTTGGGGATTTCAGCAGAGAATTTATTGATTGATTAATTAATTAGTTATTTAAGCTCACCTCACTCCTTAGTGTTATTTAGGGGGATGGGGGTGGTGGGGGTGGTGTTGGCCTGGATCTTGTTAGTGAACTTTCTTTCTGGCAACTCGCATCAGAAATTCCAGGTTTGCTTTCAAGGCAATAGACGGTTTTTGAAAATAATTCTGTTAGGATTATCAGCAGTCCGGAGGTGTAAAAATCCCTGTACTGCAGTCAGGTTTTTCAAAACATCTCGAGCACGCTCTACGCCTCTGACGGGCTGTATCCCACAATCGGGACAAACGACCAACTTGGATGTGTATGCCATGCGCACAATATGATACCCCTTGCCTTTAAAAATCAGCGGTCACGAGTTCATCAGAGTTCAGAATTTGTTGTGTAAAAGATAGCTGCTGTCAGCGAGCCATTCGTGGCTCAGGTGATTATATTTAATACAAATTTAAAAAAAGGTTTCTTATGTAACGCACGCCGCACAGCATACACATCACAGTCAGTCGCTTGTCCTGATCGCAGGATAGCGTGAAACATGCTCCGGGAGACTGCCAATAATCCTTACATAGTTATTTAAAGAAATTGTGTATTGGTACAGCATGTTATGTATGTACTAAGATAGCTATTTGTAAATATTTGGTAGATATTTATGGTGGTGTCTCGAATTGCTCCCTCCCAATTTGCCCCATCCCATATGGTCCCCAATTATTCTTGCATTTTGCTGTGAGTAACATAACGTGTGCAAAGGCATTTGTTTGAAGCGCATTTCCAAAAAGACCCCCCCGCGGGTTAGGGGGAAGAATTTGCCCGATGCTCCCCAGCATGTCGTAAGAGGCGACTAACGGATTCTGTTTCTCCTTTTACCCTTGTTAAGTGTTTCTTATATAGTCAATGTTTGTAAAGATTTTAGTCAAGCAGTATGTAAGAAATGTTAAGTCCTTTGTACTGGAAACTTGCATTCTCCCAGTAAGGTAGTATATTGTACTACGTTGCAAGCCCCATGGAGCAATTTTGTTATTAGTGCTTTTGTGAACAAGAAACAATTAACAAGTGGCTCTATCCCATCTCCCCCCCTTTCCCTGTCGCGATATAACCTTCGTTAAACACCAATTAAAGAAAGAATTTCCAAAAAGCATAGTTACCATTTGTTTTTTTAAATCTGAATCCGTGACTGTTGTTCTTGAATACTCTTTCGTTTAGGTTTCCAAAAATGCTGATTTAAAGGGGAAGGATAGTTGAAACTGTAACCGTTTACATTTTGCTCCCAGATTTGCAGTTGTTTTTACTAGGAGTTTGGACGGGCTCGGTGTTCTTGTGGATAAGACATCGGCCTCCTATTCAGAAGGTCATGAGTCAAAATCGCGGCCGCCTGGTAGGTTAAAGGTGGAGAATTTTCTGATCTCCAAGGTCATTGCTTATGTGCAGACCTGCTAGTGCCTTATCCTCCTTCGTGTGTACACGCAAGCACAAGACCAAGTGCGCACGAAAAAGATCCTGTAACCCATGTCAGAGTTTGGTGGGTTATAGAAACACAAAAATACCCTGCATGCTTCCCCCGAAAGCGGCGTATGGCTGCCTGAATGGTGGGGTAAAAACGGTCATACACGTAAAAATCCACTCGTGCAAATTTGTGAGTGAACGTGGGAGTTTCAGCCCATGAGCGAAGAAGAAGAAGAACTATGAGTTTTACTCTTTTAAAAAAATGATTTTCAAATTCGAAGATTGCCACAACAGTAGTCTATCTCATCCGACTTGAACCCTTCAGACTCCCTGTACATGTACTTGCAGTTTAAACTCATATTTTGTCTGAGAATAGTTTTCAAATGCAAAGTCCTTCAGAAAAACTGCGAGATAAAAATCTGGAGTGCTAATATCGTGTTGGTGTACCTACCACTCAGTGGCCGAGTGGTAACGCACTTGCGCTTGGAAGCGAGAGGTTGCGAGTTCGACCCTGGGTCAGGGGGTTAGCAATTTTCTGCCCCCTTTCCTAACCTAGGTGGTGGGTTCAAGTCTTTCGGATGAGACGAAAAACCGAGGTCCCTTCGTGTACACTACATTGGGGTGTGCACGTTAAAGATCCCACGATTGACAAAAGGGTCTTTCCTGGCAAAATTGTATAGGCATAGATAAATTTTCATAAAAATGTCCACCAAAATACCCGTGTGACTTGGAATAATAGGCCGTGAAAAGCAGGATATGCGCCGAAATGGCTGCGATCTGCTGGCCGATGTGAATGCGTGATGTATTGTGTAAAACAATATTCCATCTCACACGGCGTAAATAAATCCCTGTGCCTTGAATATGTGCGCAATATAAATTGCATAAAATAAAATTAAAATAAAATCCCTGAGCTTAGAACTGTACCCACAGAATACGCGCAATATAAGCCTCATATTGATTGGTATGTAAGAAATGTTAAAGTCCTTTGTACTGGAAACTTGCATTCTCCCAGTAAGGTAGTATATTGTACTACGTTGCAAGCCCCTGGAGCAATTTTTTGATTAGTGCTTTTGTGAACAAGAAACAATTAACAAGTGGCTCTATCCCATCCCCCATCCCCCATCCCCCCCCCCCTCCCCCCCCCCCCCCCATTCCCCCCCCCCCCCCCCCCCCCCCTCTTTCCCCGTCGCGATATAACCTTGAACGGTTAAAAACGACGTTAAACACCCAATATAGAAAGAAAGAATAATCTAGCCGGTTGAACAGCATTTGGTTGGAAAATGAAAGTCTTCACAAAGCTATCTTCTTCTATTTGTGTGGGTTAATAAATAGGATTTAACATAACAATGTGGTACTGGTATGGGTTTTGTAAAGTGATTACTCAACTTCTGTGAATTGTACCTTCGTGGTGATCATGCTACACACTGGGTAATTCAAGCACAGAAAATAATATTTCTTAATAATTTGGCCTTATAAATGTACTCCGTGACTATTTGTATATGGTGAAAAAGAGAAGATATAAAATTTGTGAAATAGGACTTCGTATTTGGTTTTGTCATAATGAATTTGTTGTTTCTGTGTGTGTGTGTGTGTGTGTGTGTGTGTGTGTGTGTGTGTGTGTGTGTGTGTGTGTGTGTGTGTGTGTGTGTGAGCATGCATGCGTGCTTATGTGTGAGTGCACAATTGTGTGTGTGTATTAATCCAGCAGAAACAGCTTCTCTTCCATACATTTGAATCATTTATATTGATACCACATGGAGACTATTCTGAACACACAAGCGTGGTTTTCTCTCTACAGTGCTTTTCCTAAAGTTAAATATTGAATTTTTGAATTTAAAAGTTTTTGGCACACCACTTTAAGATAATGCTCAAGGAAAATAAATAGTCTTCTTTTTTCATTAACGCTTTTTCTCACAGTGATGTGTCAATATCTCAGACGCAAATCCAGAGTCATGCACCGTTTTATGCTTGGGAAGCGCACTATACTCACTTTGGTCAAGGTCACTGTTAGAAACATGCATACCAATCAATCAATTAAGCGAAAATGAATGATAAGATTCGATTATGTTCTTCTTTTTGTGCACAGGCGGTTATACAAACGTGCATAGTGTCAAAAGAAATCACACACACACACACACACACACACACACACACACTGAAAGTATGAAGAAGCCCCTCCAACTTTTGGTTGAGTTTGACTGCATTACCTTGAGGAGACTGACGACACTTCACAATGGAAAAAAAAATAACTTTTACATTTCAGTGATTTGTTTTAAGTACAAAAGTACAAGTGAAAGTAGAAATAAATTAACGTGACACTATCCCGTAATCACATATCAGGGTCAACTATAATCAGTCCATTGGTTTACAAAACTTTATTCAATTTGTTATCATGACAGAAACAATGCATTGTTTTTTTAAGATAACTCAAGCATAAATGCTTATTTTAAGTCATCCTGGTATGTACATAACAAAGTTTAGCATGATGGCGGACTAGATACATTTACTCATTTCAGACAACGAAAACAAACAGACAAACCTGATGCGCAAGCAATCAAAAAAGGGAGGGGGTGGTAGTACAGAACTTGGTGGGGGTAAAAACAAGAAACAACAAGTCGCGTAAGGCGAAAATACAATATTTAGTCAAGTAGCTGTCGAACTCACAGAATGAAACTGAACGCAATGCCATTTTTCAGCAAGACCGTATACTCGTAGCATCGTCAGTCCACCGCTCATGGCAAAGGCAGTGAAATTGACAAGAAGAGCGGGGTAGCAGTTGCGCTAAGAAGGATAGCACGCTTTTCTGTACCTCTCTTTGTTTTAACTTTCTGAGCGTGTTTTTAATCCAAACATATCATATCTATATGTTTTGGGAATCAGGAACCGACAAGGAATAAGATGAAAGTGTTTTTAAATTGATTTGGACAATTTAATTTTGATAATAATTTTTATATATTTAATTTTCAGAGCTTGTTTTTAATCCGAATATAACATATTTATATGTTTTTGGAATCAGCAAATGATGGAGAATAAGATAAAGGTAAATTTGGATCGTTTTATACATTTTTATTTTTTTTTACAATTTTCAGATTTTTAATGACCAAAGTCATTAATTAATTTTTAAGCCACCAAGCTGAAATGCAATACCGAAGTCCGGGCTTCGTCGAAGATTACTTGACCAAAATTTCAACCAATTTGGTTGAAAAATGAGGGCGTGACAGTGCCGCCTCAACTTTCACGAAAAGCCGGATATGACGTCATCAAAGACATTTATCAAAAAAATGAAAAAAACGTTCGGGGATTTCATACCCAGGAACTCTCATGTCAAATTTCATAAAGATCGGTCCAGTAGTTTAGTCTGAATCGCTCTACACACACACACACACAGACAGACAGACAGACGCACATACACCACGACCCTCGTTTCGATTCCCCCTCGATGTTAAAATATTTAGTCAAAACTTGACTAAATATAAAAAGAAATGGGGTACGAGAGAACAGAATTCAGCATAAGGGGAAAAAAAAGGACGACGAAGACTTGGAGCGCCAGAAATGTTGGAAGAGTGGGTCACGTCACAATAATATTAAATGCACAGAAGACACACACGCAAAGTTAATACATTTTGTGATCGGCGAAAATGGCACTAAATTACATAACGATTGGGCCATAATCGATAAGTCGAAACAAGGACACAAAACACGAGAGAAATTACGAAGAACAATTGGTCAGGCAGCATTTGTCTCATGACAGTGTCAAATGAACATTATGAATAAAATGTAGAGGCTCATGTACGGAACATGCCTGTTTGTCTTAACTTGATAAATTCTTGTACAGTTATGAATATGGTCTGATTGACATTCCGGGAATATTGCGGGATGCCTTTCAATAATATTTCAATAAACTTATAATCAGTTATCAATTGACGAATAATCGTACATCTCTACACAAGGGTCAATGCAACAAATAGTGCTCAGCAGTCTCCCTTGGGTAACCGCACTCACATTTGGGGCAATCCTTGACGGGTGCCGCTGACATAAATCAAAATTCAAATCACTCATACCAATACGCAGTCTGCAATTATGGACTTTTTCAAATCAGTCTATCTCCAAAATAATAATGACATGGTACTTTAAAATCCAACGTTGATTGCAGTAAAGTAATTGACTGACAATTAAGGTTGTATGTGGGGTGCCTAAAATTTGAACTTTTCTTATTCCCGAATATTTTTTGTGGGCGCAGAAGCACGGGGAAAATGGTATTGTTTTTTTCTGGAGGGGGATCAGACAATATAAAACCAATTAGAGGCCGAGTTGCCTGACAGAAAGGCCAATTCCAGCCCCAGTCCATGCCGGTTACATGTACTATGCACACATTTGAGATCGATACCCAACCTTACTGAGCATCAGTTCTTTGCGTTATTTTAATTTTCTTGTTTTTCTTTAAAATAAAAAAGGGAATGGTTTTATTGATGTCATTTTATTATGTCATTATCTAGTCAGCATAAATGACTTTTATGGATACAGGAGAAAGTGTTAAAACGATGTGAAGATTTCAAGTGTGGTTTGTGGTCATCTGCTTGACCACTTAAAATGTTGTTTCATTTGATGATACGTTTTGTTTGGTGTTCCCGCTTGAATGTGACAGTAAGTTGTACAATGTTACTGTGTGTGTGTGTGTGTGTGTGTGTGTGTGTGTGTGTGTGTGTGTGTGTGTGTGTGTGTGTGTGTGTGTGTATGTGTGTGTGTTTGTGTGTGTGTGTGTGACGGTGTGCGTGCGTGAGTGTGTTTGTGTGTGTTGGTGTACATGTGTGTGTGTGTTTGGTAACCGGCTTTGTACAGCGGGACCACCTTATTTTGTCATGTATTTTTATTCATTCTGGAGCTTTATTAAATAAACTGCCCATTTCAATCACAACTCTGGTCTGGTCTTATTGTCAGTGTTGCATAAATGATTGTATGTGAGCTTGTGAACATACAAAGAAAAAAGAAAGAAACATTCTGTGTCGAAATATCTTGACTAAAAATCAGGCGGAAGACGGCTACACCTGTTGCATTTCCTATTATGCTCAGGCAATTATAACTGAGGGCGGAAGCGACAATGATTCGTTTTCCCCCCAGATAACATTAATTTGTAGAGACGGAAAAGGAACACGCACATTCTGGAACTGATTTGTGTAAATAACTGAGAGGGTGTTTTGTCTGTTTTGTGAAACGGTCCTCACACATTTGCAAAGTTCCACAGTTAGGCAGCTGAATTAAAGCATTACATAATGCATAGTGTAAACTCTAGGCCTACTTCAAGGTCTTATTACTTCAAGATGCATACACGTGCTGTTGTATCTGTTAGTGCTTGCCGGACACCAGTGCTGATTAAAATGGCTTAGATTGTTACTAATTTGAAACTACAGTATGTCCTTTTACGTGTTGTGACAATTTTGTTGGTACCGATGATTTATAAAAAGACTTTTATCACAGGTTTATTTCGTATCAAACATTTATACTTACTTTCAAGTTCGAGTATACCTTTACTTCCACGAGGAGAGTCTCTCTGTGTGCGCTCGCGCGCGCGTGTGTGTTTGTGTGTGTGCGTGCGTGCGCGCCTAAAGATTCTTGATTTTGGAACATAAGCAGTTTATCTGTCAGGGAGTTGTGTGTGTTTTCATGGCTGCGTGTTCTTTTCCCTCTCATTCTTCCTCTCGGCAGTCCGGCTTCAGAGTCATTTTGTTCCTCCAGGCTCAAAGCAGAAAGCAGCAATGTTTTAAAACATTCAAAAACAAGGATTGTATGTGAGTGTGAGTCATAATTTTCTTTTAAGAACCGAATCATAGCACCACAAGGTTCAAATATGTGCACAAAGCAAAAATAGTGCAAAGCAAAAATTAGGAAAGCAGCATATGGCCATGACTGGAGACACTGCTTTTTGGATCGATCATTCTGCAGACGTCACACTCTGGAGAAAATAAAACATGACAGAACTCAGTACTGATGTTCTCTGTAAACCATGATTTACATCTTTTACCTTATTCCATACGACATTGTGAGTTTTGCCGTTGTTTCCCTGATAATAAGTCTCGTACTTAGGCACTGTTTGTTTTTCTTCAGTTAATATTCAGAATTTTGCCATGTTTGTTTTGTTGTTGTTGTTGTGCTTGTTTCTTCTTCTTCGTCGTCGTTCGCTCAGACAGCAACTCCGGAGGCCCTGATGAAGGCTGCTGTACGCCGGAGGCTCTCCATGGGTCCATAGAGTTTGTCCCTCATCGGTGTGTCAGCAGGCCAGGTCTCTGCTCGCAAGTTTTGGTGTGTTGGACAGTCCTGCAGGAAGTGTTCCACTGTCATTGGAGATGTGCCACAGGGGGTTGTGCTTGTTTAATTTAGGTTTGTTGTTGTTTGTTTAAAACACTCAAACATACGCACACATCACACGCACACTTTTACTTTTTAAGTTATAATAAGTATTGCATTCAGCCACTGTTTTTTTCTCCTCAGTTGATATTCTGATTTTTGCCAGTTTTTGTGTAATTTGTTTTTGTTGTGCTTGTTTGATTTAGGTTTGGTGTTGTTTGTCGTTGTTGTTTGTTTAACACACACTCAAACACACACACACACACACTAACCAGACACACACACCACCACCACCACCACCACCACCACCACCACCACCACCACCACAAGAATAGGTTTACACTCACTTTTTCCTCCACGTTTTAATTTTGGCAATATCATTAACCCAGGATTGCAAAGCAGGGATCATTTGTCAATTTCATAACAACGTACATACAATTTCAGCTGGTTACTGCAATAAAATGTGCATCATCACAGGTTTCTGCTGGAATGACAGTGTCTTATGTGTCAACACAAAATACACACACACAAAATGGGTGTGGTGCTGCACGCCCCATAATAGATCCTAACTTCACCCTCTAAACCTCCCTGCAGATGCATGTTCTGTGCACAAAAATAGCCTTTTAAAATATGCAGTATACAAAATAACAAGAAGGGCAAAGCCCATACGACTCACATGCTTTACACATTTTTCCTACCAAAATACATGTGACCTTGACCCAAGGTCAAGGTCATCCAAGGTCATGCAACACAAAGCTGTTAATTCAAGACATAGGAAGTACAATGGTGCTTATTGGCTCTTTCTACCATGAGATATGGTCACTTTTAGTGGTTCACTACCTTATTTTGGTCACATTTCATAAGGGTCAAAGTGACCTTGACCTTGATCATATGTGACCAAATGTGTCTCATGATGAAAGCATAACATGTGCCCCACATAATTTTTAAGTTTGAAACAGTTATCTTCCATAGTTCAGGGTCAAGGTCACTTCAAAATATGTATACAATCCAACTTTGAAGAGCTCCTGTGACCTTGACCTTGAAGCAAGGTAAACCAAACTGGTATCAAAAGATGGGGCTTACTTTGCCCTATATATCATATATATGTGAGGTATTGAATCTCAAAAACTTCAGAGAAAATGGGAAAAATGTGAAAAATAGCTGTTTTTTAGGCAACATTTATGGCCCCTGCGACCTTGACCTTGAAGCAAGGTCAAGATGCTATGTATGTTTTTTGGGGCCTTGTCATCATACACCATCTTGCCAAATTTGGTACTGATAGACTGAATAGTGTCCAAGAAATATCCAACGTTAAAGTTTTCCGGACGGACGTCCGGACGGACGGACGGACGACTCGGGTGAGTACATAGACTCACTTTTGCTTCGCATGTGAGTCAAAAATGCAGACGACATTTCTACATTTGATGGGGGAGTTGTCCTGTATTAGAATTATTTATCAAATAATTAAAGTTAACCAAAGTATATGTAATAAAACCAAGGAGTCCTCTGTTAAGTAGCTCAAAACAATGATCGCAGCCCAGGGTGCTAACACAGTTAGGGTATGTTGTTCAAGACTTGGAAGGTCAAGGTTTTAAAGTATGCTTCAGTAACGGAATCTTATAACAAAGCTAAAACATTTACCACTGAAGCAAAACCATCTCTGAACAATTCAAAATTGTCACACGTACTAGTTTTACATTTTAAGGATCTTGCCAAGTGCATATCTTTTTATTGTGAAAAATTTGTATTGCAAACAAAACAAGAGGCGAAGCCTTCAAGGCTCACGTAAGAAATCGACAAACAGTAACACAAACTCAATCACTCCGTCACACATACACACACACACACACATACACACACACACACACACACACACACACACACACACACACACACACACACACAGTAAGCAT
This sequence comes from Littorina saxatilis, assembly GCF_037325665.1. Taxonomy (NCBI): domain Eukaryota; kingdom Metazoa; phylum Mollusca; class Gastropoda; order Littorinimorpha; family Littorinidae; genus Littorina; species Littorina saxatilis. The sequence goes on from NC_090247.1 coordinate 32,721,806, forward strand.
AGGTGAAACTATGCAAGAAAGCGAGACCCTGGATCTGCCAAGAAGTCTCGGCCCGCTCACAATAACAATGACCGAGACTTTCAGTAATTCCTTTGCGTGACGTCTAACCCTCTTACGTCATAATATGACGTCTTCAAATAGTTTCTATCACACACGTCGAACACTTTTGACCGAGACTGACGTAATCCATAGACTCGGAAATGTTAAAGTTTCTACCACAGACATACACACATACATACATACATACATACATACATACGCACGCACAGACAGACAAAGTTTATCATCGCATAGGCTACACTTACGTGAGCCAAAAACACAATGTCTTGTGATCTGTAAATGTTCTTGATACTTAATACATTACAGGGAACCTTATAAATTGTTCAAGTGAAGTACTGTACAGCCTATTTAGCTTGTTCGTTTTCTCCCTTTAAGGTAATTTTGTCTCAACAATCATGTTATCTGCTACAAGTCTATAAACTTAAAGCCCTTAAAGTAGATTCATGCCCTTCTGTGTGGGCACCTTCTTCTTCTTCCTCTTCAGTGTTCAGTGTTTGCATTTGGATGTGTGCTCTCTGGCCAAGTCTTGTTGCACAGGGGTGGCAAGGAAAGGCCACCCTCTCAGAACGTGTTGCAGAGTCTGTTCTTCCTACCCTAGCCACAGTCCGCTGTAGGTGCAAAACCTATCCTTTTGAGGTGTACCTTCAGACAGCAGTGTCCTGTGCGAAGGCGGAAGATGGCTCTCTGTTCTGTGTGAGTAAAATGGGGATATGGTCTTGAATGAGCTGGTATCTGTCTGTCTTTTTTTTGTTGATATAGACATCAAAGAAGCTCCAGCACCAGCCAAGTGTTGACTGTTTTCTTTATGCGTAACCTAGTCCTGGCAGCAGCTGTTGTCCATCTGTAAACAAGCAAGATCATTATTATAATATATTGATGGTGTATATGTTTTACCAGAAAGACGAGTAAAATACCACTTAATTTGTTTTAGTAATGAGGCATACATGCAGTTGAACGATCATATCTTGTGATATCTGCCCTCTGAAAAAAACCTACTATTCAAAATGTACTTTTACATCTTGTTTTTTTAACTTAGGCTTTTGAAGATCCACATTTACCACCCAAAAGGAGCCTGGCGATACTGGCATGCTTTAATTAAGATGACGTGTTACTCAGAAATAGTGCTTTTAGTTATGCGCTATAGAAATCTCCTTAATAAATAAATAAATACTGGTGGTGGTTCACTGCAAAGCATAACCTGATATGATTTCTTCATAGCACCTGACTGGAAATGAAGTTTCATACAATAAAAACTATACTGCGCCAGATTTACAGCAGTTCTGTTGAATTCACACAGTCAGAAAATTTCAAGGCTGTCCTCAACATTCTATGCTCACACACACACACGACTTGACTTCACTTAGGAAGGTTATGTGATGCTTAAATCATCTGTCTTGCCACTATTTCATCACAAGTAACCACTGTGTTTATTGCTGGTATGTGCCAGAGTGGAGGGATAGTCTTACCCCATGTAAAAAAAAAAAAAACAAAAAAAAAACCCGGCAGGTGATCTGAGATGCCTTTAATAACACAAAGCTGCCTCTGTAAACAATTCTGCTTTTACACATGCTATCCCTTAACTTGGATTCATACCAAAAATCAAGCCTAGCTTCATAGGAAACAGAATGTTACTTCAGCATTTAGAATTATGATCTTATTCCATGTACACGCCTTGGCAAATCTGACTCGATCACTACAGCAAGAAGTCAGTGTGTTGATTGTTCATATGTGACCAAGTTGAGGGATGAGCTTATCCTATGTTAAAGCCTGGCCTGAACTGAGACGGTGAAGAGAAGTAGTGTGCCTTTAATGACACAATGCTTTCTTTGTAAGCAATAGATTCAACATCTCAGATCTGGTCAGGCCTATACAAATGCCATCCCTCAACTTGGTTCATACAAAAATCATGTGCCTGGCTAGAGAGTGGGGATTTGTTGTTCTCTTTTTCGAAATCCAAAATAAGCAAAATCAGGTCTTAAAAAGGAGCAAGTCTTAAAATGGGAGTGAATTTACAGATGTTATGAAGAAGAAGTCTGCGTAAACAGGGTCATTGATAGGAAGGAGTCTTAGATTGGGGTGTCTTAAAAGGGGCAGGGGTGGGGTGGTGTGTGTGTGTGGGGGGGGGGGGGGGGGGGGAGTCCACAGTAATGACCATAAAATAATCAAAATAATACTATTAGTAATCTTATTCTCTACCAAATTTCTAGAGGTCAAGGCAATGATACAGATTTTTTACTTGTGTCACTGTTAGTGTCATTCTATGAATAACAGACCAATAGAAAGAGAGAGAAAGAGAGCTCTGTGGTTTGTTTTTTTACCTGGGTTCATGCTCAGTTGCTTGAAAATTGACTTGTCAGAGGTTCTTCTTCAGCCTTACACCCACATGCAAGAGAACTTGTACCAGATAATGAAATAAGTGAACTTTGAAGTGATTTTTGTAACATTTATGTTTTGTTTCTGGTTTTTGTTGTAAAGTGTTTATGATTGTGTTCTATTCCGTCAATGGCGTCATTCTGGTAATGATGTTGTTATTGCTTTTGTAAAGCGCTTTGTGTGTTCGAAAGCGCTATAGAAATCACCATTATTATTATTATTATTATTATTCATAATTAAAGCCCAATCATGTGGTTTAACCTACCTAGTCTTGAAAAGCCTGTCCGAGGAAACAGAACAAGCACCTTTCCGCAGACCTTCCTAACTGGAGAGTCTTGGTTGTAACCGCACACTTTCTAAAGTAGTCCATAAGCAGTTCCATGTGCCTATGTTTTCACTGGAACCAGCTCCTTTGTGTACCTGTGATCTGGATGAGCTGCAACACATAAAACTTTCATATGAACACTATGTCATAAGTACACCAGTTAGCATACATCAAACACTGAGGAGCATCACAAGATATGTTCTAAGGAGGTAACAACTATTGTCACAAAGTGTTTATGATACAGCCACAGGCACATGGCACTGAGTGGTCAATTGGTGAGGGGGGTGGGGGGGGGGCAGAAGTTCTGCTCAGTCTTGTCTACTGATACAACACTTTGTGGTGGTGTAAGGCAGGGAATCACACCCCAACCACTGGCCCCGCCCACCTGGTGTCGAGTGCCTGAGGATACATCAGTCCCAGTCATGGCTGGCCCCCGGTTTGACCAGACAACTGCCATGTATGGGTACATTTACTTTACAGTACAGATTAGTTTTCAATAGCAATGACATCATGGACACACACCTGCCCAACACTGACACTGACAGCAAAATCAGCGACCAAACGTGATAAAGAGTAACTAATCGTCACAAACATCAAAATGCTTTGCATTAATTTTCTTGAAGAGGTCATTCTTAACCAGATAATCATTTATAGGCAATTGAAGATTATTATTCCACCTACAGGCTATCACTCCTATGGCTGTTACTTGTAACACATTTCATTTCTTAAAATATGTTTTGTAAAGTACATAAATTTCACTAAAAGGCACATTCCTTCTCATGAAAACAATTTGGCTCACCGTCTCAGATCTGGTAGGGCTTTAAAATGGGATAAGACATGATCTCCAGGGGTCGACACTAACTTATTTGGCCTGGGGCCACACTGGCCCCAGAGATGGAAATTGCTGGGGCGGAAAAAAAAAATCTGGGGCCCACTCTCAGTATTCACGTGCGGCAATGCATTGTCTGTTTTTCTTCATCGTACTGAAGCCAGGGAAATTCTTTCAACCATTTGACATTGAAATTACGACAGCGCTTCGCGCTTTTGGCTGCATCGGTTTCCTTTTTTCGTTTCTCTCCACCCTGTTCTTCATCTTCATTGCCATGTCTTTTTACACCAGGGATGTGTCGCCACATTTTGCGTTTGGCATTTGAAGGCGATACTTATCTCTCACGCTAAAGAGCGCAATCTGGGAGTTATTTCCCTTACGACATTGTCCTTCGACGATTTGAATGTGTTTTTTTCTTGACTGCGGCATTGATCGTAACGCAAATTTCAGTGACGACTTTGACTGGCGATTTTTAGTGATTGGCTCTGCTGGCATTAGAATTTTCGGTTTGTCATTGTTGGAATTTATCCTGGGGCGGAGTGGGCCCCAAGCTTCGGCAATGTTTGGGGCGGAACACAAAACTCTGGGGCGTTCCGCCCCCCGCCCCCGCTAGTGTCGAACCCTGATCTCTTAACTTGTTCACATACCCCAAAAAGTGCGATTGTGTTATGAATAAATGCTGTAAAAGCTACCTGTACTAGTTCATTAAAAAAACAAATCACAAAATGTCACTTCACCACAGCATGCAAACAGTGTGTTTATTTCTGGTATGTGTCTAAAGGCGGAGACAGACGCACAACACAAAACCCTGTTTTCGACAAAAACACCATCTCAAAACGTCGGGGAAACACATGTTTTTAAAGAGGGGATGTCACATGCGAAACACACAGATGAAGCGGGGTGCGTGTTTTCACAGAAATATTGGTCAGTGTCAGCTTGACCCGTCCAGCTATCGCCCTGTGTTTGAGTTTGTAAACAACACGGCTGGCAGTGCCCACTGATACGGTCAGTGTCCACTGATACGGTCAGTGTCAACTTGACCCGTCCAGCTACCGCGCTGTGTTTGGGTTTGTAAACAACACGGCTGGCAGCGCCCACTGATATTATTGCCTCTCTTCAATCGTGACAGGATCCATACTCTAGTTAGGATTCATGGGTCCGATACTACCCTGAATCGGTACCACATCTGAGTCTGCCATTTTTTTCTATCTCCGTGGTGCCGGAAACCGAGTCACTTGAGTTGATCGTCCGCGTTCATTGGCTGACTACCAAAACGTGTTTTTAGATTTTAGAGCATGCTCTAAAACCCAAAACACGATGCAAAAACATGAAACAGTGTTTTCTGAAACGCGTTTTGGGGGATGTCACATGGGAAACACGCTGTTTTGTGTTTGTTTTGAAAGGAAACACTGTTTTGTGTTGTGAGTCTGACATGGCCTTAACACAGACACACACACACACACCATACACCAAAGCAACACAAAAGCCGAAAACATGCCTACCATCTAAATGAGGATATCCAGTTCCAACTGTCTTCTGCCAATATAACACTGCCAGAGACACCATGGTGTAGAAAGTCAGTTTAAAGAGAGACTACCTGGAAGAAAAATATATATAATAATAATAAAACACCCAGTGCAATAGACATACTTTCTCGTTAAAGGCTTACTTTACTATGTAAAAACATTTTGCTTCACAATCACAGTCTCAGATCTTGTCAGGCTTTTACTTGGGATAAGATCATCCCTCTACTTGGACGCATACCAACATAGATTAGCTTGAATGTTTGTGAAAATATCCCATATTTTGAGTTAACTCACCACAGCAAGCAGTCACTGAATATATATTTTATTTTTTGGTATGTGGCCAAGATGGGAGACAGTGACCCACACTATAGTGACAAGGCAAGTGGGCCTTTAAATTGTAAACTGTTATATATGTGCATTTTGACTTCTTCATAAATTATAACCCTGATGCAGGCAGTCATCAGTAGTGGTTTAGTACCTAGAATGAGAAAAGAATGAACTTGCAAGAAAGAAACTGAGTCAAAATCAAAATACCCTTTAAATTACATTAGATTCCACGGGGCAGACAGGGTTTGAAGTTAGAAAGCTCTGAAAATAACTCTGCTATTTGAAATTGACTAATAGTATTAACTTATAACGTCATACATGATACATGATACAAACAAATGAACTAAGGCTTTTGAAGATCCATATCCAATCCTGCTACACAAAGGCACAAGCAGAGGTTGAAATTGCCAGGGTCATTTTCCATCCCCATGTAGCCTGGATTTAATTACTGGCATGTTTTTTTTTAAAGAGGTGTGTCACTCAGAATGACTGGAGATGGTTCATTCAATGCAGAGCATAATATACCATTGATTTCTTCATGCCATCTGATTTGCCGGTGAATTCACAGGGCGAGAACAATTCAAGACTGGCCTCAACATTTTATGCTGACTGTAAATTGTAATTATATAATATATCCACCCTAGCTAACTGGTACATGTACACTAATCACTTGCTCTGGCAGACTTCTTTTTCCAACATCATAAATCTGTTATTTGTACTTTAGCCTTTTGTGGTAAAATATTCTCATTACCAGTTGCACTCACAATCTATTGCTAGTGTATTTTGGAAATGATCAAAAGCCTTACTTGTGTTCTATAACAGCACCATGTCACTGTTGCGGGAAGAATGAGGCAGGGCTTGGTAATAACTGAGACCTGCAAGTAAACAAAACATATTTAGAATCTCATCATGTGTTATTTTGTTATATCTATGTCATGAGGTCTTACATTGCAATAACAAACACACGCATAACTTAACTTAGCAAGGTGTTCTATGTGCTAAGAATAAGAGTAATTTTTTAATGAATTAACGCTGAAGAAGCTACTAGTTGCTTAAACAAATTCATAGCAAAATGTCACTTGATCACCACATCAAGCACACTGCATGTTCATTTCTGGTATGTATGCAAGTGGAGGGATGATCTTGTTCCATGTAAAATCCTAGCTCAGCTGATCTCTCTCAACTTGGATTCATACCACACATTAGGAGCCTGGCTGTTTCTGTTCAGTGGGCATTTCTCCATTTGTTTTATTTGAATGCATTTCTTAAAAAGAACACTTCCTCTGCACAGCAAGCAGTCAGGATGTTATATGAAGTCTTATATCGCGCGCGTATCTCCAGACTCGGACTCAAGGCGCAGGGATTTATTTATGCCGTGTGAGATGAAATTTTTTTTACACAATACATCACGCATTCACATCGACCAGCAGATCGCAGCCATTTCGGTGCATATCCTACTTTTTACGGCCTATTATTCCAAGTCACACGGGTATTTTGGGTGGTCATCTTTATCTTTGCCCATACAATTTTGCCAGGAAAGACCCTTTTGTCAAATCGTGGGATCTTTAACGTGCACACCCCAATGTAGTGTACACGAAGGGACCTCGGTTTTTCTTCTCATCCGAAAGACCAGCACTTGAACCCACCACCTAGGTTAGGAAAGGGGGGAGAAAATTGCTAACGCCCTGACCCAGGGTCAAAATCGCAACATCTCGCTTCTGAGCGCAAGTGCGTTACCACCCGACCACCCAGTCCTTTTTGTTCCAAATCAAACGTTGTTTTGCTCCAACCAAGACTGCAGATCTTGGCGAACATGTGGCATAAAAACTAGATTTGATGACCTTACCCGTACTCACCCTGAAAAGTGCCGATCTAGATTTTGCTATTTTAACAGAGGGGACAGAGGTTGTACCTCTCCTCATGCAGACACCGCATAACAAATATGTGTAACAAATCCAGTTGCAACACTGTAGTTTCATGGCTTAATTTCATTGACTGATTGAGTCAGCAGTAGTGAGTACTACATGTCATTATGATCATACCAGTATTAGTGAGTATTACAATTGGAGCAATCTGCAGAATTGTTACCAATACATCATCATAACAGGAATTCCTCAGTGCATGAGACATTGGTGTGTAGACATATAATACATAAATATGTAGATCTTTAAAACATTCAATGAGTCATGGGACTAAAATAGTAAAAACTGCTAAAGCCTTATGTGGCAACATCACAAACAAACAAAATTAACCAACCCCAAATTATGTCAACCTCATGGCCCTTGTACTTGTAGTTCAAGTTGTACTGTTGTACTAGCCAACAGACATAAAAAGGAACTTAGCTCAGAAGGTGTTGATTGCTCTGCGTCATTATCAATATCATGATGCTGAGAGTCGAAATGCAGAACTTTCAAACACAGACAGAACAAAATGGAATCTTTTAGTTTTAGTTTGAAATTGAATGAAAAAAAAAGTATGGTCATGGTGTAGAAGTTTTGAACTTTAGCGTTGTAAATTCATTGCTCCGAATCAACTGCAATCTAACCCTCCGATTTATGTCCTAAGTCATTTACATACCTTTGGAGTTTTACGGAATGGGTATAACGTCCTTTCATCTAAATCTAATGATCTAGTCTACCGTCTCCTTGACCTACTTGGAGTCCTTGCTGGGTTGAATCGGCTGAGGAGCGAACCCATGACGACTCGCAACGCGAGGAACCAGAAGAGGAATCTAGGTTTATTTTGCGTGTTTTGGGCCTGCCGACCCAACTTGTAGTCCGGTCCACAACCGACACGAAGCTTCTTTTCGCAGAGCGAAACCGCCCCACTCGTGACTTCATCCGATGTCCGCCATGTTTCAAGTGACAAAAAAGTAGAAACGATCTAACGAATAACTTTCATTTCAAGCACAGTCAAAAAAAAAAATTTAAAAAAGTACAAAAGAAGGGGTGGAGAAAATGGCATTATCTAGACAGACTCAACTCGGATAAACTAAGAGGGACTTATAACTACTGAAGATTGAGAGCACAGCGGACGTCCTGTAAATTCCCGATCCATTTTTTCCCCTTCCCATTTCGGTATACTGTTCTCTGCTTGTAACGCTACGCAACAGGATAAGAGATATCCTGAGGGTATAAGTGATACTCCCACATACGTTGCACAAGCATAATTTGACGTTACCTTATATACGGTCCAACCGGTGTGCAATGGGTGCTCTCTCTCTTTATTTCTCTCTCTCTTTCTCTCTCTCTCTCTTTATCTGTATCTCTCTCTCTCTCTCTCTCTCTCTCTCTCTCTCTCTATCTCTCCCTCTCTCTCTCTCTCTCTTTCTCTCTCTGCTCTCTCTCTCTCTCTGCTCTCTTTCTCTCTCTCTCTATCTCTCCCTCTCTCTCTCTCTCTCTCTCTCTCTCTCCTCTCTCTCTCTCTGTCTCTCTCTCTCTCTCTCTCAGTCTCTCTCTCTCTCTCTCTCTCTCTCGTCAATTCTTACAGTTGAACAGATCAACCACACATTGACGTTTTTCATGACTTCCTCCGGAGAATTTGTGTCGCTCCGCAAGATTTATTATGAATAAACTGTCAGCTTGAAATTCAAAAATACATGCTGCACCTAATTCACACTTCCGGGTGCAAAAACACTGCACTTTTTTTTCTCGAAAAAGTTGCTTTTCAACGTCTTCGTGTTCAGTCGGAGATTGATCAGTTTCAATCTGGTCTGCAACAATACAGTTTTGTACGTTCAATTTGGGTTTGTCTTCTTGAAATAAAAAAGGCGTGACAATAAAATTGTCAGGATGAATGTCTTTGTTGTTAAATAATGTTGTTGTTCATTAGTTCTATTCTACTGTCGCTACCTTCGTTGTTCTCCCGACATTCAAAGGGATAAGGGATAAGATTTCATTTAGTTCTGTGAGATTACCCTCATGGAAATTCGGGCTGCTTTCTTTCTCAATTTTGTTCTTCTTCTTCCTGCATGCGTGTATTCATGTTTCTAAGCCCTGACTATAAGTAAATGTCTAGAGGTTTGCAGTTTGCCCAAATTCTAGTACACATGATCATGGGTATAACTTGTTGTGTTCTTTTTGTTGCATATTGTTTAAAGGCAGTCATATTCGTAGCGTTTATTAATTAATTCATATTGTTTACATGTGCCAATAATGTTATAAAACTGTACCTAAGGGGATATAATAACGATTGGCTGTAGCTTTCGAACACAGAAAAAATTATTTCAGTAATGCAAAGTGGTGTTGATAGTGTCGAATGTAAACAGAACAGTCTCAAACGCCATCTTTGGTTTATGAAACGTCACGAAGTGACGTCAACGGTCTAAAAATAGCCCAAGTCCTGGAGAACTGTTGCTAAACAATGCAATAAAGAATTAATTATTTCTCGTAATTGGTAAGGACTTCAAACGTAAAACTTTGCAGGAAGCTTAATTTATACATCCCCGCAACGATGGGAAAAGCCCTGGAAGTAATTAAACTAATTAAATAGGACTATGTCAGCCTTTAATGGAGGTTAACTGAATACATCTAGATTTATTAAGCTTCTGTTTAACCCATCTCTAAACTGGACCTCGTTTACTATGATAATCTATTTCCCGACAGAAGGGTTTGCAAAAAAGACTATAACAAGACTGTAAAAATCTTTGTAAATGTTTGAGCATTTGTAGTCTCCCAATATTAACGTGTACCATTGAGCATGCTCATTAGTAGAATTTACAGTTCTTCTCTTGCATACACTGTATGATTAGTAACTGATTTCGTAAATGTTGAATACGCTTTTGATTTAACCTGAAAAACAGCCTGACCACCTATGGTCGACTGCAAAGAAAAAGTGTAAAGACAACAAACTATTCCATGAAACTGACCTCAGCTAGTCTGACCATGTACATGGTCATGTTTGCCTCGACAGAGCTCAGGACACTGCCTTTAATTTAAACATCTAGCCCTTCGCCAGCCAAAAGCTCATTACGTGTCGAAGATCGACTCCCGGTCAAACTTGATACATGTATGTAACTCCAACAATTGTAACCTCAACGTAGCGCCAACCCAACACAAGCGATACAGCTTTAAGCCTGCGTCCCCCATCCCCATCTCCTTCCTCTGTCACCTTACCGCAAACCATTCAGCTTTAAAGGTACGGTCCTCCACGTGTAAATAAAACCATTCAGCTGTAAAGGTACGGTCCTCCACGTGTAAATAAAACCATTCAGCTTTAAAGGTACGGTCCTCCACGTGTAAATAAAACCATTCAGCTGTAAAGTCTGTAAAGGTACGGTCCTCCACGTGTAAATAAAACCATTCAGCTTTAAATTTACGGTCCTCCACGTGTAAATAAACCCATTCAGCTGTAAAGGTACGGTCCTCCACGTGTAAATAAAACCATTCAGCTGTAAAGTCTGTAAAGGTACGGTCCTCCACGTGTAAATAAAACCATTCAGCTTTAAATTTACGGTCCTCCACGTGTACATAAACCCATTCAGCTTTAAAGGTACGGTCCTCCACGTGTACATAAACCCATTCAGCTTTAAAGGTACGGTCCTCCACGTGTACATAAACCCATTCAGCTTTAAAGGTACGGTCCTCCACGTGTACATAAACCCATTCAGCTTTAAAGGTACGGTCCTCCACGTGTAAATAAAACCATTCAGCTTTAAAGGTACGGTCCTCCACGTGTAAATAAAATCATTCAGCTTTAAAGGTACGGTCCTCCACGTGTACATAAACCCATTCAGCTTTAAATTTACGGTCCTCCACGTATAAATAAAACCATTCAGCTTTAAATTTACGGTCCTCCACGTGTAAATAAAACCATTCAGCTTTAAAGGTACGGTCCTCCACGTGTACATAAACCCATTCAGCTTTAAAGGTACGGTCCTCCACGTGTAAATAAAACCATTCAGCTGTAAAGTCTGTAAAGGTACGGTCCTCCACGTGTAAATAAAACCATTCAGCTGTAAAGTCTGTAAAGGTACGGTCCTCCACGTGTAAATAAAACCATTCAGCTGTAAAGTCTGTAAAGGTACGGTCCTCCACGTGTAAATAAAACCATTCAGCTTTAAATTTACGGTCCTCCACGTGTAAATAAAACCATTCAGCTTTAAATTTACGGTCCTCCACGTATAAATAAAACCATTCAGCTTTAAATTTACGGTCCTCCACGTGTAAATAAAACCATTCAGCTTTAAAGGTACGGTCCTCCACGTATAAATAAAACCATTCAGCTTTAAAGGTACGGTCCTCCACGTGTAAATAAAACCATTCAGATTTAAAGGTACGGTCCTCCACGTGTAAATAAAACCATTCAGCTTTAAAGGTACGGTCCTCCACGTGTAAATAAAACCATTCAGCTTTAAAGGTACGGTCCTCCACGTGTAAACAAAACCATTCAGCTTTAAAGGTACGGTCCTCTACGTGTAAATAAAACCATTCAGCTGTAAAGGTACGGTCCTCCACGTGTAAATAAAACCATTCAGCTTTAAATTTACGGTCCTCCACGTGTAAATAAAACCATTCAGCTTTAAAGGTACGGTCCTCTACGTGTAAATAAAACCATTCAGCTGTAAAGGTACGGTCCTCCACGTGTAAATAAAACCATTCAGTTTTAAAGGTACGGTCCTCCACGTGTAAAAAAAAACAAAACCATACACCGTCTCAGATCTGGTCATGGTTTTACACGGGATAAGACCGTCCCTGCGTTTGGACGCACCAAAAAGCAGCAGCCTGAGTGAGTGAGTTTTTTTATGAAATAATTTCTTGGCGGACACTGGTGGCAAAATGTGAAATTCATTCCTCAAAATATTCTCATTCTGCACAGGAAGCAAACAGGATGGTGATTTTTGGTATGCGTTCAAGTGGAGACGTCTCTTAACGGACCCCGCATGTAAAAAAAAAAAAATTTTAAAAAAGAGAAGAAAAGCCTTGTCAGATCTGAAATGCTGAGTCGGCTATGTCTGTTGGTTTCTCGGGAAGGACTTTGCCTTTAAGCCTGTATAACCCACCCCATTCCCTTTCTCCGCCACCTAAACTCAAACTATAACAGCTTTAATTCGTTAACCCACCCCCCCCACACACACACACACACACACACACATATTCACACACACTCCACCCCACACCTCCCCCGCCCACCTCAAATCCCACTTCCTTCCTCCGTCCTTTCAGGAATGAAAGGTGACCTCTGTATGTATTGTTGGAATGCTCGCCCCTGTGTGACCTCACAGTGTTAAAGAGACGCGGGGCCCACAATGCCTCGGGTCACTTTCACGACCACTGTAAATCGTCCATTGTTGAAATGTTACGCCTTGTTTTTACGTCCAGACTAAAGTGAGGACTTCGTCAGTTCTTCCAAAAGTTGTCCAAGGTTTTGAGATTGAAAATGTATGTCAGTGGTGTCCAAGAATGTGGCTGTCTCCATGCGCGAAAGAGAGAGAGAGAGAAAGAGAGAGAGAGGGAGACAGCGCGAGACAGACAGACAGCCTAGACAGACCGAAAGAGGGAGGGAAAGAGAGACAGAGAATGAAAGAAAGAGTCAGACAGACAGACAGGGAGACACAGTGTGTGTGAGAGAAGGGGATTCGGATAATCAGTACTATCAACAGTCCAATCACACAAGTAAGCTTACTGACAAAATGTTACACAGGAGAAAAAATATCTACTGAATTATTCTGTGTTGCTAGAATTGGATTGTCGTGTGTGTGTGTGAGTATATGTGTGTGCGTGCGTGTGCGTGTGTGTTTGTGTGTGTGTGTGAGCGTGTGCGTGTGTATGTCTGTGTGTGTGTTTGTCGGTGTGGTTGTGTGTATGTCTGTGTGTGTGTGTGTGTGTGTGTGTGTGTGTGTGTGTGTGTGTGTGTGTGTGATTGCGCGTGTGTGTGTGTGTCATGTGTTTATGTGTGTGTGTGTGTGTGTGTGTGTAAGAGAGAGAGAGAGAGAGTGTCTGTGTGTATGTGTGTGTGTGTGTGTGTGTGAGAGAGAGAGAGCCTGAGAGAGAGAAAGAGAGTGTCTGTGTGTGCGCGTGCGTGCGTGAGCAGTGTATGTGTGTGTATGTGTGTGTGTGTGTCTGTTTCTGTGTATCCGTCTGTGTCTGGCTGTCTCTGTCTGCCTGCCTGCCTCCCTGCCTGCATGCCTGCCTGCCTGCCTTCCTGTCTGTATGTCTGTCTGTCTGTCTGTGTTTGCGTCTGTGTCTATGCCTCTGTGTGTGGATAAACCAACTTATATTTCGTTCCAAAATAAAGCCCTTCAAAATCAACTCTATTGCTTTAAAAGTTTGCCAAACGACATTGACAACAGGCACGTTCGACACGAGAGTAATAATAACCTCTTCTGTGTCCGGGAAAAAATTCAAAACTTCCAAATTGAACCATCCCTGTGCCTGTGACAAGGACAGCAAGAGAGTTAGGGAGGGCTGTTTCGAGAATATTTGCTCGGGCGTCAGATAATACTGTTTCAAATTATATTTCTTTCTCAAATTTTTCCAAATCGGGGAGAGGGTGAGGTGGGTGATGAGGCAGGGTTTCAGATGTGCGTGTGTGTGTGTGTGTGTGCGATTATGATACACGCTCACAGAAAAAAAGGATAGTGGACAAATCAAACCGATGCACAAACGGTCAGAATCTTTGTGTTCAGTCAGGCAAAACCCGTTATTTGAATCAAGGGAAACAACTAATGAGCACTTATCTGAAGTGTGTACTGTTTGCAAGAACCGCTTCCACGAAATAGCTGTGTTCACACTCAGTGACTCACACGCGCGCGCGCGGTTAATGTTGGTTTCTTTGATCCGACTCTCTTCCAATCCCACTGTTCTGATGTCTCTATCTAAAAATCCGAGTGCCGAACGTTTGCGATAAAAGTCCGGGCGGAATTGCGCGAGGACATTTTAACCTCGATCCGATTCTATTCCGTTCCAACTTTTTTAAATTTCTCGATCTAAACCTCCGGGCAGAAAGTGCCGAACCCATACGAACGTTCCCGATAAAAGTCCGGGCGGAATTACGCGAGGACATTTGAACCAATCAAAGACGAGTATAGCTCGAAAGTCCTCGCGCAATTGCGCGAGGACATTAAAAGTCCGGGCGAAATTTCTGACCAATCAACGACGAGAATAGCTCGAAAGTCCGCGCGGAGGAATTCCGCGGGGACATGGCGTATCTGGCGTTCCATGATATTCCCGTACCGACCAAGGAACGGTGCGGGCACGGGAGGGATCGGGACAGAACCGCAATGAACGTAACTGATCGTTAACGGAACTGCTTTGAACGGTAGGGTCGGTAGGGACGGCTGAGTTTGGGCTGCATGATGTTCAAATTTGTAGCCGTTCCCCTTCCGATCAGAATGAACGGTAATGGAACCTCAACCCATCGGTAACGGAACGCTTGGATCGTTAAAGGAACTTAAAACAACGGTAACGCAACGGTAGCGCTCTCACACACTGAGTTGTCATACCCGCATTCCACACATCTGTTCTAGGTCCCGTTCCCTTACCGACCAAGGACGGCTGCCACTATGGTCAGACGCTGCTGAAAGATGCCAAAAAACGGCCGTTTGCACAGCGTTCCATTGTTGTGGCAGCATTTCTCGGTTGGTACGGGAACGGGACAAATGTGTGGAATGGGGGTATAACTTTTGACACCGACAAACTGAAGAATGAACAGATCTATGAGGTAACCGTCTCAATGGTCCAGGCTCAGGAAACAAAGAGTATAATTATATGGCATGGGGCGATTATAGCTTCCCCTCTTCGTGTCCGATAGACAAGGACAATAAATAGTAGAGCATAGTGCAATTTCATGTTGGCATCTTCTCCACTGAAAGCTATAACCCAAAGACTGAAGACCAAAGTGCTTTACCCCACTTCTGACCCGAATCACCCCCCTCCTGCTAGGTACACGTGCACTCAAGTTAACCTCTGCTTTGACCTGTGTGCCAGGAGTCGGATGAGAGAGAGAGAGAGCGAGAGACACACACACATAGACAGAGACAGACATAGAAAGACAGAAGCGGAGAGACTCAGAGGGAGACACAGACAAAGACATACATACAGAGAGAGAGAGAGAGAGAGAGAGAGAGAGAGAGAGAGAGAGAGAGAGAGAGAGAGAGAGAGAGAGAGAGAGAGAGAGAGAAACAATGACTGATCTCGAGAGAACGGTAACAAAACGAGACATGTCACCTCTCCGAATGCATTCCAATAGATGACCGCTCCTGCGGCCATCAATGAATGGACGTCGGGGTCAAAGTCAACAGAAAATGAACGCCGTGTTTAGTACGGCCGGTCAGACTGGCTGGAACATCGGTTGAAACATTCGCTGCATGAATGGACTGCTGGAGTACCCGTGAGTACAGATAGAAAAGTTCGCTGAACCGAACAACTGGAATGGTATTCAGTTTCTCTGATGACACAATTAAATAGACAGTTAGTCACGCAACAACGGTCGTTTTAGCTATGCAAGAGCATAAACATTCATCCTAAATATAGATTCCAATAGTAAGAGTACAGGTTCACTGAACAGAACTTCTGGAAGGTTATCAGATGAGCAATAAAACTACCATTAAATTACTCAATAATTATGGACATACTGGAACACAGGTGAAATTATATGATGGTCAATCAATCAAGCTAGAAGTTACGCAAAACACGGCTTGACATGTTCAACTACGAACGAGATCAGATACCGAAGTTCAACATGGAACAAGTATTCTTGAGTGTCCCTGAGATTACCTGATGGCCAATAAAACAATCAGTAATTCACTCACAGACACTCACACAGCCAGACACACAAACACACACACACACACACTCACACACACACACACACACACACACACAGACACTCACACAGCCAGACACACAAACACACACACACACACACACACACACACACATACCAGGGGCGGAGCAGTTAAGCCAGAGGGGGTGTTACAACCTGGGGTCAAGGGGTCGGTAGACCCCTGGTGGGGTACAGGGGCAACGCCCCGTTGGAAGGTGGGGGGAAGCCCCCCTGAAACTGAACAATTTTAGCTATTTTATAAACAATTTGTGGCTTATTCTTAATTCTAAACATGATCAATTGGTGTCAACAGCCACTCATTATTTCTTTCAAAGAAATAGGTGGGTTTTTTTCACAGACAGAACAAAAAAATCTTTTTTTGGTTTGTTTCAGTTTGACAGCCGGGGGGGGGGGGGGTGTTCCGGAACCTCTGTAACCCACCCCCCTAATCCGCCCCTGCATACACACACACACACACTTACACACACACACGCGCGCGCACACACACACACACACACACACACACACACACACACACACACACACACACACACACACACACGTGGACAGAAGCACGTTTTCCCGACACACCCCTCGCTCTTAATGAGCCCTTCCAATGTTTGTCAGAGGTTTTGGCAAGGGCATTCACTCTTCCACAATCCATACAACCCGACGGAATTCGTCTATCTGGCGAAGTGGACTTCGCAAATTTGACTTCACGAAGCCGCTCACTGCACGGAGCTTTGGCACTGGATATTTGGTAAAAAGAAGTCTTTCGGGCTCATTAACTAAGGCCTGAAATGGCACTCATTGATATCGTCTCTTCGTAAAATCTCCCCCTCCTCACTACCATCAGTGGCAAAAGAAAGTGAGAAAGACAAAAAGATAAAGTAGGAATGAAGGAAGAGAACGAAGAAACAAACAAACAAAAAGAATAAAATAAGAAAGCGTACTTAGTGATGCAGAAACAGATGGGTACTGACATTTACTAACATTGACAGCAAAGAAAGAACCAGAGATCCAAATGCGGACAGACGGACAAACAAACAAACAAACAAACAGACAGACACACACACCGAGTGAAACCTATACACCCCCGAAGATAGTGTAAAGGAATAAAGACTTTCACAAGACAAACAGAGAAAGACAGGCAAAAAGACAGAGAGAAAGACAGAAGGAAAGACAGAGAGATTGACAGACAGACAGAAATGCAGATCTACAGAAAGACAGAGAGTAAGGAAGAACGAAAATCCAGACAGACAGCCAGCCAGCGAGCCAGCTAGCCAGACATAGGAATTTAAAAAGTATACCTTGTGACCCAAGTGTGAGAAAGGGAGGAATAACACACACACACACACACACACACACACACACACACACACACATACACACACGCACACACACACACACACACACACACACACCAGGTGCGGATCCAGGGGGGTTTCCGGGATTTACGGAACCCCCCACCCCCTCCCCCCACACCCCAAGCCTAAAAGAAAAAAAAGAAAAGAAAACAAATTTAAAAAATAAAGAAATCATTTTGAAAATAAAGAAAATGATGGCTCAGATTGCACCACATTGATCCATTTTCCTTGTTTTTATCCCAAAAAGAGAAAGACAGACAGACAGAAATAATACAGAAACAAAGACAGCAAAAATAGATGAGTACACACAAAAATATACCTTGTGAAGCAAGAGCGATTGAAGCGGTTACAAGAAGTCCGGCTGAGACAGCGAAGACAAGGCTTAGAAAGGTGTCACATCCTCCCCACCACAACGTGTGAGGTGTTGCCATGGTGGCGGTGTCACAAATTGCAGATTAAACACCTTTCGTCAAAAGTTCCCCAAGTCGCATCCTTTTGTTCTGTAGGCTTCTCATCTTTTGAGCTGAGTCTTTGTGCTGATGCAGGTTTCTTTCGGCTTCATAACTAAGTTACACTTTTTGTGTTTTTAAGTTTGTTTGAGAATGTGTTCGTTCTTGCTTCTGCGTTTGTTTGTTTAGAAGTTGTGTGCGATTTTGTTTCAGCTATGTACGATTTTGCTGAAAGTGGCTTTACATGGATTTGTTTTTCTCACTCAGACCACTGTATTGTGTAATTGCGAAGTACGCGTTTTCTGCTTTCGTTTCTTTTTCAATATACACAATTTTGCTGAAACTGGCTTCACAGTGAACAGTTTTTCCCCTCACTTTTTCACTGCATTCTGTTGTTGCAAAGAACGCTTTTCCCAAGTATGTTCTCTTCCAAATGTTCCCCTCTGTGTTCCGCTGTCACACGATTTTTTGTATGAAACAGCTTTATTCGTGCGGTACTGTTTGTTCTCTTCCAGTTCCTTGTTAGACTGTTTCCCGTCAACGAGAGGCTTTTTCTCTCTCCAGATTTGAGTGTTCTTTTCTGGACTCTAGTCATCACAAAATTGTATAAGATTGCAGTTTTCTCCCTTCTTGATTGCAGTGTTACTACCTTTCAAACTTTGGTCTCTACTTTTTTTTTTTATACAGTTCTCATCGCAAACATGTACAGTTTTCAAACCAAGTCAGGTTGTAAGACTTCACACTCACTTACCATTCCTCCTATCTACCGCTAAATCTCTCGTTTCTTTTCCACGGGAGAAAATAGTTGTGGGCTTCCGTTTTCTAACGTAGCGATAAGTAGCCTATATCGTGCTGGATATCTTTCTTCAAGGATGTGTATGCCTCGAGGCAAAGTACACGTACACCAAATTCCAAATGTCAAGTATTGTGTCCTTCAGGTATCCATGTCTGAGGTTTTTCTTCACAGATGGGGGTCCACCCAACAGGAGAGAGTCTTTTTTGCCATAGATGCAAGCGGCATATTTGACATCACACAGTCCGAAATAACTGATGCTCTGTTGTGGCCAACGTCTCGTTTAGTCCATGAAGACGTCATATTGTTCTGAGTTTCGATCTGAATGAAATTGCATCATATATATCTTCTGAAAGCAAAAATGTGAGATTTGTTATGTTATTTATCAAAACAAAAAAACAAACAAAACTTATTTAGGGAGGGGGGTCGTATTGTTTCGTTTTGTTGTTGACGGAATCGACACTTTCAGCTTTTCAAAATGCTTTGTTTCAAAGTCCCAATGTGGGTTTCCAGTTTTGGAAATGTGTCTTCAAAAAATCAACACTTTTAATGTTCACAATTTTGTGTTTTTAATGTTATGTCCCAAATATTGTTGATTTCTCCTCAATGGCCACCCTTGATCAAGGACATGCACAGTGATTGTTATTAAATCGCCATTAGGTCACGCCGTTTCTCGAATGATCCGTTAAAGCTCCACACTGCACTGAAATCCTAATCCAAAAGCAGGTGGTGCGGACGGAATGCACGATGTATGAGTATGGTTGATTGATTCAAGTCTGCAATCGATCCGACAATATAATCCGCGTTTTTCACTGACTGGCAGAATGCCCTCAACACTTTTTTGTTTAACGCTAACTGCAATGAAACTTCTACAACAATACTGTGAAGGGCTGTGTCATTGTGTATCACAATTATTATTATTATGCTCTCAGGTGCAGTGTGTCCATTACACATTCATTCGCATGACAATTATTTCTTGTTGTCCCGTTTCGTGTTTATGCATATCATCGCAACTCTTCTGCAGAGCATTTTCTGTCCCATCTACGGCGGTTAAAATCAGTTGCGCAACCTTCCAACAACTGAAATAAATCCCAGCTTCTGTTCAAACATCAGCAATAGTCAAACACATACAATACACACACATTCGTGCACATTATCTAGTCCAAGCCCGCCGGTCGAAACACATATATTTTTGCGCTGTAAAATAGACCTCTACGCCAGAATAAAAACTCAAAACTGAAACAAATCCCGGCTTCTGTTCAAACAGCAGCGATAGTTACCTGCATTCACATATATATAAATGACACTGTGCCTACTTTTTATCTTCATGCCCGACAGCTATGGAAACACACATGCCTTTTTGCACTGTAAAAAAGATTTCGACACGGCCTGAATAATCCTCTTCAGTTAAGACACACATGTTCGCTTATTTTGTCACCAACACTCCACTAATATCACATCTTGTCTCAGTCGCCGGTCGATACATGTGTGAAAGAAAGAACGTTAGGGCTATGTCAGCCGCGCGATAGATGCAAATGAGCGGACATGCAACTGAGCTTGACGCGCATCATCCAATGGAAACGCGGGACTGGGGCCTAAATCCCGTTGAAAGCCCACGTGCGGTAAATGAACCGTAGTTGGTAATCCACTGGTGGTTGGTTGTCAAATTTCTGTCCTCGTTAGTGACGGTTCACCTATATCGCCAGATTTTTATGATCTTTTTGGCTTCGTACTTGAGATAGATGTACAGGACGATGGTTCTCTGGCTCTGGACTCTCGACTCTTTGAGCCTTAAGCCAAATTTTGTTTGTTTGTTTGTTCGTTCATGGGCTGAAACTCCCACGGCTTTTACGTGTATGACCGTTTTTACCCCGCCATTTAGGCAGCCATACGCCGCTTTCGGAGGAAGCATGCTGGGTATTTTCGTGTTTCTATAACCCACCGAACTCTGACATGGATTACAGGATCTTTTTCGTGCGCACTTGGTCTTGTGCTTGCGTGTACACACGGGGGTGTTCGGACACCGAGGAGAGTCTGCACACAAAGTTGACTGCTCTGAGAAATAAATCTCTCGCCGAACGTGGGGACGAACTCACGCTGACAGCGGCCAACTGGATACAAATCCAGCGCGCTACCGACTGAGCTACATCCCCGCCCCTTAAGCCAAATAAAACCTTTAACCTTGGAAGTATGTTTCTCACAAACACACCGTGACCCCCACCCCACCCCACCCCCACCATCTACTGTCCCCACTAACGTTGGAGGTAGACCCTACCGCTCGTCTCATGTGAGCCATCGTGTAAATCACTACATACCTGTTAAGGGATAAGAGTATTCTTCAATTTTTAACAATTGCCAACACTCAACAGCCTGCTTGCTTCCCGTGAGATTCATTTTTATAAATGTTGTAAGTGATACCTATGTCAATTTAAAACCCTCACAAATGTATGAAAGTCATTGGGCTGGCTGCTGATTATTAATGGGTGTCCCTCTGGAAAGGTTACTTTATTGCATTTAGTTATGTTTTTAATGGCAATGATTTATCGACTGCGGAGGAAACCTCTGTGTGTGTGTGTGTGTGTGTGTGTGTGTGTGTGTGTGTGTGTGCGTGCGTGTGTGTGTGTGTGTGTGTGTGTGTGTGTGCGCCCGTGCGTGTGTTTGTGTGTGCCACGGTGTGTGTGTGTGTATGTGCGTCCGTATTTCGTTCTCTACATTAAGTCAATATTTGACTGCATAAATAATAATAAATAATAATAATAATAAATAACTTTTCTATAGCGCGAGTCCCATCAATTGGCTCCAGGCGCTTTACAAATTCATTATAGAATAAACTAGCACAAATGTGCTTGGTAGACTAGGACTCGAGACGAAATGAGGGTGTCTGTGTGTGCTTGTGCGCGTGAATATAATACAGATGTTTATGAAATTTAACAAGTGAATGTTTCCGGGTGATACCCTTATATGTTTGATTGTTGTTGGGGTGATTCTTTTAGTACATCTATTTATTGAATATAGTGATTTCTCTTCTTTTGATTTATCCATTTAAAATCCTGCCAAAAATGGTGGCGACTTCTTGGCTTGTTTACACGCGAAACAAAGAACGTGCTTTAGACATGGAGGTCCTCTGATTTTGGGAAGTAGGGCCTATATTTCTCGTCTGATGTTCGACTGTTAGTTATGTTTGCATTTGAGGCATCTCTCAGTGGCCAAGGCTAACTGTTTGTGACGGTGTGTTTCCACCCCCCACCCCCCACCCCCCTGTACACCTCCAACCCCATCCCCACCCTCAAACCTCCATTCCTTCCCCCCCCTCCCCCCGCCCCGTCCCCACGCACATACACCATACCCCAAGTGTGACGTTAACATAGGGCTTTCTTTCACAGTCTCCCTCACCCCAGGGTTTTAATTTTCAGCGTCTGACTCAGTGTCTGACTCAGTGTCTGACTCACCTGACTCAGTACACGGCTGGTGATCATTATATTTTCCGCCAATGTTTGCAATTAAAAGATTCTATGTTTTATCAAGCAAAATGGTCCTAAATGAATTTTGCTCAATAAAATGTACGTATATAGTCAGTTTTCTACAGCTGTTTAAGATTCATCTGTCGGTATACATCGCCCTGGTGGTTAAAAGGTTAAACATACCAGGTGAGCTAGGTGACTTGTGAAGGACTTTCATGTATAGGATTAGCCCTTCTCTGATTTCCGTTCACCCCTATGGCTCGCATAGGCACAGAACAGCTGTAGCTTACACCGGGTTTTTTTGTGCCAAGCAGGGGATAGGGAAAACACAGTCATAACTTACCGGCTTACTGACTTACTCTCTGATTCTCTCTCTCTCTCTCTCTCTCTCTCTCTCTCTCTCTCTCTCTCTCTCTCTCTCTCTCTCTCTCTCTCTCTCTCTCTCTCTCTCTCTCTGTCTCACTGACACACTGACATACCCGTTGGCACACACACACTCACACACACACAAACACACACACACATACATACACACACACACACACACGCGCGCGCGCGCGGGTGCGCGGCGCACACACACACACTGTGACACACACACACACCGTGGCACACACACACACACCGTAACACACACTCACACAAACTCGCACGCGCGCGCGCATATGTCTTACATAATATGTATAGCAGTATCTCCGGTCGTCGTGAAATTAAGCCCTTCACGCATCAATAGATTGTGTAGGACGAGTCACAGCGGAGGAAGTGATAGGGGGTTGGGGATCGGGTGAGCTGAATGACGCTACCACAGGCACATGTACGACACTGGTGTTTGAAACAATAATGCGCTTGCGTGTGGGTAGGGGGATCTCTCCTCGCGCCTAATTAAAATGCGATAGTCACACACACACACACACACACACACACACACACACACACACACACACACACACACACACACTGGCACACAAATACATACACACACACGCACACACATACACACACAAACACACACACAAACATACACACACACGGCACACACAAACATACACACACACACACACACACTCTCTCTCAGACACACACACACACACACACACACACACACATACATACATACATACACGGCACGCACGCACGCACGCACGCACACACACACACTGCATGACTCGCAGAGACAAAAACACCCAAGCTTATGATATGCAATAGTAAAGCGTTAGAAAAGTTGTTCAGATTAGTTCCAACATCAACCTCCCTCCCCCTACCACCTTCCCCAAGCAACCCCCCCCCCCCTTTCATCCACAGACATCCCCCCTACCCATCCACTACAGACATAGAAAGAGTACTCTTTCTGTGTCTGTGCCCACACACACACAAACAAACGAAAAAAAAGTAGCATGTGCCTGTTATCTTGATCAAGTCTCGAATACGTTACTTTGGGTGGGATATTGGTTTCACGGAGATGTAGACAATAAAACTGAGAAGCTGGGAGAAGGAAATATATAAAATATAGCCCTAAGGATCGAATAAGATGAGAATCTGATAATTTATCGTCCTTTTTTTTTTTTTATCTTTCCACAATCACGCCCCCCTCCCAAATCGAAGAAACGACACATATATATGTAACTGAGCTAACTTGAGTTCATTTTCTGTTCATTATTTTATTATCATGAGTTTGGCCAATTGAAAGAACACTTGCTTGACGTAATAGTGAAAATGTGGTTTGTTTTTGTTTATCATTAGACGTTTCAAAGACTTACCTTTGTTGTAGTTGTAGTTGTTGTTGTTGTTGTTGTTGTTGTTGTTGTTGTTGTTGTTGTTGTTTATTTTGGTGCTGGTTTTTAATCATTCAAATGTCAATCTTTTGTTTTAATCTGGAGCTAAAGATCGTGTTTGTAGCAAAAGCCTCTCTTGTAAAACAGACATTTTATATAGTGATTCAATCAAATGTATAGGTTATACCAAGTACGCGTTCAAGTATCTGTTCACCGCGAAGTGAATGGGAAAGAATTTGCCGCTTTGTTCAGTCCTTGACAAGGAGTCAAGAGTGTGTTGTGATATGATCAGTCATTCTGATAATCATCGCTCCACGGCTATTGCCAGTTGTCTCTCTGACCGGACGCTACAGTCCTACGCGAATCTATCAAAACAAGAATACAGAGTTATCTCCCATATGTTTTTCGCGAGCACTGATCTAAATTTGAGAATGAATGAGACAAGGAAAACCAAGGCATCCTGTCAGGGATAGAATGAGCCGAACTCATTTTGACCTGAGTTCAGGATGATGATCAGTATGAAAGTGGTGGCGATTGCCTCTGGGTGTGTATATCGTTAAAGTGTGAGTGTGGTGTTGACGAATCGGAGTTGAGGAGATGGAGGAGGCTTCAAGGCACCATCCTTCCCATGGACACTATTGTATTCACCACCACCAGTGCCCTTGTCAAACAGGCAGCATGACAACGGAACACCTGCTGCAGACTTGCCCACTAGTACACGATGGCCTCAGGAGCCAGATCTGGGCGAAGGCGACCACGGTGCGGCAAGGGAAGCTCTATGGCAGTCTGGACGACCTACAGCCCACGGCAACATTTGCGCGGAGAACCGGCGTAACCATCAGAGTGATCGACAAGAAGAAGAAGAAGAAGAAGAAGAAGAAGAAGAAGAAGAAGAAGAAGAAGAAGTATTCACCACCACAGATCTCCCCAAGCTCTTGCACAGGATAACATCATCCTTTAACGAACACACCGGGCTTTTACATGTAAGAAGAGCGTCCTTCCATTTAGACACATACCAAACGTCTACGGCCTGGCTGCTCTCTGTGCAGACTGAGTGGGAAATGTATTAATCGGCTAAATTACACTGTCAACTGAAGTGTTCCACTTTTGAAGACATTTTTTTGTAACCAGTGGTGAACACTGTGTGGAATACTATATAATTATACTTGCAAAAGTAGCACTTATAGTAAACACTATTTCGAGTTTACCACGTGTGCTATATTTGTTAGTAGAGTTACACAGTGTTTTGCAGCTCGTTGCAAAAAGTGCTTTCAAAAGTGGAACACTTCCGTTTACAGTGTAATTCTACAAACAAAAGTCCCACTTTACAGAGGAAAAGACCAGCTAGGTTGTTGATTATTGGTACGTGTCTAAATGGGAGGATGCTCGTCTTGCATTTAAAAGTCCGGAGTGAATCTGTGATGGTGCAAATGATCAAAAAACAAGAAAGGTAGGTTGTTGGAACGTTTGTTATTGACAAAACAATACATTCACAAACATATCGACCCAACGGTCTCTTAAGTGCACAGACAAACACAAGTAACGAAAACTTATCTGGCTGATTTTTTCTTCCGCCTGCCACGAAGCCGCAAGCGAATGAATGATTAATATAATGATATAGTATATTAATAGGCCTAATCATTCATTCGCTTGCGGCTTCGTGGCAGGCGGAAGAAAAAATCAGCCAGATAGGCTAAGTTTTTGTTATTGTTTGTCTGTTCACTTAAAAGACCGTTGGGTCGAAATATCTGTGAACTAGATGATTACCCGCTTCGTCAGGTACCGGCTTCGCCGGGAAGAAGTAGAGCCGAATACCAGGCTGTGCCTGGGACCCAGCTTTGCCGGGTGTACGCCGGCTTTGCCGGCGCACGAAGGAAAGGAGATAAACGCGCAAAACACTGGAGACCTTCTAAAAATAGTAACGTGCAGTGACCTTCTAAAAATAGTAACGTAGTAACGGGAATATGGATTGACGCCACACGGAGGAAGGGAGATAATCGCGGCTGAAAACACTGGAGAAGATAAGGAAGAGTTACTGGTAGTGGATCCCGAAAAAAAAAACCCCAAAAAAAAACAACAAAATCGGTTCAGCGCTCACAGCGCTGCGCGCTGAGAGCACGTGTTGAAATATCTCATCGATGAGGTTGTGTCCGGGGTGTAGCTGAATACGGTATCCAAATTTGAAAAAGATCCACCGAGAACTTTGGCCGTGCATCGCGGACACACACACACACACACAGACAGACACAAGTCGTATATATATATATAGATGTATTGTTTTGTCAATAACAAACGTTCCAACAACCTACCTTTCTTGTTTTTTGATTCTGAATTTTGGAACGTTGGCAGTCTCTTCAAGTTGTTTTGGAGGTGCACATGATCGTTATTCGAGAGGCACAGTTCCTTTAAGGAATAGATCACTTCGGGTACCTGATAAAGTTCTATATCTTCCAATCGGTCGCGGGTAAGGGAAAATGCTGACTACGCGTATTTTTGTGTGTGTAAAGGAGCGTTACACCTCAATTCTTCATAAACTGTCGATCTTCAACTTTAATAAACATATTAACAAACCTCCAGTTGACCCCACACATCATTCACACACGCACGCGCACACTGACACTCGCACGCACTACACACATACACACACACACACACATACACACACACACACACACACGCGGTACGCACGCAAGCGCGCGCACGCACGCTCGCTCTCGCGCGCTCACGGGCGCTCACGCGCGCTCACGGGCGCTCACGCGCGCTCACACACACACTCACACTCACACACACACACACACACACACCACACACACGTAAACTCTAACACAGTACTTCACCGTGTAACTGGCTACAGAGGAGGCGGGGGGGGGGGGGGGGGGGGGAGGCGGCAGTACTGACGGGGGTCCGTAATGGAAAAAACAGGTGGAAGCCTTTTTGGGATGGGGACTGCTGTATGTTGTTGGTATGTGTCCAAGAAGAAGACCGCCCTTAGTTAGCGCATTTTCAAGTCAAGACGGATCTTTCATGTCTTACACTTAAAGGCACAGTGCAGCTCACAGCCTTCGTTTTGCGTTTTTGTTGCAGCTGAGTGCATTTACAGTTCAAAAATCCTCTTATGGTGGTAAAACAAACCCAAAACTACCAAACGACGACATCTGTGGCGGCTCGACAGTTTCTTGTTCAAGCGAGTGCATAAATTAACCTAGTTATTACGTGGTGTTTGGTCGGAGTTCGATTCAACTGAGTGATTCCGGCCTCCATTTTGTTTTACACAAACTCATGATGACGTCTGACATAGTTTTCTAGTGACGTGTCTTTTTGTGCATGATGTGGTGATCTACCTGATCTAAATTTAGATCCAAAAATAGGTCAAGACCAGCCGGGTCCGAGTACGAAATTAATTCGTAAAAAAATCGCAGTTCTTGACTCTTTGGGTGCAAGTCAATGAAACTTGGTAGTTCTTCTAACGGATAGCTGCCTGAGGTATGACTAAAAGCCCCAGGGGCTCCGTGCACCTGGATTTGACAAGTTCAGTACCTTTAATGCTGCTTTGCACATTAAAGGAAGAAGCCGCCTCTATATGCTTAGCGTTGTCATTTTCACAAGAATAGAAAAATACAAAAAATGGCAAGGTGTTTATAATGCTTGGATGCATCTGTCTCATTATCCATGCCACCTGTCATTTATCAGAGATCTGTCTTTGAAAATATGTTATTAACTATCTCTTTCGGGTCTCATTCGGGTACATCAGTTTCATGCTTTTCAGAAAGGCATTTAGCTGTGCCTTAGCATTAGGCCTACTAACTCAACTATGAGTTGACTGATGAAAACGAGATGTAAAGAACGAATTTAAATAGCAGCACGCACACACACGCGTACACACACTGCCACACACTCACACAGACACAGACACAGACACAGCCTGACAGACACACACACACACACACACACACACACACACACACACACACACACACACACACTCTGAGTGGCACCCCCCTCCACACACACACCGTGAGGCTTTAGATGGCGGACACTGATGGTCGTTTTGTTCCTTTGTTTTGCAGTTTTGTATTGTTCAGATAGTTTAGTTTAGCGGTTTAGTCTTGTTTAGATTCTTTTAGTTAGTTTAGTTTAAAGTAGGCCCTAGTTTAGTTTGGTTTTGTTTTGTTTTTATTTCTCAGTTTTGTCTTTTCTTCAATCAGTTTTGCCAGTGTCTTGCCGCTTTGGGGCCGTGAAGCGGTGCATGGGAGCGGGGTTGATTAATTCAGTTTTAATTGAGACATTACATACATGTAGCCTACTATCGTCCTACTTGCACTATTGGCTTTGTTATTACGTTTTAAAATATCACCTCCTGTACGACTCGTCATGAATTCAGTGCCAACAGACAACTTGTGACGCGGATAGCCGGCCTACACAGGCCGCTGATCATAGTCAACAAGAGCTTTTGTTTGCGGCGCGGCCTGATTATTCTCACTTCTGCTCAAAGTCGTCACTGAGTACTCGGCATACTAGGCACCCTGTAGGCACTGACTACAGTAAGTAGGCTCTAAAATCTACCAGCAAGAAATGCTCCAATTCGTCGAGAGAAAAAACTTCATCACATTTTTTAGTGCCTGTGTCGGGTTCAGCGTTTGGGAACACTTGCCGCGATGGCCGGATGTCATTGGCAACGAAAGTAAGACAAAGTTTGACAATAAAGTTATATTCAGCTCTCAAAATGAAAATAGTTAATTTCATAGCTTTCTGTTTGATAAACGAGGAGCAACACAAATGATGTCTCACTAGTGGACACTGTAAATGCCTACGAATCCTGCCAAGCAACTTTGGCGTTGCCAAAAATAACTTCTCCCTTTTGTCCGAAACGAAATACATAAGCTCTGCATTACAGCTTCAAAATGGCGGCGTCCATATGAATCGCAAAATTCCAGCCCAAAACTGAACGCAAACTTGCAAAAAACTAGCCTTGTTTAGAACGTCGTGTCTCTGTGCATCAAGGGTGTGTATTTATGTCTGTGCATTCACCTTTTTTGGTTTAAGAAGTGTGCGGAATTCTGCGTTTGGACTTTCTGCAGGCGAAATACGTTCGTGTGCGTGGGTATAAAAATGAAAAGCCTGTTGCTTCGGTGAGAGTGACAACTGTAACTGTAAGTGGCGGTGATACATACAGTGTGATCGCTGCTTCAGCTTCTGCTTATATTTTACATTGAGTGCACGTGTTGTTTTGCATTATGAGTCTATTTGTCTGCATGTCGTGTGCACATATTGCATGTCCTGATGTAGTGATCATGCACTGCATTTCGTGGTATTATAAACTGTTAGAGTGCAGGGTTTCATTTACTAGTTTGTTTGTTTGTTCGTTCATGGGCTGAAACTCCCACGGCTTTTACGTGTATGACTGTTTTTACCCCGCCATTTAGGCAGCCATACGCCACTTTCGGTGGAAGCATGCTGGGTATTTTCGTGTTTCTATAAATATAACCCACCGAACTCTGACATGGATTACAGCATCTTTTTCGTGCGCACTTGGTCTTGTGCTTGCGTGTACACACGGGGGTGTTCGGACACCGAGGAGAGTCTGCACACAAAGTTGACTCTGAGAAATAAATCTCTCGCCGAACGTGGGGACGAACTCACGCTGACAGCGGCCAACTGGATACAAATCCAGCGCGCTACCGACTGAGCTACATCCCCGCCCCTTCATTTACTAGTGCGCCCTGCGCCATTGGCGCATTAAATCTGAAAATGTCCCATCACAATTCCCTTCAGTGCGTCAAAGGGCGCATTGAGATTACGTACCACTGCGCTGGCAAGTGTACACTTTACATCGGATTACACACACACACACATATACACACACACACATATATATATACACACACACAGATAACACGATATAGCGGTTAATTCTCAGATGGCACCATATTGCACCATTTTGCATCTTTGGACAAAACGCATACAGGCATCTAAGGCGCTTCGACTATGTCCCATCGGATTTTGGTTGAGGGGGACAAATGTCCCATTGCCCTTTTCTCCCAGGCTAAACCTACGGAAGAAGAGCCTCGGGTACGGGGCCCCCAGGCTCGGGAACCGACAGTCACCAGTAGCTCTCAAAATAAAGATCGCTTTTTTTCCTCACTGTGATTGTAAACACTAAAATGTGCATGGCACAGTGGATAGTGCTCCAGACAGTGGATCGTGAGGTCGAGAGTTCCAGCTTTTAAAAAAAAAAGTCCTTTCACACACACACACACACACACTTTTTAGTTGTACAAGTTTACAGGTCCACTCTACAAGGTACTGTCAAAATAAAACCAGAACAATTGCCAATGTTTCAGGATCAAAGGTAAACGCAGGCAGCTATGGAGAACTTCACACTTCACAGCATTATCCTGGTGGTGACCGTTGCAGCCGTTTATCACAATGCCCTGGACTGTGGCTTCGTCTTTGACGACATGTCAGCCATTGTGGAGAATCAGGACCTTCGTCCCAAAACGCCCGTCACCGACCTCTTCTGGAATGACTTTTGGGGCACGCCCATGCACAAGGTTGAGAGAAAATTTGCTTTCTTCATAGTGTTAACTCAGTGACTGACAGTGACAGGAATTTAATTTGTTGTTGTTGACTACCAGTACAGTACTAGTAATAATTACTATGCAGGTGTTTGGTGGATTTTTTTTTTTTTTTTTTTTTTGGGGGGGGGGGGGGGGGGGAGGGGTTGTGAGAGGGATTGGCTTGTTTCTTTGTCTTTTTGCATATTTGTTTGCTTAGTTATGTGTGTTTGTTTGTTCATGAGGAACATAATCACATTTGTTCAAATTCAAAACAATTTCAGGAGAAGAGCCACAAGTCTTACCGGCCCTTGTGTGTTCTGACGTTTCGTTTTAACTACATGTTGAGTGAGCTGGAGCCAATGTCATACCATCTGGTGAATGTGATCCTACATGCAGTTGTCTGCATTCTCTTCATGAAGTGAGTCTTTGTATTGAAGCCTTTGGGGTGCATAATTTATCTCCTGCATAGCTGATTTTAATTAGAAAGGTATTGCTCATCAGTAATCTGTTGCTAAAGGTCAGAAAAGTTATGAAATATCACTTTTGCTAAAGTTCAGAGAAGTTATTAAATATATCTGTGTTGCGAAAGGTCAGAAAAGTTATGAAATACGAAAATTCAAATTATGAATTAACATCTTATTGCCTTTAATTTAGTATACAATTATATATGGTGGTCTTTTAGATAAGCAACAAAGTTGTGTTTTTTCATGTGTACGTACGCTATGTGCAAGTTCTTCTTCAAAACGGGGGTGGATATATATATATATATGCGAAATTTTGAAAGCTGATAAGAATTCAGTGTTCTTTTTTTCACAGATTAAGCATTAAAAAGCCTCTTCTTATAGTGTGTGCCTCCATTATGACCTTTTTAAAAAAAAAACTTTTACAGAGTATGTGGCATGTTCCTGCAAGAAAGAACAAGTTTTCTGGCTGCTATGCTGTTTGCCGTGCATCCCATACACACAGAAGCTGTAAGTACAAAGCTTTACCATGGTGCCTTCGTAATACACATTCTGCAGGATTATGAATTGGGGACCTGCAATAGTAGCTGATAAATATAAGCAGCTGAGTACATGCATTAATTAAACTAATTTGTTGACAGATTATTCTTGTGGTTGTAGCTGTTGTTGAAGTACAGTGGAGTCCAGCTATAACGAACCTGGGTATAACGAAATCCCTCTTTTAACAAACTGCCATTGATTTCCCGGCAGACAGCCTTCTATTTCTTACTTGTTACTTTCCGGCTACATCGAACCTTTTGAACTCATTTGCATAACGAACCCCTCTTTTAACAAACACGTTTTCATCGCCCCAGAGCCGTTTTGTCTCTAAAAGTCACAAGGCTACAACGAACTGATGTCAGTAATTGTCTCCAAAGACAAAAATACACAAACACAAGTGCACATCGCGTGATGAGCGAACTAACACACTAACAGCGGGAGGTGCACGGAACAGATCGAACCAAAACCAAAAGTTGTGGTGACGTCATGACATTTTGCGATGTACGTCAGCGAAGCTCGTGCACATGTGGTCTGTCTTGCTAAAAACAATGGCTGACGAACATGGTTTCGAAATCTGGAACTGTTTTTTTGTTTTCTCCGATCCGTGACCGAGTGACGCGATATAGAATCACGCGTTCATTTGAATCAATACTCTCCTCAGGCAGTGAAGTCTCCTAAATTGCTCAACACTGTGGACAGTCCGAAGTGCAGTTATGTCCTGTAAATGAGCGAGTCAAAGTTTTATCGTGAAAACTGACGCTTTTCATGCACCTCCCGCTGTTAGTTTGCCTCTCTCTATGGATTATATTATGAAGCTGTTGAAAACATGCAGAGATTGTACTCTCCAAGGAAAGATCGATGGGACGATCATTTGAAGGTGATTGGGAAAACTTGTCTTGAGGCCGTTTAGGGTTGAAAACTCTACAGCGAATTACTGATATAACGAACTAAAATGTATCTCCCTTGAGATTCGTTGTACCCGGACTCCACTGTATATCTTATTTCTCTGCTGCTTCAAATCTTTTCTGTTTCATTACTTCTCTTGCTTTGCTGTTGTTGTTTTTTCTTTTCCACCATGCTTCTTGAGCTTGTGTCATTAGATGTAATAATTATGGGCAGTTTTTAGTCACATCAGTAATGGGTTTATAGGGGATTTGTTTTTCTTTCCCATTGTACATGAATACTGTTGGTGTGATAACTGACAATTGTAATCTGCAAAAAATGCTGCTTGGGTGAAAATTGTGTTGCGCTTATGGAGCTTGTGCAGTGAAGTTGTGCAACTTCTGTCTGTGCCAGGTGACTGGAGTGGTCGGCAGGGCGGAGAGTTTGTCCTCCATCTTTTTCTTGGCTGCCTTCCTCACGTACACAAAGTCTACAGGCTACAGAACTCCCATAGGTATGTGTTACTCTGGACTTAAAAGAAACTCCATACTTTTGGAGGATGAAAGTCACTTGTTCATGTCAATGCTTGTTATTCTCTCAGGTGTCAGGAGAATGGTTCTGAATAACTCTCACTTACTCTATTACACATGTCATGCATTTAGAGCGCTTACTTCCCTTTGTTATCAGACTTAAAGTCAGATCTATACTTTTTGTCGATTTTACTTTTTAGCACAGTTTTTGTGGAATACGCCCAGAATTTCTTCACTAATTTGGAGTCATCAGTCACTTACTCAGACTTTCCTATGTAAGCCAATGCTTATAACATTAAGACTTCGATCTGAACGCTTCGATGTTAAGCTTATTCTTACAATAATTATTGTTTTTGTAACTTGTGATGAGGAAGACGTGAAGTCGAAACCAGTTCTTGTTTATGTATTCTTGTTGCTGTTTTCTGGTGAGTACATTTTTATTGTTACCTTGTTCTATTTCTCTCACCTGCAGACCCTTGTTCCATTTTTTATTATTTTTATTATTGCCCTTCCAGTTCATCATTTTACATGTATTTGTGTTATGTTTGCAGAATGGCGAAGTTTGGTACTGACTGTCACCCTGGTAACAGTTGCTATGCTGTGCAAGGAACAGGGCATCACTGTGATTGCAGTCTGCTGTGTATATGAGGTCTTTGTTGCTCAAAGGGTTAGTATGACATTTTGTTCAGTGCTGTTGGAATAGTTGTAAAAACCGGACAACAACAAAACAACGAAGATCAATTTTTGAAGTAAGAGGTGGATGCAAATCAATGAAATATGATTGTTTTTGCAACTAAACAACAACAAAATAAAAGTATGTCTATGATTTTGTTTGTTGTTAAAGATGAAGTTTTGAGTTATGTCTTTTAGATGAAGAGATGTGGACATTTCTTATTTTTCCTTTTTTTTGGGGGGGGGGGGGGGTGTATGCAAGGGGGAAGGAGAGGAGGCCGACATTGTAAAGCTTTACAAAGTTTATCTTCAACAGCCAGTTGATTACCGGTATAAAACAGCTTTGCATGTGTTCTTATGGGGGGTGTATGCAAGGAGGAAGGAGAGGAGGTCGACATTGTAAAGCTTTACAAAGTTTATCTTCAACAGCCAGTTGATTACCGGTATAATTGCATGTGTTCTTCCAATTACAGGCTACATTCTTGGAGTTGCTGTCAGTTTTGGCAAGTTTTGTGAAAGGCAAGCCCCAAATTCCCAGTTGGTTGCGAACATCGATCACACGCGCTGGCTTCCTCGTGTTCTCCACGCTCTTTCTCCTCTTCGCTCGTATCAAGGTCATGGGCGCTCAGCTGCCTGTCTTCACAAAGTGAGTGCTGTGACTAGCAGTTCATTATTTCTACCGTGCCTTTTATTTTCTTGCCCTTTTCATTCAGAAAGTGTAGTCTTATGTGGCCAGAGAGAGAGAGAGAGAGAGAAAGATGTGTGTGTGAGTGTGTTCTGCTTGGTAAAAAAAAAAATCCCACAAAATCACATATTTCAGCAGCAGAATTTAGAGCAGTAAAAGTAGATGGTAAACAGATAAATTGAAAGAGCTTTAGAGTGTTGAGTGAATGCTTTTACATCAGGTAAGCAAAGACAAGCCTGAACATGTGTTCTTTTAATAAAAGACCAAAGGTTTGAATAATCCAGGGATGTTGCGACATATTCATACCTATAGGACAAATGTCCTAGCTCTTCAGCATCAATAGGACATTTGACCGCTTTCAGAAATTTCAATAGGACGTCAGAATTGTTTCATTTTCAAGAATGACGCTTGCCGTGTTACCCCCTGTTTTTGACCCTAATGTAGCACAGGATGCCGTTGAATAACCAAACGTGTTCAGCTTTTGTTGAACTTTGGCAGGCTTTATTTTTATTTTTCGGTGGCATAACTCAGTGCGCTTCGTCAAAATGTCTCGAACTGAAAGCAAAAGCAGACGCAAGACTAAGTCAGTTGGAGTTGTCTCCCATACTCCTAACTTTAATGTGCTGCAGACGGGTGTCACCCAAACACAAGATCCGCATTGCACAACTTCAGTGCACCTGTACGCGAGAGTGCTTGGTCGCTTTTTGAAAATGTGTATCTTGAAAGGAACATTAAATTACATATTCTTACTCAACTCACATAGATAGCAATAACTTCGTTTGGTTGCTAAGACATTGAAGCACTCTTACATGGTTACATGGGGAGATAACTCTAAAGAAAAACACCCACCCGCCATATAAGGCATGGGTCACGGTAGTTATCTCCCCTACCGGCGCCCGCGCATGCGCAAGCCGTACACCGGTAATACTCATTTCCTTCTTCTTCAACGCACGGAGCAAGACGTGTGTTGCACTCGTCAATTTTCTATCTGCTGGTATTCACGTCTGTGTTTGACCATCGGACCTTGGTTACGCTTTCGTTGTCTCCTTCACTACTCCAAGTATTGGGTGAGATCTTTCTTTTTATTACCGAGACGCGATTTATTAGCTTTTTGGAACGTTTTGCGTCTTATGTTTTGGTTCAGCTTTGTCATCCAATATGGCGGACAAACCGAAAGATAAGGAGAGAGAAAGAACTCGGAGTTCGACCAGACAGGCTTGCTCTCCTAGCTCTCAATCAGGCAAAGCGCCCCAATCCAAAGTTAAGGTGGCTACCACCACTCCGTCTCGAACTCAGAAAATTCCACCGGCGGATAACGTTTCTGTCTCTGTTTTCAACCCGGCGAATGATGAATCGTTTTCAGTTGCGATTGACAAACCATCCGTTTCTCTTTCGGCTCCTTCCACTAAAGTTCAAGCGCCTAGCGCAGATTCATCTTTGTCTAAGACTGATTTGCTAGCGATTTTATCGTCTTTCAAAACAGAAGTGCATGAGTTGATCTCGTCGGAAAGACAAATAGCCCAACATGCTGCTCTGTCTCGTCCTTCGGGTGTTACTAATGTTTCCTCGCTTGCGCGGGTTCGCTCTGAACCGTCTGCTACGGTCACGTCCGCTGGCGTGGTGGCAGATCCAACGACGGTGTTGGATATGTCGGACTCATCTTTTGACAAGTTTTTGTCTGAGTCTAGGACATCAGCACCTCCGGGTGTTCTTGGCGAAGTACGCAAGCCTTTTAAGTCGGTTTCCGTTTCGGCGGAATTGCACACTGACCGTAAGGGTTTTCCCACAGACCAACCTGGCTCCGTTTTCACGGTCCTGGGCATGGGATGTGAAGGGCATGTGTCTGCTAGT
Source organism: Littorina saxatilis (assembly GCF_037325665.1). NCBI lineage: Eukaryota > Metazoa > Mollusca > Gastropoda > Littorinimorpha > Littorinidae > Littorina > Littorina saxatilis. Next base: position 32,758,027 of record NC_090247.1, read on the forward strand.
TCCGCCCCCGCAATTCCAGTCGGGGCGGCTGCTGGCAGACAGGTTACAGGATCTTCCGGTTCCAATTTATTGGGGCTGGTCGATGCTCATGCTATACAGTCCTCTGCTGGTTCCGCTCCCACCGTTGGCGTCGGGGCGGCTTCCGGTGGCAGGAGAGGTTTGACTTCCGCCGTTAGCACTTCGCTGCTGGCGGGAGTCATTCATCAGCCTGTGGCTTCCGGTTCCGCTGTTGCGGCTTCCGCTAGCCTTGCTCAGGCTACTTCCGCTTCCTTTCCCAGCATTTCCGCTGGCATTGGACAGCCGGATGGTGGTTCAATCCACGGGTTTCCGGTTTCCGGAAATTTTTCACAACCATTTCCGGTTTCGGCTCAAATTGCCTCATCGGACGTCGGTTCTGCTGGACATCCCTCAGTTGATCATTATGATGCTTCGGTTGGGGATGAGCAGGATTTGGAGGAAGAAGCATCAGAAGCAGAAGAGGAAGCGTCTCGCCGACTTCCGGCTAAGCTACCTCATTTGTTGGCTTTGGCAGCAGAGGTTACTGCACGCTACTTCTCGGAAGGGGTGGCTGCGGCAACCACTTCCGCTGCTCCTCCTCCATCAGCTTTTGCTGACTTTGCCCCTTCGCAAGAGCGGACTGAGAACTTCAAGTTTTTGGAGTCACCTGCTGTGGCCTATCAACTTGCGAAAGTGTTTCAGGGCGATGTTCCTCTTCCGCTGTTATCAGCTTATGGGGATGCGCCTGCAGGGGCTCAGTCTTGGCTGGCTGCTTCCGGTCGTGCGCCGGTTCCGGTTGCGGCCTCTCAGAGGAAGCTTCGTCTCGCTGCTTTTAGCAGACCTTTGATTTCTTCCTTTGCCTTACCCTCGGCATCACTTCCGGTTACTCCGGAACTGGCTTCCATTCGGCAAGACGGCTACAACAAAGAGAGGCTTTCTGGTTGTAAAGAGAAAGATCTCATTGCTGTCGAAGAATGCGGCCGCGCTGCTTTGGAATTATCGTCTCTGACTGACACTTTAATTCGTTCCCTCTCACGGGCAGTGACATCCTCTCTGAACCCTTTTGAGTTCAGGCATGATGCAGATCCTAAGGACGTTTCGCTCCTTTTTGCGACCTTAGGAAGGGTGTCTGCGGAGCAAATGGCTTTGTCTGCGAGGTTGTATGCGCAGGCCGTCTTCTGGCGACGTGAAGCGCTGCTGTCGGGCTCTCGTCTAGAAGACAAGAACATTCTGGAATCGCTCAGGGTCTCACCGATCCTTCAAGGTTCCCTTCTTGGACAGGACACTCTGGACGCGCTTCAGAAGCAAACTCAGCAAAACAAAGATTTGCAATTCGTGAAACTTTCTGAGTTTGCCTTTTCGAAGCAGCAAGCTAAGCACAGCGGTCCTCCTGCCCAGTCTTTCTCGGGGTCCTCCAAGCCTGGTCATAAGCCGAGCAGGGGTTCAGCTTCGAGAGGAGGGAACCGATCGCGACCTTACCCCAAGAACAAGCCTTCCTTCGGGAAGAGGGGGTCAGGTCGAAAGCCAATGATGCCCCCCCGATTTCAGCACTCCTGCGTCCCCCACGGTCACTGTGGCGGGAGGCCTGTTGCGGGCTTTGCCAGTGTGGCTGAAGAAGTCAAACAATCACTGGATTGCAGGAGTGCTCAGATCGGGGTTCCGGCTTCTTTGGAGTTCTCAGAAGGCTCCATTGACCAGAACTCCTCCGGCTTTTCGGTTTCCGGCCAGACCGGAAGCCAGAGAGGCCGCTCAGGCCGAAGTAGAACTTCTCATTCAGAAGCAGGCAGTGGAAGAAGTTCGGGACCATGCCTCCCCAGGCTTTTACGGACGTCTGTTTGTCGTTCCAAAAGCCTCGGGAGGATGGCGTCCGGTGCTGGATCTTTCTCAGCTAAATCTTTTTCTGAGGAAGATCAAGTTTACCATGGAGACTCCCACCTCAGTGAGGCAGGCCCTCAGGCCACGCGATTGGGTCACCTCCATAGATCTTTCCGACGCTTACTTCCACATCCTGATGCACCAAACAGACCGGAAGTGGCTCCGCTTTGTTTGGGGCAACAGGATTTTTCAATTCAGGGCTCTGCCTTTCGGCCTCTCACTGGCTCCCTGGATCTTCACGATGGTGGTTCGCCAGTTTTGCATACTGATCAGAGGTCAAGGTATTCGTCTACGGACGTACCTAGACGACTGGCTAATTCAGAATCAGGCACAATCTCTGTGCCTCACGCACACACAGACCGTGTTGCAGGAGGCAGCGGAGCTAGGCTTCATGATCAACTGCAAGAAGTCCGAGTTGACACCTTCCCAGAACTTTACGTATCTGGGAATGGTATTCAACACTGTGGAATGGACAGTTCAGCCCACTCAGAGGAGGATAAACAAGATCCGGGATCACATAAATGCCACGGCGGTTCTGTCTATGGCTTCGGTCAGGTCTCTGACGTCCATCCTAGGCCAGATGGAATCGCTGGCTCCTCTGACTCATTTGGGCAGGCTTTACAAGCGCCCGTTTCAGGAGGCGCTGAACTCCAGGTGGGACCCTCAGTCTCAGGACTGGGAGACTCTAGTCCCACTTCAGGACTGGTTTATAGAAACGACCAAACAGTGGCTGGTCACAGCTTGGCTCTCGCAGGGAGTTCCCATAGTCCTTTCCCCGCCTTCGAGGCACTTGTTCACAGATGCCTCTCTCGAGGGGTGGGGGGCTCACCTGGAAAGTCACACGACCTTTGGTCTCTGGAACCAGGTGCAAGTCAAATGGCACATAAATCTGCTGGAGTTAGAAGCAGTCTTTCTAGCACTGACGGAGTTCCTACCCTTTGTCAAGGGGGAACATGTTCTGGTTCACTCCGACAACACCACAGTGGTGTCCTATCTGAACAGACAAGGGGGGTCTCGCTCTCTGCCCCTGTCGCACAGGGCATGCGAGATCTTGATGTGGAGTCACAATCACGGTGTAGTTTTGTCAGCAAAGTACCTTCCGGGAAGGCTGAATGTCTTGGCAGACTCTCTGAGTCGGTCTTCCAAGATAGTACACACGGAGTGGACGATCACTCATCAAGCGCTTCTTCGCCTCTGGGCCCAAGCGGAGAAGCCGTCCATAGACTTATTCGCCACACGGTTCTCACGCCGTCTGCCGATTTTCGTGTCCCCATTTCCAGATCCCGAAGCGTGGGAAGTCAATGCTCTGGAAATCTCTTGGAGCGGGCTGATCGCCTACGCTTTTCCTCCCATTCCCCTCCTAGGGAGGGTCCTGCGAAAGGCAGACATGGAAAGACCATCTCTGATTCTCGTGGCACCATACTGGCCGGGACAGCCTTGGTACCCGGACCTTCTGCGACTGTCAAACGGCCCACCTCTTCCTCTAGATCTCAAAAGAGGCGACTTGGTACAGCCTCGATCGGGCATTCCCCACGAGAATCCGCAGTGGCTTGCCCTGCACGCTTGGATTCTGTGCGGGAATCATTGAAAAGATCAGGTGCGTCAGACGCCACTATCGATTTGATTCAGGCGTCTCATAGAGGTTCTACGTCGTCAGTTTATACCTCTCACTGGTTGGCGTGGCTTAAATGGTGCAAGGCTAACGGAGTGAAACCTACGTCACCCCGATCTATTCAAGTGGCAAATCATTTGTCTTGGCTAGCTAGTCAGGGCGCCGCGCCGGCTTCTTTGAAAGTCCGTAGGTCAGCTATTTCAGTTACCTTGAAACAGCTAGGACATTCTATATCACGCGAAGGTTTCATTACTAGCGTATTAAAGGGAGCTTCCCTTCGTTTTGACAAAACGAAATCCGCTATTCCAGCATGGGATCTGCCCTTAGTGCTGGAATATTTAAGAACTCAAGACTTTGAGCCCTTATGCTCTGCCAGTCTGGCGAATCTTACGCGAAAGGCAGTTTTTCTTGTCATGTTGGCGTCAGGTAGACGAGGTAGCGAAATTCACGCCTTGTCAGGCTCACCTCGCGATGTGTCCTTTGAAAAGGACGGTTCGGTCATACTTAGGTTTTGCGCGAAGTTTTTAGCAAAAAACCAAAAACCAGATAAACCCTCGCCATTAATCCAGATCAAACCTTTGAGCTCCATTCTCGCTCCTTCAGACCCGGATATTGCAAACTGTCCTGTGAGAGTACTGAGAGCATACCTGTCTCGTTCAAATCCGATCAGATCCTCCAGTCAAAAGCTTCTTTTCCTATCAGTCAATACGAAGAGGGAGAAGGACATAATTAAGTCAACCTTGGCGAGATGGGTCTCCACCCTAGTAAGACAGGCTTACATTTGGTGGCAAAGAAAAGGGGGGGGGCAGTCAGTCCTTCCTCTCCGGTCAGCCCGGACTCATGAGCTTAGAGCCTGGGCATCGTCTTCAGCGGTCTTACGATCCAGAAGACTTCAAGAAGTCATGGACTCAGCCTACTGGGCATCTGAGGATGTGTTCATGAACTTTTACTTGCGGGATATCGCAAGTTCTCGTATGGATGGAACATTTGGTCTGCCAGCCATGGTGGCTGCGGGACAGATGCTTTCTCGATGTTAACTGTGAGTATATATTTTTACCCACCACCTAGATTAGCAATCTGCTATCTATGTGAGTTGAGTAAGAATATGTAATTTAATATAAAATTTCAAAAATAAATTTTCATTTAATTAATATACTTACCAACTCACATACTGAATTCCCTCCCAGCCTTCCCCGCAATTTATTTGAAGGGATGTGGGTTTCAGAACGGAATGAGTATTACCGGTGTACGGCTTGCGCATGCGCGGGCGCCGGTAGGGGAGATAACTACCGTGACCCATGCCTTATATGGCGGGTGGGTGTTTTTCTTTAGAGTTATCTCCCCATGTAACCATGTAAGAGTGCTTCAATGTCTTAGCAACCAAACGAAGTTATTGCTATCTATGTGAGTTGGTAAGTATATTAATTAAATGAAAATTTATTTTTGAAATTTTATATTAACGAATATCGCACTGTCTGAAGGAATTGAGTTCTTATCGGACAATGCCAGCGCTCAGTTCAAAACGAGAGGACATCTGACCGCCATGCGGCAATGTGAATCGGACATTTGAGCCTCTAAATCGGTCTATGTCAGATGTCCGACGCCTAACGACATCCCTGATAATCATATAATTTTTTAATGTATTTTTTAATAGAAAACAGCTACATCAGCTCTTGTGCACAATGCAGGAGACCATTTCATTTTGGCTAACTTAGCGCACTCCAGTAACACAGTTGGCATTGTTATCAGGAATCATGATTTTAGGTCACATTTTACCATTCATTAAACTTGGGTAGGGCTGTACTGTATGACATTTTGCTTTCTCCAGGGAGAAATGTATTGAGTGTAGCCTCACAGGACCACATGACATTACCTTACCTTATTTTCTTGCCTCATCTTTCCTGTCGACAGGTTTGACAACCCAGCGTCAGTTTCACCCTCTCCATCTCGTCAGCTGACCTTCAACTATCTGCTTCCGGTTAATGCCTGGCTGCTCCTCAATCCCATGGAGCTCTGCTGCGACTGGACCATGGGAACCATCCCCGTCATCGAATCCATACTGGATCCCCGAAATCTAGCCACACTGGCCTTTTATGCTGTTATGGTGCGCCTCGCCGTCTTCGCCCTGTCGGAGCAGTCAAGGCGCTCGAGAGCTGTTATTATGGTGTGTTTTTGGTGTTGTATGTGTGTAAGAGGGAGTGACTTCTTTGGCAACTGCATCATCGTTCTGGTGCGGCTGGCCATTTTGTACTTGTTGGAGTAGTTGAGGCGTACAACAAGAGCGCTTATAAAGGTGTATTTTCTTAAGTGTGGTACGTTTTTAAAGAGGGATGTATCGTATTGCTGTCTGTCTGTGTCAGTGTACAAGCATTTGTAAATGGGCAAAGTGGAGGGGGAGGGGGGGGATGCTGGAAGGAGAGTGTTTGTGAGTGGATTTTAATGAAGGAAATTAGGTAAAAGCAAAATAAGAATACAGTAATATGTTTGTGAAGTAACATTTTTTTGTTGGTTAGAATAGTTATCTATCCGCTTACTGTGTTTTGTTTCACTGAGCTGTAGGCTGTAAGATGTTTTGTCACAAGTAAAAATGTGCACGAGGAGTGACTGATTAAAACACGTATGAAAGAGTAACTACCCATCACCTTGTAGTGTTTAGTGTTCAGAGGAATGTGCTGAACCAAAAACCAACAAGAAAAGGGGGATTGTACAGGAAGGGTAATGTTAATATGGGTAGTTCTCCATTAACCGCACTGAAGAATTAGTGAAGACTTTCTATTCCTACGATGTTGAATTTGCTTGCAGAGTTTGTCTCTCATCGTGTTGCCGTTTATACCAGCATCCAACATCTTCTTCCCAGTGGGCTTTGTGGTGGCCGAGCGTATCCTGTACACGCCGAGCCTTGGCTTTTGCATGCTGGTTGCTCTTGGATTTGACATTCTCACAAGTAGTAAAAAGTGAGTAGAGTTAGCGTATGTGCCTTTCTTTTTGTTCATCCACTAGTCTGGCCTTCCATTTGTTTGGTTGTCTTTGTCTTTGGCACTTGAGTTCGTAGGGAGGAAATGGGTCAGTGGATGATGTTCATGACATGCATAATGCACAACATTACTCTACTGCTTTTAAACGTTGTTTCAGCTAATGAATTGTTTAATTTGATTAGTACATGAAATAATGTTTTTAACCTTTTTCTGTTAACTTCTTCTGCGTCTTTATTGTGTTCTTGGTCTCTTTTGTCTTCTTCTTTTTGTGTGTCTTGTTCTGGTTCTTCTTCTTCATTTTCAACCCCTTCTTCTCTCTCTTCGCGTTCTATGTCTTTATCTTCTTCATTGGTGTCTTGTTTGTCTTCGTCTTCTTTTACTCATTCTTCTTGATGCTGATTTGCGATCTTACATCTGATATTTTTTTTTTTCAGATCCCTGCGCTTTGTCCTGTACTTCTTGATGACCCTGTTGTTGCTTTTTCACAGTGCTAAGACTTTTGTCAGGAACCGTGACTGGTGAGAACTTCTAAATGGCTTAATATTGAAGAGACACCTTTTTTTCTGTTTCGCTTCTTGTTCCTTGTCCCAGTTTTTCTGCCCTCATCCTGCCAGTCTCAGCTTTCACTGTACCATTCAGATCTGAATTTCATACCGCTGTCAGACTTTCTGATTTTACATGTACTCCATTAAGATGTGGTTTGTTTGCATTGCTTGAAATCCTCTGAAGTTTTCTTGTGCACATTTTCATTGCAGGACCTCAGAGTACACCATATTCCGCTCAGCGCTAAAAGTCAACCGTGACAACGCCAAGCTATGGAACAACGTGGGTCATGCTTTGGAGAAGGTCGAAAACTACCAAGAGGCGCTGACTTATTTTGAAAAAGCAGCAGGGTATGTAACTATTTTGCCTTTGACATTGCTGATATCTGCATGCATACGGTGTACCAAAAGTTGCTACTCTAGGCTCACACAAAAATATGTACAGCTGAAGACCTCTAAAATCTGAGAAAAGCAGGTCTTAAGAAAGATGAAGTCTGAGAATGGAGGTACATTTTCATATGTTATGAAAAAAAAAATATGAAAAAGCACAGTGAAGATGTAAGTGAAAGTCTTAAAAGGGGGTTTCCACTGTATGCGCACATGTGTGTATGTGTACTACAACTAGCTACTGGGTACCGTATACAGTATAGGGCTCAGTACCTTATTCCAGCTGTTATGGTATTTTCTGGGTTAGAAGAGGGATCTCTGGTTCATTGTTTGTTTGCAGTTGTACCCCACATCTTCATCTCCAAACATCTGAAAAATTATGTCTTTGAGAAAAAGGGGGTATCAAAATGGCAAAAAGTCTTAGGCAGCAAGGTCATAAATCAGTGAATTTTAAAAGGGGGGGGGGGAGGAGGGGGGGGGGAGAGGGGGGGGGGGGTTCAATGTACCTGCCTATATAGTACGTAACTCAGAATTTCTGCAACAGGCCAGAACTACTCTGATGTTATGTTTGGTATTCATTCCTTTTTCAGCGTGCAGCCTGATGACATAGGGGCCCACATCAACGTGGGGCGTACCTACAACAACCTCAATCTCTCTGCCCCAGCAGAGAAAGCTTACCGCAAGGCTATAGATCTTTTTCCTCCCATTATTAAAGGTCAGAATAATATCTTTTTCTTTTTTTTCTTTTTTTTCTTTTTTTTTCTTTCTTTTCTAGTTTTGAGTTTTATGCAACACATATGCAGGGGGGGGGGGGGGGGGGGCGTCTGTGTCTGTTTTTATGCTGTCCTCTCTCTCTCTCTCTTGTTCTCTGTCTCTTTCTCTCTCTTGTTAACTTACTCACTCTCTCCCTCTCTTGCCCCCTGTCTGTGGGTCTCTCTGTCTCTATCTTTATCATCAGCTGTTCAATTCTTTCTCTTCTTGTCTTCTCACACACTCTCCTCTCCCCATGTCCAACCCCAGTATATTTGGAGGAGGGATAGGTCCACATGTGTGTGTGTGTGTGTGTGTGTGTGTGTGTGTGTGTGTGTGTGTGAGTGCATGCTATCTCTCTCTCTCTCATATTTTTGTTCTCTCCCTGAGCTCTTTAACTTTTTGTTTCTCTCATCTCTTTTTCTTTCACTCCCCTCTTCCCCTCTCTGACTTGTCCATCGATTTCCCTTTCTTACCCGCCTCCTCTGCTTATTGTGAGTCATGTGTGTAGTGTGACTTGCAGGTCGGAGTTACACAGCACGTGTGGCACCCAATCATCTCAACGCTTACCTCAACCTTGCAAACTTGGTGTCTAAGGATCCCAAAAGATTGGACGAAGCCAGAGGCGTAAGTACCTGTCAGTCATGTCAGCGCAAAGACTAATGTTTTGATCTGTTTTTTTTTATGATGTTAGGCATGCATACATTAACACAAGGGGGAAAAAAGACAGCCAACTTTATGTGCAGACTCCGAGACAGTATTTTTGTTTCACCCCTGTTTCACCTTTGTGGCATTAAAAGACCTGAGTTAATCTGCCAGAAATGCACATGGCTGATTACACCTAAACATGCACGCGAAACTCTGTTGCTGCTAGATTTCCACCGGTAGGAAGTGACCCGCATTTTCCAGGACAGTAAAGTACTGAAAAATTAATAAAATGAAATATGCATAGAACATAAAAGTGGAGGTTCAAGATCTTTATTAAGATAACATGGGAAGGGGATGATTCTGATAGGGATAGGTATAATTGCACCTAGCATATGACAGGTTGGAGAACTCTCTCCCTGAGAAAAATGTTTGGCCCAAGAAAAATGTTTTCCTTGAAGAAAATAATGTGTTCTGATAACATTCTGTGTATGTTCAAGCTGCCAGAAGAGGCCACTATTTTGATATCTTGTTGAACATTATTGCTGATGACATGTACGCTGAACAGTTTCTTAAATAATTTGCAGTTGCTTCAGCAAGCCATCACCATGAGGACAGATTTCATAGAGGCCTACATCAACCTGGGAGACATCTTTGTTAAGTTAGAAAGGTGAGCTGCTGCAGCTGGCGTGCTCAGCAAAGTTTGCATTGTTGTTTCTGTTTGCAATGATGTGAGGATTTATTTTCTTCACCACGGGGCGGGGACATAGCTCATTTTTTAGCGCGCTGGATTTGTATTCAGTTGGCCGCTGTCAGCTTGAGTTCGATCCCAGGTTCGGCGGAAATTTATTTCACAGAGTCAACTTGTGTGCAGACTCTCTTCGGTGTCCGAACCTCCCCCCGTGTTCACTACATTGGGTGTGCACGTTAAAGATCCCACGATTGACAAAGGGGTCTTTCCTGGCAAAATTGCTTAGGCACAGTTAATAATTGTCTACCTATACCCGTGTGACTTGGAATAATAGGCCGTGAAAGGTAAATATGCGCCGAAATGGCTGCAATCTACTGGCCGTATAAAATTTCATCTCACACGGCATCACTGCAGAGCGCCTAGAACTGTACCCACGGAATATGCGCGATATAAGACTCATTGATTGATTGATTGATTGATTTCTGGAAAGTTAAAGGCAGTCTCTTTTCCCCTTCTGTGCAAACAAAATTTCAAAAATCTTGCGAAATGACAACAAAGTTTTTTTTTGCAATTTGAAAGAAGTTTTGCCGATGATATTAATGCCTTGCGACATCCCTGTGTTAGTTGTGATTCTTACAGCGCTGATGGTGGTGCATTGTTTGTTTGTTTCTTTGCTCATTTTTTTTTTTTCATTTGTTGTGTTTCTTTTGGTGTGTATTGTGTTTTTTCCCTTCCCAGAAGAGTTTTGTTGTTCTTTGCTACTTTATGTAAACTAATTATTTCTTTTGATTTACGTTTGTCGTTTGTCTATTCTTTCGCACTAGATGTGTCTTCGTCAGTGTACTGTCTTCAATATGGCGTAACAAAATCTTCAGCAACTTACGGGACTGCTTACTTTTAAAAAAATTATTTTTCAGAGTTGCTGATGCACAAAAAACCTACGAAGATGCCATTCGCATTGAGCCCAACAATGCAGATCTGCAATTCAATGTGAGTGAACACAATTTCTTTCTTCATACATTAATGTGTCAGGTCAACAAAGGGGAAGAAGTTGTTAGAACATAAGGAATAGTGAGCGACGATTACTTACAAGTCAGTTTTTGAGCACACAGGAAACACATGTATGAGGTAAAAGAGGATGGGCAACTCATAAATTCAAGTCATCTGTACCTGCTTCTTCTTATTATTATTTTTTCTTTTATTTATTTCTTTTCTTTTCTTTTCTTTTCTTTATTTGTTAATTCTACCACAAGCACTTTTCACCTCCCTCATTATTTATACATATTAAAAACAAACATTTTCTCTGATGTTTTCATATTTGTCTTTGTTTCCCAGGATTTTCATTTGATTTTTGCTTCTTGTCATCTTAGAAGGAGCAATAACTGAATATAAGGGAAGCTAAGAGGTTATTGTTTGCATGTTGTGTATATAAGGGAAGCTAAGAGGTTATTGTTTGTATGTTGTGTATATAAGGGAAGCTAAGAGGTTATTGTTTGTATGTTGTGTATATAAGGGAAGCTAAGAGGTTATTGTTTGTATGTTGTGTATATAAGGGAAGCTAAGAGGTTATTGTTTGTATGTTGTGTATATAAGGGAAGCTAAGAGGTTATTGTTTGTATGTTGTGTATATAAGGGAAGCTAAGAGGTTATTGTTTGTATGTTGTGTATATAAGGGAAGCTAAGAGGTTATTGTTTGTATGTTGTGTATATAAGGGAAGCTAAGAGGTTATTGTTTGCATGTTGTGTATCTTGTTGGTCCATTTCAAAGATCAATTGATCAAGGTTTCCATAAATGTTTCATTTACACAATAACATGCTTCCATTTGAAACTTTGAGGTCGTCATCGTGGGGCTTCAATTAGACTTTGGAAGGGCGTCAATCCACGATGAAGACCGAGAAGTTTCAAATGGAAGCATGTTATTGTTATTGTAATTCAATCTGACGACGATCTCTTTCCTGCTTTCATGCGATGGTAAACAGACAGAATTGGTTCTGTTCTGTTCACACACTACTTTCAGTCCACCTACCTGCAAGGGTCAAGTCCCAAGAAATATGTCTCTGTATTCCTATCTTATCACTCTGCTCCTGTTTTGTTTTCTTTCACATACATTTTCCCTTCTTTTTTGACGGGTTTCTGGACAGCAAACTCGAAAACAAACTCTTTTCATCACAAAAGCGATCTTTGGAATTGACTGACGTAGTCAGGAAGAATTCATGCATCAACTTGCGTCACGTATTCGACGTCATCACTTCGCATACCTTATAGTCTTGGTAATTCGTTGGCCTTCATATTTCCTACTTGTAAAATGACCCTCAAAGCTAACCGAGACTAGTTGAGGTTGTATCAATGTGCCTCGCCAGCAGGTTGTTAATGGATTTTTTTAGCGAGTGGTTATCGACAATTAATGACTGGTAATTTTTAATGAGTTGGGGCATTCTGACCAATCACAGGATCTGTTTCATTAAAACGCCAACTGGATTGAATTACAATTAGTCAATAATCAAACATTTTAAAAAACATTTCTGCGTTTTTATGTTTATTTTGTATTTTTTCTTGTTTGGTTCTGTTCTAGTTGGGTGTGGTACACTTGGAGCAGAAACATAACGCTGAGGCTCGACGTTGCTTTGACGCTGCTCTGAGGATAAACCCGGATCATACGGTACAATGCAGCAAATTTTGAAGGATAACGCTGAGCACTTTAGTACCATCAATCTAGATCTTTGAAGCTCTGATGTCTTCGGGTATAGGGATCATGTTTATCAGAAATTACTGATATGTTACTGGAAATCAAAATTGGCAACCAGTCAAAGGTACTGGTTGATTTTTGTGTTGAAGGTTTTTTACCGGATCATTATATTGTACTAAATTGATGTGACCAGTTGACTGGATTTATGAAAACTTAAATTTGTGTTTGGAAGGAGATACTTGTTTGGAAAATGGTTAACACACTAGAATTTGTTAAAATTAGTTTACCTGTTTACGATTTAGTTGTCAGGGGTTTTAGTTTCATAAATTTGCATTGGTTTCTTTTTTGCAAGTTTGTCTTCATTGAGAATGCAATTTAGCGGGCTTGTTTAACACATAATTATCGCAGTGATAAATACTTTGATGGGTATTCTGAACATATACCTTATATTTTTACACACTTGTAAACTTTTTTCTTTTTTTTTCAGCAATCACTGTACAACTCTGCAATACTGATGCAGGAAAGTGGAGACCCCAAGGACAGACCAGAGGCCCTGAGAAGGTAGTGTGATTATGTTGTTATTGGTGTTATTGTTGGGATTTTGTCTTTGTGTTTGTGTGTGTGTGTGCGTGTATGTATGTTTGTCTGTGCGTGTGTGGTGTATTCATTATTAAATTACATATCTTATCCCAACTCACATACAGCAATTTACTTCAGTTTAGTGCTAGGACGCTGAATAGCATCGCCTTGGTAACAAGGGGAGGTCACCCTAAAAAAGAGCTACCTTGACCCCTTAACAGGACAAAGTCACACGTGACTTCCTGACCTTGCCGCCATCTTTGAACCATTCCATCTTCAGCGGTCCGTGTCTACAGACGTGTTTTGATTTTGCTCCGGCTTTCAGCCGGTTTGTCTGACTTCTGCCTTTGTCAGACCCTGCCTTGGTACTTGCACACGGTCCCTCTGCTCCTACTGTGTGTTTGGGTGAGCTTTTTTGTCGTTTGTTATCGTTTTGTGACTTAGGTTTGGTTGAGTACTTAGCTTTGTTTACTTTTTTTCCGTTCGCCATGTCGGATAAGGAAAGAATAAAATGCTAAGTCAGTGGCCGAGCCTTCTCCCACAAAGAAGCCTTCTTGTAAGTCGTAGAGTCGGCAGGTTAAGCTTTGATTTAAGTCACAGATCCTTGACTAAATCCTCGTTTGATGTTGCGTTAGACTTACCTAATTCTCCGGCTATGCCTAGTTTGCCTTCAGCTGCTTCACCGGTCTTGTCCGGTTCAGGTCCTGTTAGCGAGAAGCAGGATGTTTATGCTATTTTGCACTCCTTGAGTGCTCAGATATCCTCTCTTTCAGCCGAGTTTTCGTCTACCAAGGCTGAGATGTGTCTTTGCCTTCCGGTGTGGGAGGTGTGCGTTCCCTTGCCAGGGTGTGTGTTCCGCCTTCCCTTACGTCCGCTGACGTTCACGCCTCGTTTGATGGCAGCCGTGGTGTTTCCCTGCTGCGTTCCCAGGCCTCTTGGACTGACGACGATCAAGGTATTTATACTTCGCCAGTAACCGGGTTCTCCGGCCAAAACGAAGTGCGTGGTTTGGAGAGAGTAGCCACACCGGTTCGTGTGCGCGAAAGCTTAGGCCCTCGGTCTACGTCGTTCCGATCGAGTGAACGTCTAGATCGAGGGAAAAGCCCAGACACGCGTTCGGTCTCTGACCGAACAGGGGAAGTGCGTCCTCCGACACTCCCTAGAGGAGCAGTTGGTGCGGCAGCACAGCTTTCACAGCTTTCCCCGCTTCCGCCTTACAGGCAGGAAGCAGTCCCTAGAGACGTACCGCTTGGGTATAAAATCCCTCGTGGGCGTCTCTTCCGGGCGACACTTCGTCGGACTATGGTAGTCACGGCGGAAGTGTCTTGCCTGACTTCACGGAAGTGAGGGACTACGAGTCGGATTTTGGCACTTCCGTCCAGGGTGACGAAGATGTCAACTTCCGCATACCGACTAAGCTTCCGCAAGCTCTGGCTTTAGCGGAGGAAGTGGCTTCACGGTATTTTGAGGAGGGGGTGACATTCCCCGCTTCCGCCCTCTGGGCAGGAAAGCAGTCCCTAGGGACACACTGCTTGGGTATCGCATCCCTCGTGTGTCGTCTCTTCTGGGTGACGCTTCGCCTGACTATTGTAGTCAGGGCGGAAGTTCGTTGCCTTGTTGCACGGATGTGCGGGATTATGAGTCGGATTTTGGTGCTTCTGTTCAGGTTGACGAAGATGCCAACTTCCGTGTACTGGTTGAACTTCCGCTAGCACTTGCTTTGGCGGCGGAAGTTACTTCACGGTAGTTCGAGGAGGGTGCGGCAACACTTGTAGGTTTGTTGCCCAACCTCCTTCCGCTTTGGGGGATTCCCGTTCTGCGAAGGACTGGAAACAGCAGTTCCGTTTTCGGAAATTCCCGTTGGTAGCGTTTGAGCTGTCTATGCTACTGACTACTGGGCAGTATGGCGGTGCGTTTCACGCTGTACCGTGGTTAACAGCACAGGGTCTGGCTCCTGATTCAGCGCAGCCTTACCGTGCTTCTTTGTTTTTAGCCTCAGCTTTGCCTGCTGGTTTGGCTAAGAAGTTTACACTGCTGCATAATTCAGTCAATTTGATTGGCTCGTTTGCCTTGCCTCGTTCCACTTTTCCGGAACTTGCAGTCCTTAGGCAAGATGATACAGCAGAGACAGAGTAGTCCCGTTTTCGGAGAATTCTCTTTTGTCTTTGGAGTAACTGGCTTACGCTTGCTTGAGTTATCGTCTCTCTCTGAGACTTTGCAGAGATCTCTGTCGAGATTGATCGCGTCGTCATTAGACCCATTCAGGTTTCGTGACGATGCGGTAGAGAAAGTTGTCACTATTCTGGTAGGGAAGACGGCTACAGTAGAACAGTATGTTATACTGAGTCCTCTTTCTTGTCTCTGGGGGAATAAGCACATGATCTTTTCAAGTTATCCTCTGTTTCGGAAACTTTGCAAGATTTTTTATAGAGCTCTATCTTCTCTGCTCTTGTTAACTTCGAGTTTCGTCGTGACGCACGGGAGAAGGATGTCATGTCGCTTCTAGCTACTTTGGCTAAAGTCTTTTGAACAGCGGAGCCTCCCAGCGCTTTTCTTGGCACATTGCTTGGCTCAGGTTGCAAACAAGAGGCGGATCTACTCCGCTTTTGCTTTTTGTGGTTCATCTTCTGGGAGAAGCTGTGATCTGCGTCGGCTGGCCACATTTGGTCTTTATTTAGGCAAGATACGAAGCTAAGCAAACAAACATTGGGTTAAACCCTCTGCCTTAGGCAGCTTCGCGGTATGTACGCCCATCTTTGGTGCGGCATACCTCTTATTTTTCACCTTCTAGGGTGAAGTTGCTAAGGCCTCAATTTTTGTTTTTTGCCTCTGTGGCGAAAAACAAGGCAAGCTGTTAAAACTATCTCAGCTTTTTCGGCTTACGGAATTGCGCTTTCTCATGAGGGTCATAAGCTTTGGTTTCCGACAAGTCGCCAGAACATGTCCAAATTATGGGCTCACATTCTGACTAAATTTTTAGGCTCACTGAGCCATTGCTCGTAACCTCTCAGTCGGAACTTTTCCGGCTAAGCCTACCTCTTGAGGCAGTGGCTTCTGTCAGCTACTTTCGCTGCGCAGCACAAAGGACTCGCAGGAATTCCTTAGTTTCAGCTTTTCTTTCTAAGAGGTTACGGAAAGAACTAAACACCATCATGTGGCTAAGCCTAGGTTTGGCACAGACGTTTTTAGCATTGGGGTTGTTTTTCTTCCACACGCAAAGACATACACCGTCGATTGGCGGGTATGCCCTTCACAGAGAAGGGTGGACAGGTTGCAAAGTCTGTTTTGTACTCTGTCCTTGATAAAGAGAGCGGCTCACACTATTTCATCCGGTCGCCCTTTCTGCTATTTCAGCACAACTGTGCTTGGAACTGGAGGGCTAATTTTATAGCCGACGCAGCGCGCGCTGTGAGCCTGTGACCTCTTTACCTCTCCCGCCGAAATCTCAGAGCACAAAGGCATAGTCTTGAACTGTGTACAGCTGTGTTTTCCGGTGTGAAAAAAATCGTATTTCTTCGTATTAAATCGAATGGTTTCCGTGACTTGAAGGTTGGATTACCGTCATCTTGTGTATATTGTTACTCTGATATTCAGGCTTTGTGTATGTGCAAACTAGAGGTCAGTGGATGATTCGGTTTGTTCGATTTTGAAGTAAGACTGCTATCGACTCTACCGGCAGGTCGTTCTTTGTTTGTACTTCCAAGAAGTAGAATGTGCGCATTGTATACCACTTTGTAACCACGCTCAATGTTTATACCAACGACCGACTGTGTTTCTGATGTTGCCGTCAGTAAGTACTTAGTCTAAACTGTGTCATAGAGTGAGAATAAGTGCGTGGGATGTTTGTGTGTTTGATTTTGGAGCAGTTTTGTTTTGTTAATCCACGCGCCTCATCAATGCATGCACGGTTTGGAACAGGCACTCGACTCTAGTGCATTTCATCTTTTCTGTTTTTTGTATTGCTTGTTTTGCATCTCAGAGAAATAACAACCCCAACTGTTGTGCTGTGTTGTTTTGTTTCGTTTTGTCTGTTCTGTTTTGTTTGCGATAATGAAACAAACGTTAAATTGTCGTCGGATCGACGAGTTTTGTTTCCTGTGGTATATATACAAGTTTGTGAGAACAATACAAGTGAAAAACTGTGTTGAAAAACTTTCAAATCGACTTGTGTGCTGCTATTGGATTACCGTAGGAGTGGACGCCAGGTAGGCTTTTTGTTTTCTTCACATGCAGCTAACAATTTGCATGAACATGTATTGAAAGACCGTTTTTTCTTTCTTTTATATTACAGGCATTAATTGCACTATTTTGAATTATATAAACGCAAAACAAATTTCACATGCGCACCATACGCATGCCTATAATATGTTTTTAAATACGACTGTATATACTCTGTTGTTTGTATATATATTTTGTAAAGTGTTGTACATGTATATCAGTGTACTTAGGGATTACCTTTGTCTTTTTTTCCAATATTTTGTGTTCTTTTATTGTGACACATTGATTATGATGTTTTGTTTACTGTGTTGTCTTCTGTCCTCTTATAGATTGTGCCGTGCTTTCGGATGTTGGGTTTCCTGTTTATTTAACTGTAGCATACATGTGTTTTTCAGATCTGTAAGGTGTGGTATAATTATTTACTTGAAGAGCAAACACCTTTTTTAATTCTCTCATTTAGCCTTTTTTCTGTCTTGTAAATTGTGGCATGTTTTGTTTCATACGATTGACATACATGTATTATCCGCCTATGTGTTGTCTGGGGCTAATATCATGTGGCACTTCGAGCGGATTTGGGTGAGCGCGCGCGAGCTATTTTTTTTTCTCCTGTGGTATATTATATATATATACAAGTTTGTGAGACTTGTATAGGAGGGCCGTGAGGTAAGCTTTTTTGTTTTATTCACATGCAGCTAACAATTTTCATGAACATGTATTGCCGTAAGATCTTTTTTCTTTCTTATATGTTACTGACATTATCTACATTATTTTGAATTTTATATCTACACTATTTTGAATTTTATAATTATATAAACGCAAAACAAATTGTACATGCGCACCATCAATGACTTTTACTAGTAGTCCTTGGCATAATATGTATGTAAATACGATATACTCTACTGTTTGTATATATTTCGATATACTCTACTGTTTGTATATATTTCGTAAAGTGTTGTATATATATATATATATATATGTGTATGTACTTGGGGATTACCTTGGTCTTTATCTTTCATTATTTTGTGTTCTTTTATTGTGGCACATTTAGGATGTTTTGTTTACTGTGTTGTCTTCTGCCGTCTTATATATTGTGCCGTGCTGAAAACACGAAAGGGAGTAGGGCCACTTATCACGCGATTCTGAACAGTGCAGAAAACGTTCTCAGTTTTTTAGGCTCTGCTCATCTCTCTAGAGCGCGCGAGCTACATATCCTTATCAACACAGCAGCTGCCAACAGAGCTCAGAGCTGCCACGCTAGCTGCAGACAAAGAAAGAGTCGTCTGTCAGGCGCCACTGTGAGCCGCCGGGTAGGAGGGAAATGGGGGAGGAAAGGGTAAATAGGCGGGAGGAGAGTGGTACTTGCCGGTTATTTTTAGCTGGAGCCAGCCTGTAGCAGAGAGTGCCTGAAATGGAACACAGTGGGCTGTACGTGTTCTGACCTCTCTTCTTGGCCAAATGGAATCGATGGCCACTCTTGTGCCCTTAGGCAGAGTCCACAAGCGGCCATTTCAGGCTGCCCTGAGTTCGCTGTGGAAGCCTTCTCTTCAGGGCTGGGAGACAGTAGTCTCTCTTGAAAGCTGGTTTCGGCACACAACGAGGCAGTGGCTGCTCCCTGGGATTTCACAGGGAGTGCCAATCTCGTTTGCCCCCCCCCGGACGAGTTTCTGTTCACAGACGCGTCTATGGAGGGCTGGGGTGCCCATCTTTCTGTTCACACTGCGTCAGGTCTGTGGAACGAGACGCAGAGTGGGGGGCACATTAATGCCCTAGAGTTAGAGGCTGTTTTCCTGGGACTCCAATCGTTTCTGTCTATGGTCAGGAACGAACAAATTGGGGTTCGCACAGACAACACGACCATGGCGGCCTATATCAACAAACAGGGAGGCACTTTGTCTCTCGCTCTTTCTGTCAGGTCAGGTCAGATTCTTGCCTGGGGCAGCCAGCACCTTATTCTGTTGTCAGCGAAGTACATCCCAGGCAAACTCAACGTTCTTGCGGACTACCTCAGTCGCCCGTCGCGTACGATGCACACGGAGTAGACTCTGACTCATCAGGTCCTACAACGTCTGGGTGGCATTTCAGCAAGCCTACAGTCGATCTGTTTGTGACAAGTTTCTCCTGTAGGCTTCAGGTCTTTGTCTCCCCCTTTCCATACCCAGATGGGAGGGAAACAGACGCCCTCGAAGTAAACTGGTCGCGTCTGATAGCCTATGCTTTCCCCCCGTTTCATCTCTTGGGAAAGGTTCTCAGGAAGGCGGAGCGGGGACAGCCTTGCTTGGTGTTGGTGGCCCCTTGGTGGCCCAGCCAACATTGGTTCCCCGTCCTCCTTCGCCTCGCAGACGGCCCTCCCTTCTTTCTAGGTCGCTGCGCCGTTCTGGCTCCTCAGACGCTACTTTAGGCTTTGTCCAAAAGGCCCACAGGGAATCGACCAGCACTGTTTATGCGTCACACTGGTCAGCTTGGACAAAGTGGTGCTCGGAGAATGGAGTTACTGCTACTTCTCCTCGCTCTATGCATGTAGCAAATCATCTCTCGTGTTTGGCTCCTCAGGGCTTGGCTCCTTCTTTTTTGAGAGTCAGGCGCTCAGCCATTTCTTCTACTCTGAAGCAATTAGGGCATAGCATTAACCTGGGCGGTGTAATTGATAGTGTTCTTAAGGGGGCAGCGATTGGTTTTACGAAGGCTAAGTCCCCTCTTCCCGTGTGGGACTTATTTTTTGGTACGCAAGTTTCTAGCCTCTTCGGATTTCGAACCTTTAGCTTCAGCGAGCTTAGCTAACTTGACTCGTAAAGCCTTGTTCCTCGTTTTGTTAGCCTCTGCCGTAGAGGCAGTGAGGTGCACGCTCTTTCAGGCCTGGCTAAGGATATTTCTTTTGAGAGCTATGGCTCTTTTGTTTTAAGATTTCGGCCGGGGTTCCTTGCCGAAAACCAGAAGCATGGTCTGTCCTCCTCTGTTATTCGCATTCCTCCTTTAAGTGGGATTCTTGCGTCTGGTGACCCTGATATGGTCAATTGTCCTGTTCGTACTCTTACCAGCTACTTATCCCGTACCACGCCTATTAGGTCTAGGGACCAAAAACTGCTCTTCATCTCAGTTAACACTGAAAGGAGCAAGGACTTGTCGCGGGTCACTTTGGTAAGATGGGTCTCTACGCTTATTAAACAAGCGTATGCGTGGTGGCACAGACAAGTTGGGATTGGGCATTCTGTCCTTCCTAGGAAGTTGTCAAGAACTCATGAAGCCAGAGCCTGGGCTACTTCTCTGGCAGTCCTCCGCTCAGGCGTGCTGGCAGAGGTCCTAGACGCTGCCTACTGGAAATCGCAGGGCGTCTTCATCAACTTTTACCTGCGAGATGTGGCCAGCACTCGTCATGATGGCAGTAGCTCCCTACCAGCCATTGTCGCTGCTGGACAAGTGGAATTTTGTTTTCCCACCTCCTTCATTAGCATTCTGCTGTATGTGAGTTGGGATAAGATATGTAATTTAATTGAAAATTTTAATCTAAATTTTAATTTGATTATATACTTACCCAACTCACATAGTGGATACCCGCCCTCCTGCCCCGCTTTTGGGGTTTTATGGGGGTTTTTCCTAAAAAAGAGGGAAATTTTTCTATGTTCGCTTTCGATAGAATGATTCAAAGATGGCGGCAAGGTCAGGAAGTCACGTGTGACTTTGTCCTGTTAAGGGGTCAAGGTAGCTCTTTTTTAGGGTGACCTCCCCTTGTTACCAAGGCGATGCTATTCAGCGTCCTAGCACTAAACTGAAGTAAATTGCTGTATGTGAGTTGGGTAAGTATATAATCAAATTAAAATTTAGATTAAAATTTTCAATTCATTTGCTTGTATAGCTGTACAGATTTTGTCATTTTGCTGTGAGAGTTTCTTTGAACTTGAAGACAATGAGGTGACAGTGACAAGGACGTCTGTATTCTTGAAGATTTTCACGAGGTTTTATATATGTGTTGACAGGCTGAAAAAGCTGGAGCAGGGCGACCCAAGCGATCCAAAAATATTCTTCAACAGTGCTATGCTGGCTATGGACGAGAAAAAGTTTGACATTGCGGAGGTCAACTTTAAAAAGGCCATTGAGGTGATGATGTCCTTGCTGGCTGTATTTTCTGTCTTTTTCAGCTTGGCTTAAATTGCAGCTGTTCCAAAGTTAAAGAGAGTGTGTGTGTGTCATGGTGAGAAAGAGAGAGAGAGTGTGTGTCTGTGTGTGTGTATGTATATATGTGTGCGTGGGTGTAATTATGCGTGAGTGTGTGCGTGCGAGAGAGAGCATGCTCATGCAGGGGCATGATTTTTCAGGATAATTTATTTATTCCTGGTAAACAAGTACTTTCTTTGTATTCATGTTTTCATTATTTACTTCTAATGCAAAGGCGGTACAAGGTGTGCCATATATTATTAATCTTTTAATTAAACACACATGCTTTTAGGTTTTCTTCTGTTGGTTTCTTAGTTTTTAACTTCAAGGTGGGTTTGCATGCAGGTGTGCTTGTACGCTTTCATGTTGTGCTTGATGTCCAGTCTTTGAGCAGAAAGATAGCTTTCAGAGAATGATTTTAACATGTCACTACTTTTCTACAGCTGGATTCTCAGTTCCGCAGCGCTCTGTTCAACCTGGCGCTCATGTTTGTGAACGATGTGCAGCGACCACTGGACGCTTTGCCTTACCTGCAGCAACTCCTCAAGGTGAGACAGCAACCAGGGCTGAGGCACACAAAGCGAAACTGGGTGGGAACAAACCGCGGGGTCTGATTGGTTGAAATCACAACAAACCTCCATTTTAACCAATTCGACCTTGCAGCTGCTTACCACCCATTTAGGTGGGACCCAGTTTTGCTTCGTGCACCTCAGCACAGGGATCAGGTTAACCAGTCATGTTTAGTATTTACTGGTTTAAAGGTATACCTTCTTTTCCATGTACACCATGTTGTCCAATCAGCATACATTTGTCCAGGCTTTAGCCCTGGGATAGAACCGTTCTCCAAATTGGACACATGCCAGAGATTTACAGCCGTGCTGCTTTCTGCACAGAGTTGGAATTGTTGACTGAATTAATGTTCTAACTAGCAGCTATGTCAAACTGCAAAATTGGAATTTTTGACTGAATGAATGTTCTAACTAGCAGCTATGTCAAACTGCAGAGTTGGAATTTTTGACTGAATGAATGTTCTAACTAGCAGCAATGTCAAACTGCAAAATTGGAATTTTTGACTGAATGAATGTTCTAACTAGCAGCTATGTCAAACTGCAAAATTGGAATTTTTGACTGAATGAATGATCTAACTAGCAGCTATGTCAAACTGCAAAATTGGAATTTTTGACTGAATGAATGATCTAACTAGCAGCTATGTCAAACTGCAAAATTGGAATTTTTGACTGAATGAATGATCTAACTAGCAGCTATGTCAAACTGCAAAATTGGAATTGTTGACTGAATTAATGTTCTAACTAGCAGCTATGTCAAACTGCAAAATTGGAATTTTTGACTGAATGAATGTTCTAACTAGCAGCTATGTCAAACTGCAGAGTTGGAATTTTTGACTGAATTAATGTTCTAACTAGCAGCTATGTCAAACTGCAAAATTGGAATTTTTGACTGAATGAATGTTCTAACTAGCAGCTATGTCAAACTGCAGAGTTGGAATTGTTGACTGAATTAATGTTCTAACTAGCAGCTATGTCAAACTGCAAAATTGGAATTTTTGACTGAATGAATGTTCTAACTAGCAGCTATGTCAAACTGCAGAGTTGGAATTTTTGACTGAATGAATGTTCTAACTAGCAGCAATGTCAAACTGCAAAATGAATCCATTTTACAAGTCCCCCTCTGCACAGCTAGCAGCAAGGCTGTTGATTTTTGGTATGTATTCAAGTACTGTAGAAGGATGTTTTTATCCCTTGTAAAAGCTTTGACATATCTATGGTGGTGTAAATGATTGTCACACTTAACTATATAATTGTGGATACGTTATAATCGTGAATAATCAGGAAACTGCTGCAGTAATCTATTATTTGGTGAGTTTCCTTACCGTATACAGACCTGGGAACCATACAATTTTGCCGTATTTTGTACGCATGATTGTCTACAATACGATCGGTATGGTCAGTGGAGAAAAAAATAAGAGAACAATTCCTAGACTACTTTTCTTCACAAGCGCATCCCGAAGCAGACCCAGAATTTCAACACATGATCACAGTTTTTGTCCGTAAACTTTGAAAGAAGCATTTGTTTTAACTGTATTGGTAAACTGAATTAACGGTGCGACGGACGCCTGGAAGGCATGTTTCAATCATGGATGTTCAAATGCTGTGTGGAGTACGCTCATTTTTCTGAAAATACACCAAATTTATTTGAGAATACTCGAAGTGCAAAACAGGGGTTCCCAGGTCTGCATATAATCCTTACTGCTGTAATATGGGAATAGATGATTGATTGATTGAGATGTGGGTTCTCTTGTGTAATCTTCACGTTTCTTGGTTTACTTGCAGCACCACCCTGACCATATCAAAGGCCTGATTTTGATGGGGGACTTGAACGTCAACCAGCTGAAGAAGTATGATGCTGCTGAAGAGGTAATGCTAAGATAAAATAGGTTTGCATGTGGCTGTATATGTCTGTACCCAGAAGGTTACAGCAATTTGACAAGTGTTTTGATGGGTAGGTACCGGAAGAAAATTAAAATGAAGGTCCGAATCAAGGAGACCAGTATTAATCCAATGCCTTTGTCGCTCTGACAAATTTGAGGCAGTTTTAAAATGTCTCCTTTAAGCCCAGCGTGAGGTTCATCTTAACACTGAATGAATCTCCAAGTGGTCACTTATTTCATTATGTGACGTCACTTCCACAGGGCTACTTCTGCTAACACAGATTATTTTTTCTCATACCATACATATATTAATATATATAGAACTGACACTTCCTTCATCATAGTTTCTGTGTGCACAAGGATACACACTGACCCAGACAAAACATACGTTCTACATGCTTATGCAGGCAAAGATTTGTACACATGTAAGTGCACACACGCACACACACACATTGACACACACATTGACACACACAAACACACACACAAAATGGAGGACAGGGCATCATGTCTTCTGACATCAGGTACGGAGAAGTAAAACTGAGCAAAATGATGAACTCCATCCGTTTCTTTTGTTCCAGAATTTCCAGACCATTCTGAGAATGGAGCCCAAGAACGTGCAGGCCAATCACAACCTGTGTGTGGTGTATGTAGAGAAAGGGGACCTTCTCAAAGCCGAGAAATGCCTTGTGCACACTCTCACACTGGATCCTCATGCGGACTACGTCCAGAACCACCTCAACATTGTCAGAAATCGCATCCAACAGATCAGACAAGCACAGCTTCAGCAAAAGCAACAACAAGGACAACAACAGCAAGGACAAGGACAACAACAACAAGGACAACAACAGCAAGGACAACAACAGCAACAACAGCAAGGACAACAACAAGGACAACAACAGCAAGGACAACAACAAGGACAACAACAGCAAGGACAACAACAAGGACAACAAAAGCAACAACAGCAAGGACAACAAAAGCAACAACAGCAAGGACAACAACAAGGACAACAACACCAAGGACAGCAACAACAAAAACAGAAAACACCGCAATAGTTGGTGTAGAGTACATACAAACTCTTGGATTTGGAACCTTCCAGAAAGCTGTGTGTGTGTGTGTGTGGTCCAAAGAGAAATTTTATGTGGATTTGATCATGTGAAATTTGTCAGACAAGTACGCTGTAAAACAAAAATTATTGGACCAGTTTCATAGTTTTGCGGGAGAATGTTGAATATGACAGAGTGAGTCGGAGAAGTCTGGGTGAGTCAGAGAAGTCTTTGGTCGTCAGATTTTGTGTGGAGTTGTCAGTTGATCATGTAATATTGTCTCAGACATACATCCAGTATTTGTACACACATACATTATTGAACCAGTTTCATAGTATTGCGTGAGAATGTTGAATATGACAGAGAGTAATAATGAGTAAGAGTCTTTTGGTTGTCTGATTTTTTAAACACGCAAAAGGGCTTTTCCAAATTTATTTTCTGCAAATTTTTTATTGTATTTTTTGTGCATATATTAATATATATATATATATATTAAAAATTATTGGACCACTTTTCTCATTTACCTTTGAGGATAAGAGAGTTGAAATTTTTTCTCTGATAGTTTTGTAATACATGTATACAGCATTGCACAAAAATCTTTCCCTGTCCGGTCATTGTAATTTATAATGTGATTATGAATTCATACACATTTTTGGATAAGTTTTATAGCACATTTCTGAGATTGAGAGTGTATACATGTAAGGTGATTACTGAGATTGAGAGTTTAAATATGAATGGCGATTACTGCGTTTTCAGAGCTACAAGGGGGGCGGGGATGTAGCTCAGTCGGTAGCGTGCTGGATTTGTATCCAGTTGGCCGCTGTCAGCGTGAGTTCGTCCCCACGTTCGGCGAGAGATTTATTTCTCAGAGTCAACTTTGTGTGCAGACTCTCCACGGTGTCCGAACACCCC
Source organism: Littorina saxatilis (assembly GCF_037325665.1). Classification (NCBI taxonomy): domain Eukaryota; kingdom Metazoa; phylum Mollusca; class Gastropoda; order Littorinimorpha; family Littorinidae; genus Littorina; species Littorina saxatilis. The sequence goes on from NC_090247.1 coordinate 32,783,541, forward strand.
TGTGTGTACACGCAAGCACAAGACCAAGTGCGCACGAAAAATATCCTGTATTCCATGTCAGAGTTCGGTGGGTTATAGAAACACGAAAATACTCAGCATGCTTCCTCCGAAAGTGGCGTATGGCTGCCTAAATGGCGGGGTAAAAACGGTCATACACGTAAAATTCCACGAGTGCAAACCACGAGTGCACGTGGGAGTTTCAGCCCACGAACGCAGAAGAAGAAGAAGAAGAGCTACAAGGCAAGCAGAAATGAGAAAAATCCACATTATTGGCACTGCGGATTTACTTGGTGCAAAATAAGCTTAATGTCAACTAGAAAACTAACTGAATGTAGAAAAAAACAAGTGAACAAAGAAAAGGGCAGTCGGACCTAAAAGTTGCACAGGAAAAATATGTGACAACTGAAGGGAGGAAAACGCTCTAAATATAGACGAACACTGAGAATTATGCAGAACTAAGTCTCCTGGCACCCGAGAGAATAGGAAGGACTGAAATGATTTATTTTAAACCATTTGCATCCTAAAGAAAAATATGACAAATTCAGATGTTGTATAGGTATGAATTGAATAAAGACTTGACGGGCGCTGTGGCGTGGTGGTAAGACGTCGGCCTCTTAATCGGAAGGTCGAGGGTTCGAATCCCGGCCGCGGCCGCCTGGTGGGTTAAGTGTGGAGATTTTTCCGATCTCCCAGGTCAACTTATGTGCAGACCTGCTAGTGGCTTATCCCCCTTCGTGTGTACACGCAAGCACAAGACCAAGTGCGCACGGAAAAGATCCTGTAATCCATGTCAGAGTTCGGTGGGTTATAGAAACACGAAAATACCCAGCATGCTTCCTCCGAAAGCGGCGTATGGCTGCCTAAATGGCGGGGTAAAAACGGTCATACACGTAAATACGTGGGAGTTTCAGCCCACGAACGAAGAAGAAGAAGAAGAATAAAGACTTGTATCCATGTATGTATCAGTTTCTGACAGAAACGGCGGAGAAACAGTTTTACTTAGGATACGCCCAGTGACATAATGTATGTCTGGTATACTGGTAGCTAGAGCAACCATGACGACTTGTTTAAACCAAGAATTCCTGATCTCCTGAGCTCTTGTCAGCATCGGTTGGATGCATATATGCAGCATTGGTAACTGTTTGAGGCCCATTCAGTGCTTGGCATTGTATAAGACAGCCTGCATGCCTGCCTAAAAGTATGGAAGTGTCATCATGATCATTAGGTGGCAAAAAATGATGAAACTCATGTGAGTGCAAGACTTGTGATCTTATTGCTGGATGGAAGTGATCACACATTGTCATGTTTATCCATATGTGCACGTCCTAGATACTGGGAAATACTATGGGTTGTCAACTTTGAATGACTGTCACAATATCTCTGAGCAATGGATGACAAAGGGGATGCTTTGATGTCAAAGGGGATGGATTTGACTTACTGTAACAACCAAGTTTGGGTTTCCAAACATTGCTGTGGGTTTTAAACGATTTAATTTTTAGCCAAAATGCCCCCAAAACAGCACCTAAAACTGGGACAAAAATACACCAGTCTGTGTTGCAGCTGTACATAATGGAGAATAAAGCTCTGTGAATTTTATTGTGATGTTTATGGGTCAGCTGAAGGATTATTCTCGACATACACACTCAAGAATTACATCTATTTTTCTTCTTCTGGGAGTTTGATCGGCAAAGAAAACACGTAATCGTGGGTTACCGTCGTTTCCGGTTTCAACTTCATCAAAAAATGCGATCTGCTGAACAAAGGAAACCTCAAAGTTATTCAAAGTCATTATTTATTTATTTCAACAACATTTAGGTTTTCAAAACACAGCACTACGGTAGGAAACAAATTTATTTCAGCTTATAATCGCGCTTGAATGTACCCCACCCTTGTTTCGTTTCCATCTGTAACCCACGAAAGCATGGCCACAGCAGACGACAAATCCCGCATTGCCTATCACACACGCGTTGTGAGATCGCGGGAACACCGTCGAAAGTTCCATTCATGACGTTTGACCCGGTCATGTGAATAGACAATGAGAATTTATCCACCCAATCGTATTCGTTTCCGGTTTTTGAGACGTAACTCACGACAGACCACGCTGTATCTTCACTGTTTGAGACCTGTAAAATCTTTTTTGACAATTGTAGCATATATTCATCGACGAATTTTGCGATATTTTGCTGATTAAAGCTTGATCTGGTGCAAAGTTTGAGCAGCACATGTGTTCTCATGATCGGCGCCATTATGAAATTTTCGATTCTTCTGCAACGCACGATCGACAATCGATTAATTCTCTCATTTAGGATTGTCGCTTATGGAAACTTGAAAATTTCAAACTTTCATGTATGCATAGTTATTTATCTATGTAGTCCACATGCAATAATCAAGTTTTAGTTCTTTTCTTTGGAAATAAAAGACATTACGAACTATGGTTTCCATGAAACTCACGACAGTATTATCTCTATACACATAAACCCAGTGAGCACAGATCGAAAACTTTTTGCTCACTTAAATCTTTCTATCATGTATTAAAACCCAAAAGGGTGCCCAAAACGCTAGTTGCTACATTTGACCTACAAAAAAAACTTTTGCGCCTGGACATTGCGTGGGTTACGGTTTCCACTTTCTACTTCGATCTAGTTAACTTATGGAAACTTGTAATTTCAAACTTTCATGTTTGCATATTTATTTATCAATGTTGTCCACATGCAAATTGCAATAATCAAGTTTTAGTTCTTTTCTTTGGAAATAAAAGACATTACAAACTATGGTTTCCATGTAACTCACGACAGTATTATCTCTATACACATAAACCCAGTGAGCACAGATCGAAAACTTTTTGCTCACTTAAATCTTTCTATCATGTATTAAAACCCAAAAGGGTGCCCAAAAGGCTAGTTGCTACATTTGACCTACAAGAAAAACTTTTGCACCTGGAAATTGCGTGGGTTACGGTTTCCACTTTCTACTTCGATCTAGTTAACTTATGGAAACTTGTAATTTCAAACTTTCATGTTTGCATATTTATTTATCAATGTTGTCCACATGCCACATGCAATAACTGAGCTAAAGTTCTTTCCTGTGGGATATTGAAGCCTAAAGTGGAAACCATGTAACCCACGACATAGAGCGTACTGCATGTGTCTAATTGTCATTTCTAAAGAAACCCCGATATGAAAGGTCCTCTCTTTGACAGAAAAAGATACAGGCATGTCTTTTGCATTTCACTCAATTCAGTCCTACTTTTTTTCCTGGTGTCCATGTCCCATAGTTGTGACCCAGTATCTAGGATGTGCACATATACACAAGGTGCTGGGAAAAAAAGAAGCACATGAGTCAACATTCCTGCCGTTATGATCTTTTTATGCTGTGTTTAAAAAAAATGGTGTTATTTATTTATGATTTGATCCATGATGGTGAACTGCTTTAAATGTCAATAAGGGAGAATCATAACAAACTGAGGCAGAGCACCAAATGACAAGCTCTAAGAAACAAAGGGAAGTAAGCGCTCTAAATATATAGACAACGGTAAATGAGAGTAATGCCAGGAGATTGGTTCTGCATAATTCTCACTTCCTGGTGTCTTTATTTATAGCGCTTACATTAAAGCATTAGCGTTTGCATTAAATCTGTGGTCTATTTATGACTTTCCGGGGCTACGAGGTTGAAAAATAGGGAAACAATCATGTACAGAATTCTGTACAGCAAACGCTACCCGAAACCCCACCTATACGGCGTGTATGACCTTGAGAGCTTCAGTCAACGCTTGAATTTTGCAGGGATAACATCCGGTTTGCTCTCTCAAGACTGATCATATTTTATCTTCAAGAGAGATCAAAGGGAAAAAATAAACGCCCCGGCGAAGATTCGAACTCTCGACCTCGAGTCTCATGTCCTAACCACTAGGCTACTGCGCCAATCGAGAAAAAGAAGGAAAAAACTTGATATGAACTCATGTTATGTTATTCTTGAAGCAGCATGATTTATATCTCTATCCGCCCATTGTTCAGAAGTGAATACATGTATAACTATTTCTTAGATGTCTGTTTTCAACTGCACAGAGCTTTGGAGAGATTCAATTGTCATTTTTTTTGCATGTTGTAAATAGAGATATCGCAGCTATTTGCATGGCGCGAATGTCGTGTAACATGACGGTGTAAACATGTACTTCGAGTCCGTGAAACATGTTTGCAAATAAAGGCAAATTTTAATAGCAATTTTTACGCTTTTGCAACGCATGAATGGTAATTCAAGCGTAGAATGATATAAAATTATCAATTTTTTTATCTTTGAAAACACTGGTGAAGTGGCCTAGCGGTTAAGACATCGGCCCCAACATTTCGAGGCCCCGAGGCCTTGAGTTCGAATCCCTGCCAAGTCGTTTATTTTTTCTGCTCGATCCTTCTCGACAAATATGCTCAGCTCTGAGAGAGCAAACCAGATGTTACCACTGCAAAATTCAAGCGTTGACTGAAGCTCTCAAGGTCATACACGCCGTATAGATGGGGTTTCGGGTAGCGTTTACTGTACAGAATTCTGTACATGATTTTATCCCTATTTTTCAACCTCGTAGCCCCGGAAAGTCATAAATAGACCACAGCTTTAAGTGTCTGCAAAGTTTAGTGCATAATAGCCTTAAGATAAATCTGTAGCAAATTCTGTGTTACTGCACTACAAGACTAACCATGTGTAATCCTTTGAAATTAACATCCACATTAATAATATCAGTAATGAACTACCCTAACAATATACAAACTTGCTCTCATTCATGAACTAATCTGGCTGCATTTTGTTGGCAGTAGAAGTGAAAATATTAGCACAAATAAGATTAAATGTTTCAACAAATGTATTTGCAATATCGGCTGCATGAATGAAATATGCTTTTGTTGTGAAAAAATTACAAGCTGTGTGAAGAAGAACAGATATTCTCGAGTGCTAATTTCGCATGTTGTGTTGTGGTGTGCCTACTCTTGGTTGGTCTGAATCAGTGACACAGGTTCAGTCTATTGTGTATATTAATCTTTAATAAGTTGGAAAAACAAAAATTATTCTGCAAGTACTTTTTGCTTGCAGTAAGAATTTATCTGCACGTTGTTCATCCTCATTCCATTTTTCATAAATGAAATATTTGTTCACATCTCATTTAGCATGTATTCATTTTATAATCTTTCGCATGTCTGTCTTGCATATTTGGACTGTTAACTTCAGTACATTATGTTGTGTTACATAATCCAATTATGTTACATTAAATTTCTCTGCTTGTGTGTGTTTCCCGCAGTGGGGCACTGCGGTTATGAAATTAAAAGCCCCTCCTGTTTTTAGAACCGCAGGAGCTTTCTAGTTTGCTGTTAGGTAGATTTTTGGTTCCTCTTTCCTGTCATGCTCTCTTTTTCTTCATGAATTCTTTTCTTTTTTCTGCCTTCTTGCTCATTCACCTGTATTTTTTCCAAAAATCTCTTCTCTTGCCGCTTGTCTCGCGATTCATGTATAGTTTAATCTGTTAGTGTTCTAATGTAAGTCCAGCAGTAGATAGGTTAAGCCTATTTTAACATACTGGAAACTGGTAATCTTCCAGTAGGTATTAATTTAGTTTTACTAAAGCCTGCTGGGACACAAGTAATGGGTTAGTGCATTTGTAAACAGGAATCGCTTGACAAGTGGCCCCCTTCATCCCCCCCTTCCTCGTCCTGATATGGCTCTGCGTAGTCGGCTGGACGTTAAGCAACAAATAAACAAACAATTGTGTGTGTTCTTTTTCAGCAAAATGCTGTGCATTGCTGTGAACAAGCTACTAACGACTGTTTGATTTGTCATGCTGTTTTTCATACCAGTGACTGCTTCTTTTTCCCGCAGTGGGGCACTGCGGTTATGAAATTAAAGGCCCCTCCTGTTTTTGGAACCGCAGGAGCTTTCTAGTTTGCTGTTAGGCAGATTTTTGGTTCCTCTTTCCTGTCATGCTCTCTTTTTCTTCATGAATTCTTTTCTTTTTTCTGCCTTCTTGCTCATCCACCTGTATTTTTTCCAAAAATCTCTTCTCTTGCCGCTTGTCTCGCGATTCATGTATAGTTTAATCTGTTAGTGTTCTGATGTAAGTCCAGCAGTAGATAGGTTAAGCCTATTTTAACATACTGGAAACTGGTAATCTTCCAGTAGGTATTAATTTAGTTTTACTAAAGCCTGCTGGGACACAAGTAATGGGTTAGTGCATTTGTAAACAGGAATCGCTTGACAAGTGGCCCCCTTCATCCCCCCTTCCTCGTCCTGATATGGCTCTGCGTAGTCGGCTGGACGTTAAGCAACAAATAAACAAACAATTGTGTGTGTTCTTTTTCAGCAAAATGCTGTGCATTGCTGTGAACAAGCTACTAACGACTGTTTGATTTGTCATGCTGTTTTTCATACCAGTGACTGCTTCTTTTGCTGTGAACCCGAGAAACCTTTGAACTGTATCTTGAAAATGTCTTCAGACAATATATTATTTGTTGAACAAATCTTCTGCAAGAGAGTGTAAAAATGAAGTAACTTCCACAAAAGAGAATGTTATTTTTCTTGCACGGATATGCTTTTTTGAATGCTATTGTTGAGCTGGAGACTATTTTGTGTGGATAAAAGAATACAGATCTGTGTTTTCTGTTACTATGTCTGCTGAATATCATCACTTGTTGCTATTGATTTTTCTGATATGCATTTTTGGAGACTTGAGCCAATATATTTCCACAAGAGCATTCACTGCAGGAGAAGGTTGAAGTATGTATCCTATAATAACTCACCTTTTGTGGAATAACGATGATTTCTCTATTACAATGGGGTGTTTTTTTCACACATTTGATGATCATTAATATTACAGCTTTGCTCAAGCTGATCTCAAATATAGAATTAGGAGTTCTAAAGTTTCATAAACTGGAGCAGTAGTTATGGATGTTTATATTAGATATAATACTTTTTTTTTTAAACACAAACACGCAAAAAAGTTAAGTTTATGGAACTAAAAACTCATTAAAACGTATTTATTTAAAGGTCCCAGACACTTAACTTTCTCGTCTTTTGATTTTTGTAGTCTGTTTTGGGATATTTTCGATTGTTACAAATTTATGTTGAACATTTTTTTTGAGTTGATCTCCAGCAATACCAGTTCATTGACTTGTTCGAGATGAAAGATGTCAACTTTGCATTTGAAGATCATTATTTATTGCTTGCATTGCTGGACTTGTTATTCTGGATATTTTTTTTTAGGCGATATGAATGAGTGCTATGAGTGCCAAGAGTTTGACCATTAACCCCTTGACTGAAGAATTTAGTTTAAAAAATCAAAAATAATGAAAAAACATACCATAACAGTTAGACCCAAACTGAGAAAATGGTCTCCAAGATCTTGCTGCAATTCAAAACTGCGGTTGTTTCCCTTGTCAGAGTATTGTTCTTTTTTATGATGGCCAAGTCCTTACCTGAGAGGTATTTATGGCAGTCAAGGGGTTATGCAAACACCTACTTTAGTCAGTGTACTTTTAACCATGAAGAAAAAGGAGTAACCCTTCTCCTGATAGACCTTTTTTGTACAAGTTTTAGAATGTTATAGAAACTGCTTGACATGGTTTGACAGCATTCAGGCTTCCCACTGGAGAACAAAAAATCCCTGATATTCTGCAGGGGTACAGAGAAAAAAACATGGAAATTAACATTCAAACTGGTGCATTCTGAGCACATTTTTTTTTTCCAGAAATCCACAAAAGACTTTCTTTATTTGGTGTTTTGCGAACGCCAAGAAGAAGAAGATTTGGTGTTTAACGTCGTTTTCAACCACGAAGGTTATATCGCGACAGGGAAAGGGGGGAGATGGGATAGAGCCACTTGTCAATTGTTTCTTGTTCACAAAAGCACTAATCAAAAATTTGCTCCTGGGGCTTGCAACGTAGTACAATGGTCAATGTATTACCTTACTGGGAGAATGCAAGTTTCCAGTACAAAGGACTTAACATTTCTTACATACTGCTTGACTAAAATCTTTACAAAAATTGACTATATTCTATACAAGAAACACTTAACAAGGGTAAAAAGAGAAACAGACTCCATTAGTGGCCTCTTACGACATGCTGGGGAGCATCGGGTAAATTCTTCCCCCTAACCTGCGGGGGGTTCCACAAAAGACTGAATTAGTTGAAAATCAAGCCGATAGGTTTTGCCGATTATTCTCTTCAATGCAGATTTAATATTTTTTCACAAGTGTCTGTGACTTGATACATTTGTTCCACTTGATAGAAATAAAATGTGTCTATTTTGACTCAACCTTTTTTTCTTCCTCACACACACACACAGTACAACGCACACAAACAAAGAAATAATTAAATAACTATTCACAAATGCATTCTTTTCAAAGACTTCTCAACAGCAAATGTTCTTTTTTTCCCCATACATATGTACTCGAACATTTCACGGTGACCATTCCTTCTCTTTAACTTGAAACATCTGACAACTTATCTTACCACCAAACTTTAAACCAAAAAGAAGAAAACACATAACAACAACAACAACAAAAAACAAATGTAAGGCTAGGAATTTATATACATAAACAACAATTACCGACATCACCCCTTTTTCTCAGCTGTACCATATTCCCACAGATAAAATGCAAAGGACTATAAATGTCAGCAGTACAAGATCCATCTATCTAGTGCAACAATTTCAGCTAACCAACAAGAAAAATAAATCACTCATTCATTCAGTGAAAATGCAGTCTACTGTGTAAGTGTCGATCTGCTTCTAGTTGGAGGCAACAAACTGCACGCAATGTTCTTTGTTCTTCAGTCAACCCGCTAACCATGCTATTGATTTCTAAGAATCAACTAGCATTATCTACCAAATGGACATGCTAAAAAGAAGTGTTGTGAGTAAGGTTTGAGAATGGAAGAAACAACAATTCAAAAGTATTTCTTGTCTACAGAATGTACCAAACATCCTTAATAAATACAAGTAAGTTTCGCAAGTAACTTTTGAAAGTGGAAGAACTTAAACTTCAAAAATAATGATCGTCTTCCCAAGATGCAACACAGCCTTGATAAATGCAAGACAAATCTGTGCGTAAGTTTTAAAACTGAAAGAAGTAAACACTTCAAAACCAATGTCCACCTACCCCAACAGTCTTAATAAACATGACATTTGTGCAAGCAAGTTTTCAAAAAGAATGTTTTTTCTGTTCAATCTACTGTAACCAACAGCTGCAATAATCATAATTTCATGACTTATCTTTGCAGTCATGTAGATTTGCACAGGCTTCAGATCAGTTTAACAATGTTAAACACCAAATAAAGAAAAAAAGACAGATCAGTTTATGTGGAGTTTCTGTAACAAGGGAGTTTCCAAAGAGAGTGGGTGGGGGTGGGGTAGGGGTAGGAAGGTCAAGGGATGGGCAGTTGAGGCTGGACTGTGAGATCTCATCGCAGGAGGCAGATGCCAGAGGGAGGGAAGGGGAAGACGTTAGGTACAGTAAAACCTGTCAAATAAGGACACCCTTGGGACCAGACAAAAGTGTCCTTATTCTGCAGGTGTCCTTATTAGACAGGTGCAAGTAAACGCGACAAAGTCAAGTTGAGAGAGAGAGAGAGAGAGAGTACTGCACATGTACATGTACATTTATAAGAAAAACAGAAGCTGTTTAGATTAAATAGAGAAACATTTAATATTGACTGTTGTAAAACAAGTTTCAGGCATGGTACTCTCAAAAACGAAAATCCGAAAAAAAAATTTAAAAAAATCTGCTGATTGACTTGAGATTATTATTTTTTCTTACTCAAGCCTTGTTATCTTTCACTTATATCCCTCTCAGCTTCAAGGAGAGGGCACTAAACACATTTGAATTAGTAAAAAGTCGCCTGAGCGGCCCCCTGGACCCCCGGCTTTATTTCAGCTGAAACTGCCATTCCTTCAGTACCATGCCTGAGTTTAAAAACTTGTGATAATGCATGTTTCAGCTACTAGGTACTGCCCTGCCTTTGATCTGGCCGCACACACAGATTTCCACTCTGTTAAACTCGGTCACTGACCCCCATGCAGGAAGTGTTTCCTCTCTCAGATATGACAGGGGAACCACCTCTCATGGCAAAAACTGGGTCATTGACCCCTGGGAAGAAGGTCGTGTCTTTTAACAAGGCCACCCAGCTATCACAATGCCTTTGATCTGGCCGCACACACTTATTATGGACCCAAAATACGTGTCCGCGTCCGTAATGCCGAGGTGGCCGTAACGTACAGGTGTTTTACAGTGTAAAGCAGTCCGTGCCGAGACTGACTGTCCGTATTCTGCGAGTGTCCGCTAAGTCCAGTGACCGTATTTGACAGTTTTCACTGTATGCGAATGGGAGTTACACATGTAGGAGGGAGGGGGGTGTCATTGTGTTACAGAATAGTAAGGGTGTGTAATTGGTGCCTAAGACTAACTACGGAATGAGGATGAGTCAGTGCACGAGTGTATAACATTGGCAGCAACAGCATATAGAAATGAAAGTAATGGAGTTTTCTTTCAAAGAATTCATTACTTTACTTACTCTAAGCAAAAACACTATTGATCTGCTGGACGAGGATTGGCTACACTACCCAGACACCCCTTCTTGGTCTTTCCGTGAAAGACATTGACGCCTTCGAGCTGAAGGCAGGTGACAGGAGTTACGTTGAAAGTTGCTGTGTCAGGTCTCCAAACCAGGAGAATTCAAGGAAAAGGCTACAGCATGGCTGAGTAGAAGAGGTTCTCGCCCAGCTGAAGGGCTTGGACAATAAACATGGAGTCCCAAAGCCAGAAAGGTGTGTCACAGGTGAGCACCTGAAGGTGATCGACTTTTGTGCGCTGGGGGCTGTTGCAGCAGCAGAACAGGAGATATCGCAGGGGACAGCGGCCATTGTCATCAAACAAACCGAAGCTGGAGAAGGTATCTCGTGCCTTGTGGCAGATTGCCAACACACGGATTCTTCGTGTGCTGACGGGAGATTCGAATTTTGACACCAACTCGTACACAGAGACGGTGGGGGAGCTGGCATGTAGATTTACCTGGTCGTCAATCCTCCTGTTTGGAGTACTGCAGCAGAGGGCTCCCATGAGGGCGCACCTGTCAACTGTCATTCTGCGTGACCGACAGGCAACAGGCCAAAACACAGCGCTGCAACCCCGGCCAGGGCAACGACACACAGGGGGGACAGCGTTTGCGTCGGGTTGGAGAGTCAGGCAACTAACTCTGCTTGCAGTGGAACAGAGGGGTTTGTTCTCATGGCACAAGGTGTAATTTCAAGCACACCTACAGTCAAAATCAAGTGAGGCAGAGCCTCATCAACAAGATCTAAAAAAAACAAATGTAGGCAGGTGCAACAGCTTTCTTCAACGCTTCTAATTCTCTCAGGTGCTGTGGTTCCCCATAGCTCACACTAACTTCGAGCGCGTTGGTTGTTTTTTTTAGATCTAAGGCTTGCGTACCCAATTTACCCAACAGGCATAACCAGAATTTCATAAGATTGTTGTCTTTGCAGTTCCGTTAATCCACACAAGCCTCAGGTCAGCTTCAAGTTGATCTTTGCATCCTTACTTTGTGTGCACGCCTCAGGTTAGCTCTGCTGTCTCTGAGCTGACCTCTTCCTCTTCGAGCATCGTACCGGCAGCTGCTGCATCCACGGATATGTTGGCTGGTTCAAAGCTGATGATCTGCTGGCCCGGTGTTCCATCAGGGTTGGTCTCGGAGGACACTTCCACCTGGAGGGAAAGAAAAAAGTGTATCAGCTATTGAACTTATTTCAAGCTTACTAGGCCGAAACTTTACTTTTAGAAGAGATCAAATTAGTGCTCAACCTTTTTGTGACTTTTATTCTGTTGGAATATCTTGATCCTAATCTTCGTTGTAAGACATTCCAATTCAAATGTAACTTTTCTCGTTTTTTAGACCACAGGTTCCTTTTAGACCTCATTTTCTCAGATTGTCTTTTTCTTCAAAGTCTAAGCTAAGACGGACCTCAGTATAAAATCAGCTCCAGACTTCACTGTAGCTGAAGGAATCTGTGTCACAGACAATGCTGGAATAGCACACATGACGCGCTTGGAGTTTTAACCAATAAACCTCAATTGTCATGCAAACGCATGTATAATCCCAATCCCTCCCCCCCCCCCCCCCAACCCTCGCACAGACGTGGCACAAACACACACACAAACACACATACTGTCAACATTAACACACACACACACGTCCAAATGCTTCTTTTTCTAATACATTCTCTCTCTGACCCTCTACCTCACTCCAACCCCCCTCCCATCCCATCCCCCCCCCCCCCCATCCCCCATCTCTTCTCTCTCCCTTTCTCACCTTAAACATCTCTCCATTTATCTCCAACAAGTCTCCAGTACTCAAGTTCATAAGTTGCTCAGCCGACAACTGAAATCCTTCCGGTGCTGCAGTTGCAGAAGTCCCAGAATCCCCAAGCAATCCTGCTTCCTGCTGCGACGTAACTGAGATCGAGGTCACCTGATCCAAAAGTTGAGAGCTGTCAATCTCTACAACCTCCAAGGGTTCTGTCTTAGGCTGTACCAGCTGTTCCACCACCCCAAAGCTGGAGGGATCAATCACGAGCGTCGTCTGGTCATCGGAACCCATCACCTGGGACGAGGCATTGCAATTTAATATTGAACAACAACATGACATTCTCTCTCTGTCTTCTTCTCTGTCTCTTTCTGTCTGTCTGTCTCTCTCTGTCTCACACACACACACAAACACAAGTGCACGTGCACGCACGCACACACGCACAACTTCAAACTTAGAAACATGACACTGCTTAGGTAATATTCAATTCAAGTTATCTTATATGTGTTCTGCGCGAACTTAGAATCCGGTTTCATTCTAGAATGGACCGGGTCCAGGTTGGAATTCTAACCCTGCGCAAGTACAGGGGTGCCATTCTAGAATGAAACCCTTGAATAAAGGGGGCCGTAATGTTTGTAGGTAAGACAGAGTTGTCTTCCCTTGAATTATCTCCACCTGCACCTTCCCTTTGATAAAATGGGGCTGATTTGTCTACCCCTGAAAAAATCCTTTGGCGATCTTGCGATGTCATGTCATGTCAAGAAAGTTGACACTCCTGAGTACGCAATAAACAAAGGCAGACCATAGCAAGGGGGACTACCAGGGCGGTATTGTTTGCAGGGCAGTTGTTTTTGTGATGAGAGCCGGTTGCGGCCGCTTGCAATGTCAGCGCTGTCTCCCTCTCGGAAATGTCCGGTTTTTTTGACCATTTTTTTGACAGACAGACAGACAGACGGTCAGACCGACTAACCGACAGACAGACCAACAGAAGGACAGAGTGAGTTATAGAGCTGTTGTCACAGGTTTAAAAAAAAAAGTTGACATTATATCTTCACAATTCAGAAGACCAACTTCATGTATATGAATAAGATTAAAAGTTACAAGCGAGATCGGCAAAACACTGTCAGTCCGGAAATTTCCGTTCGTAGCGATCAGTGCTGAGTGTCTCTCAAAATCGTAATCACTTTCAGAACATCACAATCCCAATTCACGATGTCTTTGAGTAAAGTGTAAAAAACCCGGAAAAAAAACCCAACCACACACACAAAAAACAAAAACAAACAGAAAATCCACATTTGTGGCTTTGGTTGTGTGATAGTCTAACTGAAATGACTATTCCAACTTGGACCCAAATTCCAACCTTGCGCACGGCCGATTCTAGAATGGACCAGCAACAAGGGTTTCATTCTAGAATGGCACCCCTGTACTTGCGCAGGGTTAGAATTCCAACCTGGACCCGGTCCATTCTAGAATGAAACCGGATTCTAAGTTCGCGCAGAACATATGCACAAAACTTTTATTCAATCTTTCATTAAATTCAGCACACACACTTATGCAGAGCCAAACACACACATATAAACACACGCCACCACCTCCATCAAACAATGATACATATTCTCCCCCTTCTTCTTTATTATCTCAAGACGAGAAACTCGGGTGTGGTGTATTAGGCCAAAAAAAAAAAATGCTTTGGTTACGGTTTCCCGACCGACCCTAACTTTTTGGGCCGACCCTAAACTTTTTATTTGGTCCTAAAGCTAAAAATAAAATGAACCAAACACATACATACACAAAAAAAACACACACACACACACAAAAACCCACCGAAAACGACAACACCACGGCACAGAGAAAACATCGATCGCCGGCGAGCAGACAACAACAAGCCCGACAAGGGACACCACTCCGCTTTTTACAACTCCCATATCCAAGGGAAGTCAGTCTCGTGCGTTCGTTCGTTGCGCGAACGTAAAAAGATGTCGTCTGCATTTGCAATCGTATTCGGAAAGTGCGTTCATATCGAACAAACACGACTGATAATTCGGTACTCGAAGAGTGCAACCTTGGTGGACATTTTTCATGATTTTCATCCAACTTTGGACGGCAAACTGTTCGGGATAAAATGTGTTGGGTCGACGAAAATAAGTGCCGAGCCCGAAGACTCTTTCGAACTGGACTTTGGCATGACTCTCGAAAACTGTGTTCACTAGTGGCACTATACAGTTTAAAGGGTATGTCCAGTTTTCTTTTCTTAGCATGAAAAAGTAATTAATATCTGTGGTTCCAAATACACCATATGAAAATACCTCGAATATCCTGCATACACAAATATTTTTATCATTTCAAGAGGGACCAACCAAAAAAAAAAAAAAAAAAAAAAAAAAAAGTTTAATCGACCTACCTACCCTATTTTTTTTGGCCATGAAACCGTAACCAAAGCATTTTTTTTTTTTGGCCTTACAGCATTACAACATATTCTTACATGTTATGTTGTATGTTGTAATGCTGTGATACACCATGCCCGAGTTTATCGTCTTGAGATAATAGAGTTTTCTATGTCTACGTCTTTCCTATACTCTCCCCTTTCCCATAATCTACCCCTTCCAACCCCCACCCCCTCACACCTGTACTTGCTCCTCCATGATGTTCCCATTCTCCAGCACCCCTCTCTGCGCCAAAGCCTGCAGACCCTGTATGGCTTCAGCTGCGTCATCCTGCGACAGCGCTCCTATAGTTATCGTCTCCACGGCGCCAGAGTCCACCAAGCTGCCCTCCCCTTCCATGCTGGCGGCTGTGATCGTCTGTGGATTGCTGACAACCACCGCAATGTTCTCCATTTTGAGAGGGGTGGATATCGTACCGCTGATGGTAATGGTGTTCCTTGATGTGTGGAGATCTGTCGGCTGAGGATGAAAGTTGGGTGAGAATCTAAAGGATTTGTTAAGAATAATTATGTAGTTAAAGACAATATTCTTGTGCTGTTCTGTATACAACTCGCATTGTCACTCTTTGAAGTCTTTCATTCCTTCCAACATAACTGTAATTCGAAAATTTTAAGAATAAATTTTCATTTAATATACTTACCCGAATCACATAAAGCATTGACGCAGTCTGAGATGCTAAGGTCTGAAAAGGCTACCCGTCTTAAACAATTTTAAAGGGAAGCAACCCCACCACAAAAAGTGTAAATGGAGCCTTGGTAATGACCACAGACCCGGGGAGTTACCTCCCATTGGTGTGTACTACGTCACTACCGCTCCTCTTTCCTTTCCTTTATTTGGTGTTTAACGTCGTTTTCAACCGTTCAAGGTTATATCGCGACGGGGAAAAGGGGGGGGGGGGGAGGGGGGGGATGGGATAGAGCCACTTCTTAATTGTTTCTTGTTCACAAAAGCACTAATCAAAAAATTGCTCCAGGGGCTTGCAACGTAGTACAATATATGACCTTACTGGGAGAATGCAAGTTTCCAGTACAAAGGACTTAACATTTCTTACATACTGCTTGACTAAAATCTTTACAAACATTGACTATATTCTATACAAGAAACACTTAACAAGGGTAAAAGGAGAAACAGAATCCGTTAGTCGCCTCTTTCGACATGCTGGGGAGCATCGGGTAAATTCTTCCCCCTAACCCGCGGGGGGAATCTGGATAAACAACCCGAAAACCGTCCTGACTCAACCCCTACTGTAAGAGGGTAAGAATAAGAGGAGGTAACATCCGAAGCCACCAAAACTGAATAGGCAGTAGCCGCAACACCCAACAGGCGAAGTGACGACTGTCCCGGCCGAGGCTGAAAGCCTGAATGCCCGAAGGCCAGCCGCTGTTTCTCACTCACTGACATCCGAGAGGAAGCATCAGGAAGAGGAACAGTGTATCCGGACAGAGCCGAAAACGCAACAGACAAAGCCGCACAATGCGGAAGTGAAGGTTGCGTGGACTGGGGCCGGAAGCCCGAACGCCCGTAGGCCAGTCCACGGTCAACTCCAGTCAAGACCGCAACGTGTACTTGCAAAGGAGGACCTATGCTTCCGGTAAACCGGAAGCGCAGCGCCGGAAAAGGCTACCGCCCTTGCTCTGAAAACGCCAATGCCCGCGACGAGGCAAAGGTGAGGTCAGAACAGCAGTGGACTGGGGTCGGAAGCCCGAGCGCCCGTAGGCCAGTCCACGGTCAACTCCAGTCAAGACCTCTGCGTGTACAGGAGATGGAGGACCTTCGCTTCCGGGAAAACCTGGAAGCGCGACTACCGGAAACGGAAGCCGCCTTTGCTCTGAAACACCCGTGCACGCAATGTGAATTGGGGGAGTCAGAACAGAAGTTTGCAGGTTGTGATCCTGCACCAAAGAACTGTGTCCCAAAAGGCAGTATCCGGTAGCCTCACGAGGGCCGTTGGACCAGTTCGGTGTCAACCACGGAGGCAAAAGACAAAGAAGCAAGAAGATCCTCCCCGGAAATCGTCGCCGACGGCCATCAACGACGCCGAACAGCGAGCGTCACCCAATGAAGGGGGGGAAAACACCACCGGCAGGCGGCGTGGGACGCTGCAATTCTTCTCTCCCAAACTGCGGAACTCTGGAAATAAAGAGCTAAGCAGTATAGACACCAGGGGCCGGTTTCATATACCGCTCTTATCCTAACTTAGGAGCTCTTAAGGGGTCAAGATGGGGTTAAGAGCAAAGTTAAGATAGGTGCGTTTCACGGACCGCTCTTTGGCCAAAGAGCGCTCCTATGTCGCTCTTATCTTAGGACAGCCCCCCCCCCAGCCCTAAGTTAGGTAAGAGCAGACAGAAGCGCCCCCAACTTGCAAGGGAGATAATTTTAATCCTAAAAATGGCGGCCGTAAATGAGACTGTGAGTCGACTCGACTCGTGCATCATTTTGCGATATAACATGCGCCATCAACACATTTTCGTCACCGCACGGATCCGCGGAATGCCCAAGACGATAAGGAGAGTGCCGCACGCTTTCATTTGTCAAAGCATGGACTCCTGTTTGAAATATGTTGACAAGAGTGTGGACGGTATGCAGTTTAGCACTTACAAGCACCCGCGAAGACTATGATTGCACCGTTTTCTGCGTGATTGATGTCTGTCAGTCCATGCGCGGCGACATATTCTACATCAGCAAGGAAACGAGTCTTCGCTGCATTCACCGAATGTATATTCTGCCTTGCACGACGAGTGTGAACCCGACAGGAAGCGGCTAACCACACGTACTCGTGAGCAATTCCAGATAGCTTGTACTTTTTCGGCGTGTTTGTGGTGCTGTTTACACACATTTTCGAACAACATTCTATCAGTCAGTCAACGAAACAAAACAGCACGAGTATAATATCAACAAGGAAGGATGCCACGCCGTGACGGCTTCTACAGGCATTGAAGTAGTTGGTGACGAACATCTTTGGACCGTGTGTCGTGTTGTTCTATGGCCAGGGTGTGAAAAGGGTACCATGATTTTAAATGAGAGTTGGGTGTGTCCTGCAATCCAAGCACCTCTGGGCTTGTTCATATACGGTGACATTGGCTACATCTTGACACCCTGAATACTCAGTCACACCCTATATCTACAGCAGTGCTCCAAGCAGGTTAACTCAACACGTGAACTAGACACGTCAGCAAGACACGTCAGCATTGTTTCCTGTCATGATGAAAAAAGGTAAGGTTTGGAATAGATCTAAAGCATAATTGATCAAATGTTCCTTTCAAGGCATGCTACTTTTCAGATTGTGTTTGGGAATGTTGTTGCAGAAAATGTCAAGGTTATAAAACAGCTTGCATGAGAGAGAAAACATTAGAGCAGAAAAGGCATGTTTGAAACTTAAATGGGTTGTTATTGTTAATCAGATATACTGACTGTGCTCGTTGTAAGTTTGACTTGGTAGCTGTGCTGACAGTGTTGTCTTAGTATCATCTGCACTGCAGATCTGTGCAGCGTATTCACCTGGTAATTGTAAATGCATACAAGCAAACAGCATTCAGCAAACACTCATAATTTTCTTTCTTGTATCACCAGAGAATAAACTTCATCACCGTCTGCATCGTCTGGCACCACCATGCTCTCCTCCAGTGTCATCTTCTACCCGTGGACACTAACATACAGTTACCAAAGCAAGGGCAGAGACAATGAGGAATGCCAATGAAAGCATAAGTCTTAGTGAACGTGGTGTGCAAGAAAAGACTGGACATCATTTCAGGTAAATATGTTATGCTTGTAATATGATACTCATTCAGTCATTGACAATTCTGTAGAACATTTGGAAAACAAAAGAAGAGGCGTTCTGGGATCACATAGTAGTAGTATGCATACACATTGAAAGAGATGTGTCAAAACGTATTGTTCTCACACACACACACACAAAAACTGGACAGTGAGTAAGAAGAATGCTGTTTCAGTGTTTGACTTCTTTTTTAAACTTTTATCTTTGACTTTAAATTTTACTACTCCTTGATATCAACAAAACTGATTCTTAAGTGACAATAACTAGTAATTTACTAGTACTAAAAACATGTATTTACGCTGTTAACGTGGGGGGGGGGGGGGGGTATTTTTTTGTTTGGGAGAGGGGGGGCATAGATTGTGAGGAGAACAGAACATGCTCTAGGGGATTTCAAGAAATTGTGCTAATTTGTAATTCAGTTGGTTTGTTCCATTTCCTGAATTGTTAGCCTTGTCTGATTCATTTTAAAGGACTGAGTCATTGCTGATATACAGAGCTTTCTTTTAATTGTTTAACCCCTCTAAATTAACGCAAGACCTCGTGTTTTTTACTGTTGAAGCGATTGACACGTGCATCGGCAGTAATGGCAGAACACAAAGTACAAAAGTTAACCAAAGAAGACACCCGGTTCTGGACAGATAATTGATGTTCTTCTCCACGTATGTAAACGTTGCCAAAGCGCTTCGAGCTGTGAAGAAGCGCTATATAAATGTTCTATTTTCATTATTATTATTATTGTGTCTATCCTGAACTTGAGTTCATTTTTAAATGGTACCTTGTGTTTTTTCGGGTCAATTTTTGGGGCATCCTTTTTTGAGCAGCGGAAGAGTGTGCCACATTTCCAAGTGAAGTGCCTTTAATGGCTTGGAAAGTTTGTACAAAATGATTCGGGAGTGATTTTTTTTTTAAAGTACACAATTTGTACAGATAAAATGGTTTGCTAAGTGTAGTATGAATAAGAGCAAGTATTAGAATTACTCACTGTCTTCTCTTTTTCTTGTAAGATCATTATGTGGTGAAACTGCTCTGTTGCTAACATTTAATGGAAAATTTCCTAAATAAATTATCATTTAATTAATATACTTACCCGAATCACATTAGCATTGAGTCACCTGAGATGCTTATCACTGAAAAACGCTTACCCGGCTAAAGAATTTAAAGGGAAGCAACCCCATCACCAAAACGAAAGTGAAAGTAGCTTTGGTAATGGGCCAGTACACCGGGAGTTACCTCCCATACGGGTGTATGCCACGTCACTTCCTCTAGGAACACGTGCCTATTATCATACGGCTTTAAAAAAATCTTAAAACCATAAGCGGGGCAGGTGGGAGGGAATACAGTATGTGATTCGGGTAAGTATATTAATTAAATGATAATTTATTTAGGAAATTTTCCATTTAATATCATATTCTTACTCCGAATCACATTAGCAGATAACATCAACAAGGCGGTGGGCTAGAAATGAATCAAAACTCACCATCAAGTTCTGGACAGGAACTGGCCTGCTGCTATGAGCGCTGGAAGGCCTCTGGAGCCATCCTGTCGAAGAGCTGTGACGTCCCGAAGATAAAAGTTTATGAAAACATCTTCGGAACGCCAATACGCAGTTGTCAGCACCTCCTCTAGACGTCTGGAGCGCAGAACTGCCAGAGAGGATGCCCACGCCCTCGTCTCATGGGCTCGGGCCGAGTCAAGTGGCAAGGAGGGCATAACCCCCCCCCTCTTTGTGCGCCTCCACTCATAAGCCTGCTTGATGAGCGAGGACACCCACCGGGCCAACGTTACCTTCGACAAATCTTTCTCGCGCCTAGTAAGGAGAGAGATAAACAACAACTTCTGAGAACTAGACCGAATCGGCTGAGTCCGGGCTAAGTACAGACGAAGTGCCCTCACAGGGCAATTGACCGAATCGGGGTCACCCGGGGCCAACGCGCTGGTCAGAGCCTTAACTCTAACCAGCGGAGAGGCCTGCCCCGGAGACTGATTCTTGGCCAGGAAATCAGGCCGGAAACGCAAAGATGCGGAACCGTCCGGCTCAAAGGAGATATCTCCAGGCTGACCCGACAGGGCGTGGACCTCGCTACCCCGTCGGGCCGTAGCCAACAAAAGGAGAAACAGCGCTTTGCGAGTGACATTGAACAGACTGGCCTCGCTTAAAGGCTCAAAATCCGCAGAACGAAGGAATTCCAGGATTAAAAACAAGTCCCACTTGGGAGCGGGCAAACGAGCTTTAGCTTCCTTAAGAGCAGCCCCTTTAATGACTGCAGCTATAACGCCCCCGACTCGAACAGAACGACCAATCTGCTGAAGAGTCGCCGAGATAGCGGAGCGCCGGACCCTCAACGAGGAGACTGAGGCGCCCTGTGAAGACATGAAAGAGAGGTGGTTAGCGACCTGAATAGAGCGCGGAGCCACCGAACTCACCCCTCTAGCTGAACACCAGGCAGTCCATGCCTTCCAGTGGGAAGCATAAACTGAAGAGGTGGACGCTCTATGCGAGCGAGCCACCAAGTCCAGAGTCAAAGACGACGCCCCAGAGCGCTTCAGCGAGTCCCGAACAACTTCCACACGTGAAGCTTCAGAAGACTGGGCTCCTCGTGTGGAATGCCTGTTCGGGGCTGCACTAGTTCCCCTCGCACGAGTGCGAGAGGAATGGGGGGCCCTTGGGCAAGCCGAAGAAGATCTGGAAACCAGACCTGCGACGGCCACAGAGGAGCGACCAGAAGAAGAAGGGCCGGCTCCTCCATCTCCGCTTTCCGGATTACTCGGCTGAGTAACGGAAAGGGAGGAGTCTGAAGATCTGTATGTGCCCCCCAACCCTCCCTGGACGCATCTGTAAAGAGGTCCAGGTCGGGGAGGGGCACGACGATCGGAACACCTCTGCAGACCCACTCCGTGTGCAACCACGGAAGGGTCGCAGACTGGAACCATCCCTGCAAAGGGATGAGGGCGTCCCAGTCCACCAGAGGAGAGTCCACAAACGGCTTCAGCGCGAACTGAAGCGGACATTTGTGGACCCGGCCCAGTGAAACCAGAAGAGCCATAGACTCCATCTGCCCCAAGATGGAGGCGAGCGAGCGGATGGAAGCCATCAGGAGAGGTAAAGTGGAGCGAATCTGAGCTTGGAGCTTGTCCACCCTTCTCTGAGAAGGCTGGACAGTCCAAGCGACCGTGTCGAAAGACATCCCCAGATAAGTGAATGTCTGTGACGGGGTCAGCTCCGACTTTACCCGGTTGATCGAGAACCCCAACCAGTTGGATTCTCGAAGAACCGTCAGGGTATCCTGCGAACAGCCGCTCTGGGACTGGTTCATGATGAGCCAGTCGTCCAGATAAGCCCGCAGACGGATACCCTGGGACCTCACCAGTGCACAGACCTGTCTCACCACCATGGTAAAAATCCACAGTGCGAGAGACAGCCCGAAAGGGAGTGCGCGAAACTGGTAGATCTGATCTCCCCACCGGAAATGAAGCCATTTCTGGTCGGTCGGATGCATAAGAATGTGAAAGTATGCGTCCGTGAGATCGATCGAGGTCACCCAGTCTCCTGGGCGGAGAGAGTCTCGGACAGAGGCTGGCGTCTCCATCTTGAATTTTATCTCCCTCAAGAAAGTATTGAGGAGAGATAAATCCAACACGGGACGCCATCCTCCTGATGCTTTGGGAACAGCGACCAGACGCCCGTAAAATCCCAGGGAGCTGTGGACCCGAACTCTCTCCACCGCGCCCTTCTGCTCCAGGGAGGCAATTTCCGACTGCAAGACGGAACGTGCTTCCTGCGAGAAGGGGGGCTTGAACCGCGGAGGCACTCGGGTAAGAGGCGCCTTTTCCTCCCGCCAGAGTAGACGGAAGCCCGAACTCACCACTCCCACAATCCATTGGCTGTCTACTACCGACATCCAACGAGAAAGTGCCCGGGAGGGGCCTCCCGCCATCACCAAGGTGGAGGGCGGGAGGGAGGTGAGATCGGGAGCGCTTCATTGGGGGTGTGGCTTACTTCCAGAGCCGCCACGCCCCCTCCCCGATGCCGTCCTCTTCTTCCCACCACGAGCGGCCGGCGAAGCCTGCCGCTTCTGAGCTGGCTTGGGGTTAGACGATGTCTGAGCCTGCTTCTGTTTAGAAGGCTGAGACTGTTTCACCCCCTTCAGAGTGTAGTCAAGGAACTGACTGTCCTTGTTTGACTGAATCTCCTTCTGTCTGGCATCCAGTGCCAGCGGACAGAAGAGAGACTCCTCTGAGACCGGGGAGACTCTCAAGGTCTCCCTAGTAGCCAGCTCCGTGAATTGGGACTGCGAGAGGAAGAGATCCCTCCTGCAGAGTACCGCTTGGGTGTACTGCAGGGAGGAAAGACGCAATTGTTCCTCATTGACCTTGGCCAATGCGGTCAAAAGCGCAGAGACATCGTCCGCATTCTGTTCTTCACTGAGAGTGAAAGGAACTAGCGAATCGGTCAATGCCCGAGACAGAGCCCGAACGAGAGTCTCCGCAATGGAGGACAGTTCGATCTGCCGACGTCCAACCTCCTCAGCAGAGAGGAGGGAAGCCTCGGAAACCGGCAAAACCGAATCACGCTTGATCGGTTTAGTCAGAAGAGGCAGCAATTCCCGGGAAACCGGAAGGGTAGCCCTAGGGAGTGCAAAAGACGCCAGCCAATCTGGCTCTGATTGGGCATGCCAAGCTTCCTATTGGCCGTAGGCACGAAGGAAGAGGCTTGGGCAGCTGAAGCCACCCACTGCTGAGCTGATTCCGGAACTGGACCAAAAGGAAGCAGTAACGGAACAGGCACTGGCCGAATACCACTCCCCGCATGTGCTGGACGAACCAGTGAATGCGAAAGTTGGTAAGCCACTGACGGAGACTCGGCGAACCGGAAGGAAGAAACATCCTCCTGTGCCGGCCGGAAGTCCGCCATGGCAGAAGGAACGAATGATGCGGAAGAGTCCGCAGCCACCACCCCTTCAGGAAAATAACGAGACGTTACTTCCGCCGCGACGTCAAGAACAGACTTGAGCTTCGACGGAAACACGCCCCGCGACTCCTCGCTGACCACTGATGGAGCATCAGAATAGTCACACGTGGAACCATGACCGAAGTCACCAGTTCCGGAAGCAGAAGCATGCCCTGGCAAACCGGAAACCGGAAAAGCCTGAGCACTAACGTCATCCTGCCGCCCAAAACCCTGTGAAGGTAAAGGGTAAGCAGGACGACCATCCGCAAAAACCGGAGCTGGATGAGCTGACGTCACTCCCCCGACTGAGTGGAGTGATGCCTGCTCAAGCCTAGGCGCTTGAAAGCCGGAAGGCGCACGCTGTAATCCACTATCTGGTATCCGGAAGGAACCACCAGAAGAGGAAGAAGCGTTTCCGGCCGAAACCGGAAGTGTAGTCAACGGAACCGCAAAATGCGGAAGTGAAGACTGCACTGGTTGACTTCGCGATCCGGAAGGACCGGAAGTCAGTGAATACTCCATCCTGCCGCGACCGCCGTAGCGTGCCGGAGCGGACGGATCATCACTTCCGGCAAGTGCCGGAAATGCGGCAGTCGAAACCGACTGCCGCCGCTGTTCGAACAAGTCCGGGGCCTCGTAGGTTATCGCCGGAAATGAAAGATCAGCAAGGTATCGGTCGTGACCCGATGCGAAAGAGCTGTCCCCCGAAGGAGAACGTCCAGGCGCCTCACGAGGGCTATCGGACCAGCTCTGCTTACCAACCGACGCTGAAGAGGGAGGACGCTGCTCCAAGCCGGAAGTGGAGGACAAAGACACGGAAGCCAATGCCCGGACGTCACTGCCAGATGCCGGAAACGCCGAACTGCTGGCGACGGAACGCTGAAATTCTGCCTGCACCAAGCTGCGGATTTCTGGAACCAGTGACTTTAACAGAGAGGAAACCAACGCACCTTGTCCAGGTGCTAACAAAGAAGACGAAGTCTCCGATGTAGAGACAGGTGCAGAAGTAACAGTAGCGCTAGGCGCCGCAAAAGAAGCAGAAGTAGTAACAGCGCTAGGCGCCGAAATTGGTACAGCCAACAAAGTGTTACGCTCTTGGTCTGTAACAAGTAACGTTGCTTTGGAAGAGGAAGACTTAGCCTTAATTTTCCCCTTGGGGTCCGACTTGCCACGGCGCTTGTCTGAATCAGACATGTTGACAACAACACGTGGCAACGCGAAAAAATTTACTGAAACATAAGTCTAAACGACTGGAAAATTCAGTAAACACACGCACTAATGCGTTAACAAAATACTATAGCTAAACTTGCCCCACAAGCAGAGGCACGGAGAGCTACAAACAAAGTCACACGAGCTAGAAAACTAACTCACACAACAAAATGGCGACACGCAAGACACTGACACAAACGTCAACAACACGTGGCAAAGTAAAAAGATTTACTGAAACGTAAGTCAAAACGACTGAAAACACAGTAAACACACACGCTTACGCGTCAACAAAATACTAAAGCTACACTTGCCCAAACAGAAAGAGGGCACGCAGAGCTACTAGCAAAGTCACACGAGTTAGCTAACTAACTCACACAACAAAATGGCGAAACACGCAAGTCACTGACACACAAGTCCGTAAAAAACGGACAACGTACAGTAACGAAACAGCGCAAACAACCAACAACAAACGGGAACGAGCTCACCAAACTGTAGGCAAGGCGAGCAGACAAGCTGGGTAACGTGGCCGGCGGGTGTCACTCAAACACACAAGGTCAGCCACAGAGCGTCAAAAAGTGAACCGTCCTCTCCGAGGTGAAAAAGACGTATGGTAATAGGCACGTGTTCCTAGAGGAAGTGACGTGGCATACACCCGTATGGGAGGTAACTCCCGGTGTACTGGCCCATTACCAAAGCTACTTTCACTTTCGTTTTGGTGATGGGGTTGCTTCCCTTTAAATTCTTTAGCCGGGTAAGCGTTTTTCAGTGATAAGCATCTCAGGTGACTCAATGCTAATGTGATTCGGAGTAAGAATATGATATTAAATACAAGAAACCTTCTGCTCTTATGTTGCTGTTCCTTGTTTAAGGACCTCTACCCACACACTGATGCTGACACTCGTTGAGGGGCCAACTACCAACACTGATGATGATACTCGCTGAGGGGTCGACTACCAACACTGAGGCTGACACTCGCTGAGGGGCCAACTACCAACACTGATGGTGATACTCGCTGAGGGGTCGACTACCAACACTGAGGCTGACACTCCCTGAGGGGCCAACTACCAACGCTGATGCTGACACTCGCTGAGGGGCCAACTACCAACGCTGATGCTGACACTCGCTGAGGGGCCAACTACCAACGCTGATGCTGACACTCGCAGAGGGGCCAACTACCAACACTGACCCTGATACTCTCTGAGGGGCCAACTACCAACACTGATGCTGACGCTTGCTCACGGGTCAACTACCAACACTGATGTTGACGCTTGCTCACGGGCCAACTACCAACACTGATGTTGACGCTTGCTCAGGGGCCAACTACCAACACTGATGTTGACACTCGCTGAGGGGCCAACTACCAACGCTGATGCTGACACTCGCAGAGGGGCCAACTACCAACACTGACCCTGAGGGGCCAACTACCAACACTGATACTGACGCTTGCTCACGGGTCAACTACCAACACTGATGTTGACGCTTGCTCAGGGGCCAACTACCAACACTGATGCTGACGCTTGCTCAGGGGCCAACTACCAACACTGTATGTAGTGGCCACTGTGTAACCTCCCTTGCACAAAACAACAAATTTTATATTTAAAATGGTTAAAGGAATTTTTTAAGCATTTGAGACAGTGACAAAAGGTCAGGTGTCATGTCTACTGTCCCGAATGACACACGATTGCTGACATTTCACCATTGCCAAAAGAATAAACAAATAAGAAATAGGTAGAAAATGAATGTGAACACTGACTTTGATTGTTGATCAGTATTTTCTATACCACTAACAAATAATCTACTTACACATAGCTGTTTGGCAAATGTATGTTGCATGGGACACGCTGACATGAAAGTGGAAGATGTTTTTCCCTCTAGAGAAACTACATATCAAGTTACACTTTTTGTGCTCTTCCATTCCAGTTGGCAATCAATTGTTAACGCATGTTATTAGAAAAAATAGAACGAAAACAGATTAGATAGAATGAAAAATGTACTGGTGATGTCATTTGGGACATACTGACATGAAAACGTCACCTTTTGTCATTGTCTCATTTACATTAATTATGCTAGGAACAGTCTGCAGACACAGAAGTATACAGTGGTTTTGTCAATATTAATTAGCAGTTAAAAGATGTCCAACGTTCATATTCTATTTCTATACTACCTGTCAACAACAACAAACTAAGCAAACGCGTTTGAGGTCAGATCATTTTGATGAGGCCATTTATTGTTAAACCAATTATAAGACTGAAAAGGCCATTCATTGTCCTATGTTATTTAGAAAACAGATTTAGTTTACACGAGGTACTGTTTATAAAGTAGAACCTACAAGACTAGCATCCCCAAAAATCAAATTCGCAAAATCAAGTTTAACGCGTTAAAATCGACATACAATCAAAACTGCTGAAAGGAAACCTGTTGTGCAAGTTATTAGAAAGAACAATTAAATATGCATCCAAACAGTCAGTTTAGTTTACATATCTGGTCTACAATGGCGTAATGGCATGATGAACGGTATGTAATTCTTCTGAGAAGCCGTAAAATGCGGTTTCTGGGGCCATTTTAGTGGGTAATCAGAAGAAATCCAGCACATTTAATAAATTTCTCAATGCATTGCCTTCAAACGTCCGGTAATTTATGCTAAGACATGTCGTTAAGTACATCAAGTCATTCAAGAGATTAGGTTTGCTTTTATTTGACATGCCAGAAAGAGTCCTTAAAATAGTCGGTTGGTCTAAGCTGACTCATCAAACAAATTTAATTTGATGCTATCTTCAACTTCAAATAACAGATAAGCCAAATACTCAAATTTCATGTACATATTTTATCAGACATGGATGGTATGAGGATTTCACAGCGAAAGTAATCTTTAAGAAGTGGACTATTTTCACAGCGCTGAGCACAAATAGCCCACATCAAGCTCACTGCTGAACATTTAACTGCTAGCTGCTGAGCAGGGCTTTTGAGAGAGCATTTCCCAAGAATGTTTGTACGCGTTTGAACAAGTGATCTGAGCAGCTGTCGTTGATTATGAATTACATTTCAGTGTAATTTGAAGCTTTAATGTTTGTTTAAAGCCTGCATATTTAAAACAAATTCTGTTTTCTTTGGAAAAGGTACATCGTTATTTTTTTTAATTCTTTTTAACATGTCGCATAACAGCAGTACTAACGTCTCAAATGACTTGACATTTTGTTTGTACCGTAAAGTACCTTGTAAGCGCCCACCCCCCCCCTGTGCACCAATTCCGACCCAAAGTAGGGGGTGGGCGCTTACTAGGTACTACACCCTATGCATGAGCAGTTTTCAGTAAGAAATGTGATCTTTGATCACTTCGTAATCATATCTTCTTTCTTTCTTCATCTTCCATTGTTATATTTAGTCAAGTTTTGACTAAATATTTTAACATCGAGGGGGAATCGAAACGAGGGTCGTGGTGTATGTGCGTGTGTGTGTGTGTGTGCGTGTGTGTGTCTGTGTGTGTGTGTAGAGCGATTCAGACTAAACTACTGGACCGATCTTTATGAAATTTGACATGAGAGTTCCTGGGTATGAAATCCCCGAACGTTTTTTTCATTTTTTTGATAAATGTCTTTGATGACGTCATATCAGGCTTTTCGTGAAAGTTGAGGCGGCACTGTCACGCCCTCATTTTTCAACCAAATTGGTTGAAATTTTGGTCAAGTAATCTTCGACGAAGCCCGGACTTCGGTATTGCATTTCAGCTTGGTGGCTTAAAAATTAATTAATGACTTTGGTCATTAAAAATCTGAAAATTGTAACAAAAAATAAAAATTTATAAAACGATCCAAATTTACGTTTATCTTATTCTCCATCATTTGCTGATTCCAAAAACATATAAATATGTTATATTTGGATTAAAAACAAGCTCTGAAAATTAAATATATAAAAATTATTATCAAATTGTTTTTTTCGAAATCAATTTAAAAACACTTTCATCTTATTCCTTGTCGGTTCCTGATTCCAAAAATATATAGATATGATATGTTTGGATTAAAAACACGCTCAGAAAGTTAAAACGAAGAGAGGTACAGAAAAGCGTGCTATCCTTCTCAGCGCAACGAATACCCCGCTCTTCTTGTCAATTCCACGGGCACTGCCTTTGCCACGGGCGGTGGAGTGACGATGCTACGAGTATACGGTCTTGCTGCGTTGCGTTGCGTTCAGTTTCATTCTGTGAGTTCGACAGCTACTTGACTAAATATTGTATTTTCGCCTTACGCGACTTGTTTTTCTTGTTCGTATTGTCATTAGAAGAGCTTGGGGAGACGAATGTCGTCGCATCCTTTTCTTGTCTGCAGAGGTGCCGCTGTCGGCCGCACTGTGTCTCTGTTTACCTTGAACAAGGGGTACGTCTGGTTGGTATTGGTACCTCGCCGAGTGGAGACAGCATGCCTTTGTTTACAACGCTTCAGCCACATAGGTGATGCAACAAATTCGTCTATGTCCAGTCCACCAGCCAGTTCTAAGGCTCCTCTTTGCAAATCTTTGTTGCGGACGACACGCCCTTCCGCCCGCTCTTGATCAAGATATTCTAACACACCTTCATCTACCTCTTCTGATCTGACGTCTCGACCGCCATGTAACTTTCGCTTCTTCTTTTCCTTTCCCGCCTGGTGACGTAAAAGGGTATTGCGATTCTCTCGCCATTCTCGTATCCTTTTTCTATCTACCCCAAACTCACTTGCTGTTTGCGACACATTTCCATTGGCGTTATTATCAAAATAGTCAAGAGCTGACAGCTTAAATGCAACGGTGTACGATTTGATCCGCGGCATCTTGTAATCATTGACTTGCAGGCGTTTAGATCCAAGGCGTGCAGACACACGTGATAGGGTTTACAAGAAAGGGAAATCATTCACAAAACTAGCAGATCAAGTGCGGAATTTATATTTCCCCTGATTTCAATGGTGTAAAGTGGGGGGTGGGCGCTTACAAGGTACTATACCCTATGCACGGTTTTGGACTAAAAGTGGGGGGTGGGCGCTTACTCGATACTGGGCGCTTACAAGATACTTTACGGTAATTCGGTACATCTGATTTGTTGCTTAATTAATTTATTTGATAATTGTCGGTAAAAATACCGGTTAACACCTCACAATCGCAAACCTGTTTAATGTTGTCTTTTCTAATTCATGACATGTGTTAGCACGAATCACCAAATATTTGAAGGCAATGCGTTAAAAAGTTGCAGAAATTCAAATGTATTGTTTTGTTTCATTACCCGCTAAAACGGCTTCAAAAACTGCCTTTTATGCCTACTGAGAGGATTACCACATATACCTACTGAGAGAATTAACACATACACCGCTCAGCATGGCATAGTAACAAAATTGACTGTTTCAGATACACATTTGATTGCTCTGATTTTTTGTCGATTTTAACGCAGGAACCTTGATTTTTCAAATTTGATTTTTGGGGGTGCCTGTGTTGTAGGAATCACTGTATACACACTACCTCATGTGAACTCAAACAGCTTTTTGAATAAGGGCAATCAATACATGCCCTTTTCAGTCATATAATTTGTTTTACAATAGACTGCCTCATCAAAACATTCTGCCCTCAAACGCATCTGCCTAGTTCTTAAAAGAATCACGCTTTGGACTACACAGTCCTGATGATGTGGGTCGTGTACAATCCATACTTTCCAAAGGAGGATTAAAAGTAAAAAGTATGGGTCGTACACTACCCACGCCATCCAATTAGGAGTTTTGCCGTCTCTTTGCATAGTATTAGTAATTAGTATGGGTCGTACATGACCTACACCATCCCAGTTATACAGGGTAAAATTCCTTACGGAATTCCATATGGGTCGTCCGCAACACACATCATCCCGACTGAGTAGTTCAAATTACTTCGTTTGTGTTAAAAGATATTTTTCAAAAGTTGTGCAATTGTATGGTGATCGGAGATTACATGAAGTCTCAATTAATTAATAATGTTAAATAGTTTCAGAGATATATATCCCTTACAGCAATGAAAAGTTGCTGCAATGTCGCTGCGAGGTCGCAGCGATCTAAACCCATCACGGCAACTAGTCGCAGATGGTCACGACTACCCACGATGTTGGCACGAGCCTCACAACAAGGTCGCAGCTACCCACAACCTTGGCGCAAGCCTCGCGACAACATTGCAGATAGCTGCAACCTTGGCGTGAGTCTCGCGACAACATCGCGGGTAGCTGCACCCTTGGTGCAAGCCTCACGACAACATCGCGGGTCGCTGCGAGCCTCGCAACAACATCAAAGTTAGCTGCTCAAAGTTAGTCTCGCAACAACATCGCAGGTAGCTGCGACTTTGGCGCGATTACATGGCTGTTAGTTGCGACCTTGGCGCAAGCTTCCCAACAACATTACAGCTAGCCGCGACCTTAGGGCCATGACATTGTCCAAATATAGTGAGCAGAGTGCTTTCCCTCAGTCAGCCATATTGAAATAGCTAGCCCCGGATGAAGGTATGTGCATGCAGGTCTCTGCATTTTGAAAAATATTTGCAAATTTCTGGAGCATTAATGATGATTTTTCGCTGTAAAGTCTAAGGTTAAGTTCTGGTCTGTAGTAATTTAATAACAAAAAAGTTTACAGGTCTGAACTGTTGAATACAGGGATGTTAAATTAGAATCTAACTAGCTGCTTCATCCTAAAATAATAATAATCATGATCAGGTACTGAAAAAAATATTCTATCAACAAGAAATGTAGTGCGCATGAAAGATGTTAGTTTAATCGATCAAGTATGAAAAAGACAAAATAAACCCCTGACAAATGTCAAAGTAGTTGAAGCATTAAAATAGTGTATGGAATTAGCAAAGTCATGCAGTTCTCAACTGACATACCTGCTAGCTGCATATGTACCACCACTTCAGTGAATGAATTTTTAATTTCAAACCTGGTTAAGAATTGACTAATCATAGGCACATAGCAGGAAGCTCGCAGGAAGCTTGTGGCAAGTGCACTAGGACATCGCGGCTATCCGCGACTAAGTCGCAACATACTTGTAGGAGGGGTCTAGGACATCGCAGCTAGTCGCGACCAGGTCGTGGCAAGCTCGCGGGTAGGTTGCAGCTAGCCGCGACTTGAGAGGATAAGCTAAAAAATAAAAAATAAAGTAATCTACAAATGTTGACTTTGTGGGTACAACATTTATGAATACTGGAAAATGTGTATCTTTTCAATTTGTTTTCTTATAGTCTGTTAGAGATTATCCTCTCAAACAAAATATCTATCTGAATGTCTAAAATTAAAACATTTCTGCAAAAGTTTAAATCATTCCGATGAATAGTTTGGAATCTATCTTGTCATCCGTGAACTAACCTGTTTTGATTGAACGCTTTGCCATTTAATAAGTGATATGATAGTTGTTGCTTTTTGGGTCCAGCGGACCATATAGGCCAAATCAGGACCCCGCCATTTAATAATTTTTACTACAGACAATCTAAGGGGAAAAACAATTTTGGACCATATATTATCATTCTACGTACATTGAAGCTAATGCACACCAAATTTTAACACAAACTGTTCTGTTTCATGAATGTTATGGTCAAATGACTTGAAGAGAAAAAACGGTGTATTTTATGGTAGCTTCTGCCCTCAACTTCTGTTGGAATATGCACCATTTTGATCACTGTGTCCATTGACTTTTGGTATCCAGTGTATTCAATTACAATGAAATTCATAGCCTCGTTGATTTTCGGGCTGGTGTTGCTGATGATGTCGAGTTTAAAAAAAAAAATTCCATGTAAAATTATTAATTCAGTGACCTGCGTAAAAAGAGAGGGGATAGTGCGATATGACGATTTTTTTATATTTGATTTTGACTCCAACCTTGTTCAACACACAGTAACTAGTAATTCTGAATCATACACACTTTGAAGGCAAACTTAACCAGGTTTTATGTGATATTTTTAGTTTCATGAATAGTTCACGATATGAATGTAGCAACAGCAACAAAAACATGCTAGAAGGATATAGTGTTGACAATTTTACACTGATTGACCACGATGCTAAATTAAGTTGGTGTTGTTGTTTTTCTTTCTCATTTTATTTTGCATCTGCCCACAAAAAGCAGTAGAGTTTCTTTCGCAGCATTTCAGTGATATGTTTATTATAAATTAAAAACCTTCAAACAAAGCTTATTGCATCCATTTTCGTACCCTAACTAAAGCATTAGTTTCCGTGTTCATTCATTCAAACGTTCTGTGACATTTAAGGCAAAATAAATGATTTGGCTTTCTCCCCGTATGTAAAAGTTGTCAAAGTGTGCCTATTCTGAATTTTCTTCAATGTATTATTGGTGCCTAACGTTTTTCTAGGGTCGATTTCTGGGGTACAGTGGAACCTCCCTTTTAAGACCTCAAAAAATCTGAGAAAATCAGGTCTTTAAAAAGAGGGAGTCTTAAAATGGGGGTAATTTTGTGAACAGAAAGTCTGAAAAATCAATGCCTTAACAAGGAGGGAGTCTTCAATTAGGGGGGTCTTAAAAGGGTGGTTCCACTGTACCCTTAAATAAGAGGCGATCGTGTAACCCATATAAATTAAATCTTTGATTCCAAAAGTGTGCGAGATAGCCCACTCGATGGCCTTTAATGACAAAGAAAGTTTGAATGAATTGACACGGGAATGATTTTTCTAGTAGGGGTACGAAAATGGGTGCAACAATATTTTGGCAGAGTGTATATGCAATGACCATAGTATTACCTACCTTGCATGAACAAGATCAAGGTTGATCAGACAATTGTGTTTGTAACTTTGTCTCACATAGCCATAAACAAGCTGGTAGCTGTTTCCCAAACCAATATAAAAAGAAACAATAAGTAAATAAAAATATCTTAACTCACAGTCACCCCATGAATTTGGAGCAACAGGCCCAAGAATAATGTTTTTTAATAATACTAATTCTTTTTAAACATTGTTCTATAACAAGCAAAAACTATCAAACATATTAGGAAATGATTTTACAGGTTGAACTTTTTTCAGGTAAAAACTAAATACATACCTTATGCTTTAAATATTAATGTACATGTCTACTATCTGATACTGTATCGCATTAACTTTAAACAGCCTGACTCATTGTGAAATTGTGCAAGTAAACATTTTGACATGGTGCTTATTTTTTAAAGACACAATCTTTCCCGTTCAAAGAATTGTTCTCATCATCACAGATCTGGACTGTCTTTTGCATGGATTGATGGAATAAGACAAGTCTTACACTTGGACAAACACTTGGCGGAGGGGTGTGCCTTTTGAAATTGTCTCTTTCAAATGAAGAATATGTTCGTAATCTATTTTAAGGTTTCACCTGACCATCCTCTGTGTATATGATACAGCTCTCTTTAAAGATATCCTTGTTATGCAAACTATCTTGTTAACCACCCCATGTACATTATGGGATTCGTAATGCAGTATTTATGGCATTTATTGCTATCTGGAAAGTATGAAAGTAAAAATCATTACTTTTAGGTACATGTCTAAAGGCAGTTTTGATTGATTAAATTTTGGATGATCACAGGTGTCAGTGACTGAATGTAATCCACAAAAAACCTCCTAGTCCTAGTCTGCAATTATCCAATGTACAAATATAAACGTATTCATGTTGGTGTTTATGATGCTTTAAATTACAGTGTAAGGAAGGTATGTAAAAGGTAACCAGAAAAAGGTCAAACAATGTAACCCTGCTATTTCTCGTGTTAAGTTGTGGTGAAAATTGATGCATCGCATTGAAATAAAGACAGATGTGAATGATCAGAAGATTTTAATGACGTTTTGTTGGGTTCCATGCTTGCTGTTGGCATTTGCAAACTGCTTGTGGATAAAAGTCTGTGTGTGTGCTTGTATGTCTGTGTCAAGATATGAACACGTTTATAACACAAACAATGCTTTCTCACTGAAATGACCATCGGTAGGATATGCTGACCAATGCTCTCTCTCTCTCTCTCTCTCTCTCTCTCTCTCTCTCTCTCTCTCTCCAGTATGACTGATCTACCACGGCTGATTAATGCAGAGTCAATGTCTTCACAAGTACAGAAAATAATTCATATCTAAGCAAAAACAAAAACACCCAGTCTTTGATTGTCTGAATGAAATACACTTTCCTTTCATTTACGTCACAATTGCATGACAAAGACGCAAGATAAGTTTAACAACTTTGACCTAACACACACCGAAAACAAAATACAATCGCAAAATACCCCTCCCTATCTGAATCTGTCAGCAATGCCTCACGCAGATCGATGCAAGGTGCAGATCAAGCAAACACACACACACTCACACACACACGCACATAATGTTGTCTTAACCGGATCACTATATATTTGGGGGACATAAACTTCAGCCTATGCATGACCCTTCCCTTCAGTGGCAACTGTTGTAGATCAAATGGTATGACATTTGTGCAATTTCGAAACAAAGTTTCCAAATTTGGCTATTGTCTCAACAGAACAAGGTTTGACATTTAGCGGTAGCAATATTTACCTGATTTAAACCCTCCAAACTTTTACCTTTTGGATTGTCTGGATGTCTGACAAACACCCCCTTCACTCCCTAGATCATCGGTGACCTAAAGAAAGCAGTTACAGCTCCCTAAACAGCAAAGCTTTCGTGCCACTGACAATTTCGGAGGCGTAATTTGAAACACATTTTGGATAAAAGGTAAATTCTGATCATAATACCTAGAGACTCGAAACTGTGTAGAATGGTCGTGGATGAACTAAAGTGCATGCACAACAACTATGAACATATTTGCTAAACACAAATGACTGAGAAAAAAACAAACTTCATTGTACAGTTACACTTTCGCAATGCCGCGCAAAATTCATTAATGACAGGAACGCATTCATCCATTGGAAATGCCCTGATCCTGCTTGTTATTGCTATATTCAAATAACTGACTGTCTAATATTGATTCATGTATACTATATGTCATTCAATTTATCCCAAATGTAACAATCTTGAGTGCTGAAATCGGGTATAGTTCGGTTACTGAACAATTCAAACCTCGTACTGTTGAGTCGATCCCCGAATTTGGCAACCTTTTTTGAAAATGCACAAAAGTCAGACCATTTAATCTATAAATGTGTCAATTTGTACAAGGGTCATGCATAGGATGAAGTTTTTGCACACCAAATATCAAGTGATTCGGTTTGCAGATGTAGAAGTTATTAACAATTTTGAGGCCGAGAAAATTCATTGCGGATGATTTCAAGGACGTCATTCAGATCTAGATCTATGTACTGTACCATGCAAGGCTCGTATTTTATTCGTTTCGTGACGAGCTACAAAAACTAGCCTCCACTATCGCGTTGCTTTCGTTGACATCCGCAAGGAGGGTTAACATTTCTCTCTCTGTAAATGTGTCCTTGCGTTGTTTGGATCCGTGTGGTGTCGTCTGCTTTTCGTCTGCTTTCGCCGGATGTTGTGACTTTCAATCGGACGTGACGCAACCAATCTTATACGCAACTAAAAAATATCGCTTTGCTGCTCTTAGCAAAGAGTGACCCCTGAGATGGTTCATGAAACGAGTCGTTCCTAACTTTCGTCCCACTCTCAGCTAAGAGCTCTTAAGGCCCTATTCCTAGGAACGCCTAAGAGCGCGTATATGAAACTGGCCCCAGAGCGCCATGCTCCGATGCCTAAAAGAGGGAAAGCAAGAAGAAAAAGAAGTCAAAGACATGCTTAACTGCCCCCAAAACACATGTTCATTTGGGGCAGAATAAGTAACGGACATAACGGTATTACATGCTTAGTCCGAAACAACAACAATTACCAATGGTCTGGTAGATCCATGACATAAGCCTTGCCATGTTTTATCACTGTCAGCCATGCTGACCCACAAAAATGGCGGCCAAACACTAAGTTACCGGAAAATTTACAAGTCCAAAACGGACGAAAAGTCAGCAACTACAACAAAATTCCTGTCAAACTAATGATCAAAAAGGAAAGAGCTTACCAACTAACAAAGCAGAAGGCAAGTAAGGAGGTAATATAAGGTTTACCTCACCATTACATCGGCCTTGCCACATTTTATCGCTGTCAGCCAAGCTGACCCACAAAAATGGCGGCCAAACAATCAGTTACTGAAAAATTTACAAGTCCAAAAACGGACGAAAAGTCAGCAACTACAGCAACATTCTTGTCAAAATAATGACCAAACAGGAAAGAGCTCACCAACTAACGAAGCAGAAGGCAAGTAAGACGGGTAAGTGGCCGGTGGGAGTCAAACAAACACCAAACAGCACAGCCACGAGAGAGCCAAAATTCAACAACCTTCTCCTCAGAGCTGAAAAAGTCGTATGATCTTGACCACGTGTTGAGGAGCGGTAGTGACGTAGTACACACCAATGGGAGGTAACTCCCCGGGTCTGTGGTCATTACCAAGGCTCCATTTACACTTTTTGTGGTGGGGTTGCTTCCCTTTAAAATTGTTTAAGACGGGTAGCCTTTTCAGACCTTAGCATCTCAGACTGCGTCAATGCTTTATGTGATTCGGAGTAAGAATATGCAATTTAATCATGTGCGCACACTCACACAGACACCACTTGCGCGCACACACACAATTAGGCAGAGTGCTTGTAATGTGTTTATCTTTCTCATTGCTGAAGGATGACTTTTAGATTTAAGATGTATTGATCATTGATATCAAGTCAAGCTTCAAATTATTTTATATGTTGACTAGTCAGGTAATGTTACACATTGAGAAATCTCACAGGTCATTTGAGTAATTTTCTGCCAGAATGACAATTTCCAAAATGTACAGGAAGAGTGACTGGTAACTGACTCTTGGTGTATCCTCTTCCCCCCCCCCCCCCACCCCCTCACATCCACACCCCCCTTCCACACACACACGGAGAACCCTTAGAGCTACTCACCTGTGCAACAGTAGAAATAAGATCACTGAGCGGCAGAACAGTGATCATGGGATCTGTGCTGTGAGAGGGATTCTGTGAAGAGATGGGCACACCATCGGCACCGCTGACGGGAACACCGCTGACGGGATCATGTGCAACGTAACAGGTGGTGGACCCATCGTCCCGCGTCACTATCTCTATGTGGTGCTTCTTGCGCATATGCTGTCACAGATCAGGAAGACGGAATGAATAACAACACCACCACTGGAAGTATTCATTTTCAAAAAAGCAGAGAATCAAGCTTGGAAAAAGTAAATACAAACACAAGCTTGCTGCACAAAAATCAGTTTTTTTCCTGCAAATATCTTGTTCTACAAAAAATGTAGTTGTCATGAAAGACTTCCTGCTTCTTCTTCTTCTTCTTCTTCTGCGTTTGTGGGCTGAAACTCCCACGTACACTCGTGTTTTTTACACGAGTGGAATTTTACGTGTATGACCGTTTTTTACCCCGCCATTTAGGCAGCCATACGCCGTTTTCGGAGGAAGCATGCTGGGTATTTTCGTGTTTCTATAACCCACCGAACTCTGACATGGATTACAGGATCTTTTTCGTGCGCACTTGGTCTTGTGCTTGCGTGTACACACGGGGGTGTTCGGACACCGAGGAGAGTCTGCACACAAAGTTGACTCTGAGAAATAAATCTCTCGCCGAATGTGGGGACGAACTCACGCTGACAGCGGCCAACTGGATACAAATCCAGCGCGCTACCGACTGAGCTACATCCCCGCCCACTTCCTGCAATATAGGGACACTTTGGGCTGGTCCCAAGGGTGTCCTTTTACCACAGGTACCACTGTACCATAAGTCGTGCCTTCACATTCACGTTATGTTTTAATCTCTGTGACATACCACAACATGTTAAGTTTTAATCACTGTGCTATCCCACAACATGTTACGTTTTAATCACTAAACCATCCCACACCAAAAGGACAAAAAGAACAGCTCACCTGGAACAAGTTTCTTCGCTTGGGATTCATGTAGCGACACAGCACACAGGAGTAGACGTGGGAGGGAGGGGACTGATCGGTGACGTTGTGTCGGCGCATGTGTACAAGCAGGTTCTTCTTGTTGGTGGTGTGGAAATCGCATACCACACACGAGAAGTCAGTCTGCTCTGACGGCATGATGTCCCGATGCTGCAAAGGACGGATTATCATGTATGTTTATGGTCAGCGATTAGAAACAGCACAGCTTTAACAATATGGCATACTTTTCATCTAGTGAGATCCGATGAAGTTTATCTCACAATCTGCTTTCAAGATAAAAATGAACATTAATTGACCCATGTTTCTTCTGGTCTACTACAAGTGTGATATTTTACAATCGAAAATTTTTGGTTAAATTTTCATTTGATTAATATACTTACCCAATTCATATATAGCAATTTACTTCAGTTTAGTGCTAGGACGCTGAAACTACGCTCACCCTGGAAAGGGGGAAAGTACCCTAAAAATAGAACAGCCTTGACAGTCACAATGACGTCATGACCGGGATACCCTCCCAGCATGCACTGAGCACGCATGCTCCCGCCGCCATCTTGTAAATTCATTCGCTCGAAGCACCCCATTATATTTTTAGGGAACTAAAGCGGGGTAGGCGGGAGGGACTTCAGTATATGAATTGGGTAAGTATATTAATCAAATGAAAATTTAACCAAAAATTTTCGATTAAATTACATATCTTATCCCAATTCATATATAGCAGATTGCTAATTAAGGTGGTGGGATGCTCACCTATGAACTAGACAACAAATGGCCTGCTGCTACCATAGCTGCCAGGCCCTTGGTACCGTCCTGGCGCGTACTAGAACGTCGCGCAGGTAAAAGTTGATAAAAACATCCTCAGATCTCCAGAAGAAGGAGTCAAGGACTTAAGATAAACTTCGTGATTGTAGAACCAACGTAGCTATGTCCTTATCCCTCTTTGTGTACAAAGACGATGAGAGTAGCTTGTTGTGAACTTAACTCCTTGAATGAGCCTGTAAGGAGCATAGTGATCTAACCGGTCAGATTCATAAGACTGGATCGCCAATGGCGAGAATCCTATAAAAAGGAATAATTTAGACCTTCGGAGATGGTTATCCTGACTTCTAATTCCTGGCTAAGAAGTCTGGCCGTAAACGAATAAGATAGAACATCTCTGTCGAATACTACGTCTCTCGGTAAACCAGCGAGTGCGTGAACCTCGCTACCTCTGTGTGACATAGCTAGAAGCAAAGTAGAAGCGTTTCACACGTCAGATTATGAAGAGCGGACTGAAGCGGTTCAAAATCTGTGGAGCATATAAACTCCAATACCGAAAAAACTCGGCTTGTCCCGCTGTGCACTTTTGTTATTCACGCTATCTAGCCTATTGTCTCTCTGAAAAGGGAGACCTGTAATCTTATACTGCGAGCTAAGAAGGACACGCTGATAAAATTAGAAAGAAGCAAATTCTAAATCAGGTGAGACCTACGAGTAGGTCCATACTCTATCCCGCACAGGCTGGAAGGAGCCCAAGGGAGAACTGTCCGAGTGCAAACATGTCCCCCCCCCTTTTTTTCTCCCACCTTGTCTCAAAAGACTGAAGAGTGGAGAGGAAGGCCCTGTTTGCGAGAGTGTGACAGAATGCCACTAATCCCTTCAGAGAAAGGAATGAAAAACAGATAGTAAATCAAGCTCCAGAGAGAACAACAATTGTCCTCAATGGCTAAGGGAGAGGTAACAGTGAGAACAAAGTACCCCAGACCCTAAGCGGTGGCTTGAAAGAAAGAGAGAACTCCGGTGAACCGGCAGTGTAACCCTCTAGGGAGCGAAGTACTGCTGCTGTTGTGTTTGAGTAAACGACAGTAAAACAGCTGAAGCCGTAAGGCCGCAGCTTGAATGTAAAAGAGATTGCCTGCCGGGCCCGTGTTCCAAACGGCACCCATCCCGGCAGAAACCGGGCTCGATAGTTGTTAACCTCGGAGGTCGGAAAAGGCTGTGTAGCAACCTTAGGTTGCGCACGGAAGACTAAGTCTAAGCCCGGCTGCAAGAAGCGGGTATACTTTCCCTGTTTGCAAAGCAGGGGCGAAAAATCAGGAGTATAGAAAACCTGATTGCCTGTTAGTATTGTGCTAACCAGACCGCAATCGGGGAAGACACGACTGGGTATCGGGAAACCGATCCACTCTCAGGCCATGCTCCCAACCAATCCCGTCCCAAGGGAGGAGTGAGTGGGCGTCTTACGAGTTTTAATTGCCGATGGCTGATGGCTAGAGGCCTATTTGCGAAGTCGTAGAAGCTCCTGGCGCAAAGCCAAAAATACAAAACCAGGGGCCACCGCTGGGAAGACTACAAAAGAGTGTAGTTTGTTAACTCGCGGTAGAAAAGGCCCTGAGAGGCGTAAAGCTGGAGTTGAAACACTGAACCAGAAGGTGTGTGTTTAAACATTAATAGCCCACCCGCATTTCAATCGTACATGTCCGGGAAAAAGCTCCCCAACTGCGGAAAGCTTTAGTGCCGAACATAAGGGTAGCCACAAAATGGTGACCTAAGTTCTGTTCGTAACACTTAAGTGAAAACTTGAAAGGTTAGACAGTGCTTCAAGTTGTCCGGCAATAGTCGCAGCAATGCGACTGTGAAGCCGTTTATCCGTAAACAAAGAGGCTGATCGCCTGAAGCTAGCCGTAACTGTCTGACGTAGAGTCCTAGAATTGACGTCACCCAGTCTCTGGTCTGAGTGTGACTCGGACTGATGCGGGAGTCTCCATTGTGAATTGGATTTGACTCAGAAATCTATTCAGAGGGGACAAAA
Source organism: Littorina saxatilis (assembly GCF_037325665.1). Classification (NCBI taxonomy): domain Eukaryota; kingdom Metazoa; phylum Mollusca; class Gastropoda; order Littorinimorpha; family Littorinidae; genus Littorina; species Littorina saxatilis. Next base: position 32,824,942 of record NC_090247.1, read on the forward strand.
GTCTTGTATCGCTGTCTTGCTTCCCTAGAACAGGAAACCTGACAGCTGCGGCGCTCTGGTTAAGGAAACTAATCCCTCCTTCCAGTGTAGCCTGAATCCCGAATGCACTATACCCACTATTCACTGACTGATCGCATTAGCAACCAAAGTGTAAGTGCCCGTGACAGGCCGCCTGCCACAAAGGCGTGGTGGTTGCATGGGCTAGCGGTTCGGGGAAACAACATAGGGGGTGTAACTTGCGTCACGCCCCATGAAGAAAACTTCCCCGTCCTCGTGGAGAAGAGTTGGATTGAGCTGACCTGCCCCTATTCACCGAAAAGGCGGCAGGTTTAGGCGATCCGTAGATCTTGCTCTGAGGCTTAGGGAAGCCGTGTTAAGCTATCTTGGCTATAGCTAAATCCCGATCGTCCCGGGTTCGCTTGTGGAGCGCGTCGAGCGACGGCTGTACCATCAATGCAACCTCCGTGAAAGGGGATAACTTGCTAGCCTCAAGCGCGGCTTTGTCTTGGATAATAGAACCCAAGAAAAACGCTAACCTGCGAGCGTGCACCGCGTGTGCATGAAAAATTCGCAGAGAAAAACTTGGCCACAGTAGCGAGCAGCGTCGTTACGTCCTGTCGAAAAACCAGTTCCAGGGACGTAACAATAGAACGGGAGAAAACCGAAGCAGTGTTTCCAAAAGAGACGCTAACTCAATGTTAAATCTCCCTGTCTCTTCCAATGCCACAAGGGAGGACTATATATAAGGGACAGCTGTGTCCTTACTATAGCCATCCTCCCTGAGCGTCACTAACTCCGGTGTCCCCGGCAGTGGAGCTCGTGGTAGAGAAAATTGTCCAAGAGATTGCGTGGCATAGGGTTCAACCCGAACTTCCTGCCCGCAGCTTGCCCGACTTAAGGGGTTGTCTGTGTGGAGGCTAGCCACAGCTGTGCTAACCCTGGTGCCAGACTGTGTGCTGTAAGCAGAGGCACTGTGTCCAAAAGCACATATCCCAAACGGGAATTCTTAGCCAGAGTCTTAGACCTCTCGCCGCCACTGTGGGAGATTCACGAAACTTAAAAGTTTGTTTTCTCCCTATGTTGCGAAAATTCTGACAGCAGAAGGTGGTGGTGCAGACAACTCGCTGCACCACTCCTTCCTCAAAGTCACTTGAAGCTACCTGTGCTGCCAATGCTACTGCATGGGGAAGCTTGTATGGTAGCCGGAAAACTCGTCTCATACACTGTGACCACTGAGGGAGATCACGAAACGTAAAAGTTTGTTTCCCCCCGTGTTGAGCGAAAATCTCCGACAGCAGAAGGTAGTGGCGCAGACAAGTTAGTTGCTGACACCACTCCTTCCTCAAAATACCGTACGGCTACCTGAGCTGCCATAGCTACCGCTTGGATAAGCTTGGCTGGTAACCGGACATTGGTATTAACATCCACAGCGGAATCTTCAAATTCCGATTCCCCTTCCGGAAGTTCGCCCCCCTAATGACGAACATCGTCATAGGTGGTATCCTCCGGAAATGAAGGTGCTTGTGAGGTAAAACCACCGCTAGCATCCCTCCTCGAGAATACTTCCTGCCCCCCGGGCGGAAGTGTGGAACGCTGTGCCGATACCGGAACCTGAAAAGGCCGTACCGACGATAGCGTGACTTCCGTTCTAAGCCGTGGCATGGGAAGGGATTTTACTCCTCGACCGTATGCCTGACTATTGACGGCTTCCTGCTCCCGCAGCGGAAGTAGAGACCTTAGTGCCGTCTGCAACTCGTGGCCAGACAAGCACCTCGTATCTTCTGTCTCAAGAGAAAGCATAGGAAGGGATACACTCCTCGAACCAGATGCCTCTCTATTGACAGCTTCTTGCTCCCGTGGCAGAAGTTGAGACCTATGTGTCGTCGGCAACTCCTGGCCGGACATACGATAGCGTATCTTCCGTTGTAAGCCGTGGCATGGGAAGGGAGCATTTAACTCCTCGACCAGATGCCCGACTATTAACGGCTTCCTGCACCCGTGGCGGAAGTAGAGACCTTAGCGCCGTCTGCAACTCGTGGCCAGACAAGCACCTCGTATCTCCTGTCTCCAGAGTACACATGGGAGGGGTCATTCCGCCTCGTCCGTATGCTTCTCTATTGACAGCTTCTTGCTCCCGTGGCAGAAGTTGAGACCTTTGTGTCGTCGGCAACTCCTGGCCGGACGAGCACCTCGTATCACCTGTCTCAAGAGTACACATGGGAGGGGTCATTCCGCCTCGTCCGTATGCTTCTCTATTGACAGCTTCTTGCTCCCGTGGCAGAAGTTGAGACCTTTGTGTCGTCGGCAACTCCTGGCCGGACATACACTCCGTGTCTCCCGTACTGAGAGCTAGCGTGGGAAGGGCTATGCCGCCTCGCCATGACGCACGTCTACTGACGGCTTCCTGCCCGACGCCGGGCGGAAGTTGGGACAGTACGGTACCTTCAGAAAAGTAGTCGCTACCGGCATCTTGCTCAGCGTGACATCAGCACTCGTCACCGTGGCTGACGGGGTTGCCTTAGCCCTCGCTCCCGCGCTTGCTATGTCCGCTCCCGCATGGAGAGAGAGCAACTGCGCGTTCGCCGACTGTAACTCCGCTGAAAACATGGCACGCATTTGTTCGCTAAACGAAGCAAACATGGTTGACAAACTTCTTACACTGACAAAGTTTCTTTATCTGTGGTAACGCTAGACTTAACCGGCGCTGTCTTGCTAACATGCTTCAGCTCAGACGCTGTCTTGCACACATGCTTCAACGCCGGCATTACAGGCCTATTTAGGATCATCAATTTTGCACATGAAACGATGTCTTAGAAACTGGTTCAAAACAACTAACAGTGGTTTTCGACCCCTTCACTTTCTAGTCACCCTCTTAGACGGGGACTCTGTTGTCCCCATCTGTCTAGCGCTAGAATTCTTCTTCCCACTGTCTGCCATACTGGCGAAAGTCTAGAAACGTCGAAACGTAAACAAGACTAACTTGTGGCAAACAAAGATGTAACAACAAGGTAAAACTGGGAAAAATCTCACCCAAACTCAGCCACAGCTAAGTACAAACAATGTGTCCAGGGTTGGAACTGCCAAGAAGCAGAGGGCTAAAGAATAGCCCGAGCGTAGACCAAAACACGTCCGCAGTCAAAGTCGCTGAAGAGTGGATGAATTTACAAGATGGCGGCGGGAGCATGCGTGCTCAGTGCATGCTGGGAGGGTATCCCGGTCATGACGTCATTGTGACTGTCAAGGCTGTTCTATTTTTAGGGTACTTTCCCCCTTTCCAGGGTGAGCGTAGTTTCAGCGTCCTAGCACTAAACTGAAGTAAATTGCTATATATGAATTGGGATAAGATATGTAATTTAATCTCATGCCAGCAGTGCAAGTTTCACAATGCTATGGGTTGTGTACATCCATACTGATTACATCGCATTACTAAATAGACCAAGAACTTTTTGTTAAAATTAAAAAATGTCACTCCATGAATAAATGCACAATCTGAAATCTCTTCATCCTTCTGATTACTAGTTTGCTCATTACATTATGTCACAGTATTAAATACACCAGAAATTTAGGCCAAAAAAATGTAACTTTACATAGCTGAATGTACAACTTCAACTCCCTCGATGCTTCAGCCTCCTTTGCTCCTTCATATGTTCATCGTACCCAAACCCATAGCCTTCCCCTCTCCCACCTCCAACCCACCCACCCCCCAACACACACAACAATAACACACACAAAATCACACCAGGAAACTTGCTAGAACACTTCATCAGCTCAAAACTGTTCACACTTATTTCGGAAAGAGCAGATGCAACTATGAGCGTACCTGAGTGTGCAGATGTTTGTACAGGTTGATGAGCTTGGCAAACTTCATGGTACAGTGATTACAGGCAAAAATCTTTTCCTCAGAAGTGTAGTCTGCTCTCTCAACGCCCTTCCCTCCTTCACCATCTGTGAAAATATTCAAACAAATTTCCCAAACCATAAGCACATTTTTTTCTCTTTTCTTCAAACTAAGAAAAAAAAAAGGTCTCTTGACATGCAAGCCAGGCATAAGAATGGTAGAAGAAATCGGCTGCCCACTCTTCATCATGAACTTCATAAATAATTGAAGAGTGAAATATCTTCACAACCAAAATGATAAACAAATGAATTAATACATAAATCAACAAAGAAATAAAGAAACACAAAAATCCACTTATTTGCAAACAAAAACACACAAAAAAATACTCTAACTTGACTAGAGTGTAGTATGCCAGCAGTGAAAAAAGAGCAGAGTTGTTCACTTCCAAGCCCTCAGTATCTGTGTGTTAACACTGTGTCCGAAAGCAGTGAAGGCTCTACAGCAGCGATACCACTGGAGCCTCCACCACATAACTGGCACTTAAATTTTGCGCAGTGTTTGTCATCATTGGGCTCTACCTCACGTAAATGATATCCTCAAGCATAAGAATGTTCAGTTTTTGTTGTGTGCAAAAACACATTAGTTTTATGCTTTATACTTCTGGTGGCTATTCGCTCTTGAGTAAGCATTCGATACCAACTCACGAAAAATCCTAAAACCAAAAGCCAAAAACCAGCCTGAGAACTCACTTCTGATGTTAAACACAAATCATTCAGTAAATTCACCGTAATTGTAATTAGGAAAGACCAAGACAACAATCACCTCCACCTCTTTCACCCTCAAGCTTCCTGCTTCGGCGGTTTCGAGCAATCTCAATGTTATGCTGGGTGCGCATGTGACGAAGCACATGCTCCTTCTGAGAACCACGATATTCGCAAAGGCCGCACTGGAACGGCTTCTCCTTGGTGTGAATGTATTGATGTCGACGCAATCGACTCTCGCAGTCCGTCACAAAACTACACATCTGCAAAATGAATAAATTAAAACAATCTGTGAAGATTATGGGCATTTATTTTCTGAAGAGATTTAGCACTGACTCTTAATTCAAATAAAGACTGGATCAAGAATCCAGTGCAGTGAACACTGAGCCCATGCCTGCAGAGATAAAAGACAAAGGTTACAGAGGTTACAGAGAGAACTTTATTTATCAAGGGTAACAGAATAAGCAAAGTATACATGCTTTTTTTCGTCCGGCCCTCGCCCATTGAGGGTAACTCGATTAATAACAAGAAGAGAGAGAGAGAGAGAGAGAGAGAGAGAGAGAGAGAGAGAGAGAGAGAGAGAGAGAGAGAGAGAGAGAGAGAGAGAGAGAGAGTTTGTGTGAATGGATCAATTCAATGTGATGACTCAGAGATGGAATGCATGTCCCATCCCTGTGTCACTGCCATGGTAGGTAAAAGACCTCGGCTATCCCGACCAAAGCGCAGGTGGCTGATTACACCTAAACACACACACACATGGGCAGCGCAACACTTGTTGCTGCTAGCTTTCCATTGGGAAGAAGCAACCCAAATGTCATAGCATTAGCACTATAAAGTATGAAACTTTACTTAAAAACTCATCAAATAACTAACCTTGCAAAAAAGCTTGAGTTCTGGCCCCTTACTGTGGAACTTGAGGTGCTGACGAAGATCTCGTTTGCTGGTGGCCACAATGCCACAGTCAGGACACTTCATGGCGGCTTCCGAAGACGACGGAGCTATGTGTCGACGCTTGATGTGAACTTTCAGGTCTGGGTTCTCGTTAGCACAGATGTAATCACAGAAGGGGCACTTTACTCTCTTCTCCTGAAAAAGACAAGGGATAAACTTAAAATGCATACTCCTAAAAAAAAAAGACAAAAACATATAGACAAACACACATATCCAAACACCCTGCCAACACATCAGCACGTCTAACACACGCATTCAAACAAAGTCTCGTTCTCTCCCTCTCTTTCTTTCAAACTTTCTTACACATAACCACAGAGTGCACAAACAAAACAGCCCACCTCATGCCGATATTTGATGTGCCTCTCCAGGTGAATCTTTTGGCGAAAGAAGAGGTCACACATGGGACACTTGTGGTTGCGGATGTCCTTGTGGATCTCCATGTGACGTTTCAGATTGCTGCTGGTGGCAGCACGGTACTGACACTGGTCACAAGCATACTGCCGTACACCTAAAAAGCAGATACTGATCAGATGAGGAAAATGGAGACACACTGAAACATATGTTATTAGACCGTTTATTTAAAGACACCCTCCTCTACTTTATGACGACCTGATTTTCTCATGGTGAATCTGTGACATGCCCCACTAATACAGTACATGACAAGCCCGTAACTTCTCCTTGTGCAGTTGTCTTAATGATTTTGATCTGAGTGAACCAAGGAGATCTGCCTCTGGCATCATCATGTACTATTCAATTTTGTATGGATCTACATTCCTCAGTGATGTAGGTCACTGCAAACACAATTTCACTTTTCTTGCTTAGTATTTCCATTTCAGCCTCAACTCACCTGTCATTAATACCAAATAGTGACTAATATCAATTCAGTGCTTCTTGGTTTTCTCCAAACACTCTAATCTGCTATAGTTTCGCTGCAACTACTTCAAGATTTTCCTGCGAATCATCACTGACACACACACACAAAAATTTATTTTTTACAAGTAAAATGACTATTTCTAAGAATACTCACCTCAATTTAAATAATAGGAGTTACCTTACTTACGAGTGCTAGACTGAGAAGCGTCCTATGTTACAAGTACTAGACTGTAAACAAGGTCGCTAACTCTAGATTGCCGTCAGTATACCATTTAGGGGAGTAGTCTCCCCTTGTCGGTAGTACCTCTCTGCGCATGTGCCAATGGCAATGCCCATAATCCCCAGTTTCAATTTCTTGCTACGGGCGTAGTAATCACCATTAAAAAAGAAAAGCCCAAACCGTGATTGAAGGTGAATGTTGAAGTTCCTGTGAAGGAAGTCTTCTTAGACGGGGAAGGTCTAAATACACGTCTAGCTCCCCGTAGCAAGAAATTGAAACTGGGGATTATGGGCATTGGCACATGCGCAGAGAGGTACTACCGACAAGGGGAGACTACTCCCCTAAATGGTATACTGACGGCAATCTAGAGTTAGCGACCTTGTTTACAGTCTAGTACTTGTAACATAGGACGCTTCTCAGTCTAGCACTCGTAAGTAAGGTAACTCCCATTAGTTAAATTGAGGTGATGTATTAGAAAGAAATATGCACTAACAATAGTAACATAATTATCACACCTAAACAAAATAAAACATCACATCTTTCTGAATGCTTCACTTACCAAGATGTTTCTTCTTGTGTTTGTAAAAGTTGGGCCGTCTCAAGGTCTTGTAGTCACAGATGTGACACACAAACATCCCCTGCTCATCCATTGTGTAAAAGCTAGGGTCCGACTGCACACCGTAGGTCAATTAGCGATCACAACATTTTTCTTCAAAAATTCATTATTTGTAAGACTGACTGTATGGGCTGGATGTGTAAGCAAGTCTGTAGTTAATGTGAATGGAGGCGTAACATATCTATGGTCTATTGACAAACACCTAGACGTTTTGCGACATGCAAACTTGCAAACTTAAAGTCACAGATCTCTCTCTCTCTCTCTCTCACTCTCTCATTATATTGTTTTCTGTTCTTGTTGACCCTATATTAGGGCGAGGGCTGGATGTAAAAAAGCAATATTCTTGCTTATCTATTAGTATTACCCTCGATAAAAAAGATTTTGTCTTGTCTTGTCTTGTCTCTCTCTCTCTCTCACAGTCACTCTCACAGTCACAGAGACACACACAATACAAACCAAGAATCCTGTTCTGATTTCACTCACATCAAATCTCTCGCTGCTACGGACATGGGGCTGCTTCACAGTTGTGCCCTCAGGCAGGTCCACCACAATGTACTTTCCCTTGGTCTCAGCGCCGTAGTCGCGGTGAACATACTCCTGCCTCTCCTCACCGTCGTTGGAATCGTCACCCCTCTCCATCTTGGTGACGGTGACCACCTCTCTGTTCTGTTCCCCTGCCTTGCTGGGAGGGTGCACGTGAACTGTGATCACTCTTCTTGCATTGCTGGAAACATTTCACAGAAAACAAAACCTTAGAATGAACAAAATTAAGGTAAGAGCTTTTTCCGTTCGGTATTTTTACATTTAGTCAAGTTTTGACTAAATGTTTTAACGTTGACTGGGAATCGAGATGAGGGTCTGGTGTATGTGTGTGTGTGTGTGTGTGTGCGTGTAGAACGATTCAGAGAAAACTTCTGGACCGATCTTCATGAAACTTCACATGAGAGTTCCTGGGTATGATATCCTCAGAGTTGTTTTTCATTTTTTCGATACATATCTTTGATGACGTCATATCCGGCTTTTAGTGAAGGTTGAGGCCGCAGTGTCACGCCCTCATTTTTCAACAAAATTAATTGAAATTTCTGTAAAGCAATCTTCGACGAAGTCCAGACTATGGGATTGCATTTCAGCTTGGAAGCTTAAAAATTAGTTAATGAGTTTGCTCATTAAATTTGTCATTAAAATCGATTTTTTCATTACAGATTAAAAAATTATCTCATTGTATTCTTCACCTTCTCCTAAATTCAAAAATATATAGATATGTTATGTTTACTCTAAAAATGTGCTCAGAATGGAAAAAAAAGGTTAAGTAAGTACTACGGTCGCATGCTTCACGGAGACGAGCGTGACCCGCCGCAGTCTTTGGGTTAGCCGAGACTACGACTGTTTGTTTGGTTATTGATCTTTATAGTTTGATAATGACTGACTAAATGTGTTTATATTGCTTCACGCGACTTGTTTTTTTTGTACTGATAACCTTTCTTGTCTTTTGATTCTTGATTTTGGAATTGTGAAAGTACACATCTCTTTGGCTTTCTTCTTGAAAAAGCACCATGTTAGCAGCCTTCAGTATCCCTCAAATTAGAATTCAGCACTCCTCAAGTAAACATGCATCAGATTAGCATAGTAAAGGTCCGACTACGAAGTATGATATTCCAGCAGGATAAGCATTTATCTTGCAGTCCATCACCTTTTTGCATAAGGCGTCTGTGTCCCACTGGTGGTGTACTTATCATCCAAAAGTATGCCATCTTCAGACTCATCATCATCATCATCATCATCATCATCGTCGTCGTCATCATCATCTTCATCTCCCTCCTCATCTTCTTCAGTGAAGGAACCGCATGAGATGCTCTTGGAAACACTTTTGTTCTGAGTTTGATTCTGTGAACCATCTGAGTCACCGTTGTGCAACTCAGCATCTGTTGTTGTGGTCGTTGTTATGGTTACAGACATGTTAGCAGTTGTATCCGTTGCTGATGTGGTGGAGACTTGCGCAGGTACAGATGTGGGTGTACTTGAAGATGTGGAAACTGAAGATGCCGTTACTGCCACATTATCATCCTGGATTGTGTCTGTTTGAACTTCAGCTTCATGAGGAAGAGGCTGGGATTTTACCAGTGGAACATTTTGTTGATTGTTGGTCTCCAAAGCGATGAGCTGGAGGTTTTCAATTTCATGTGGCTGGGTGGTCTGCTCGGTGGCTGGTGCGCTCTGCAAAAGTTCAGAAACCATAAACGTTTTTGTTTGGGGGGGGGAAGGGGTGGGTGGGTGTGTGTGTGTGTGTGTGTGTGTGTGTGTGTGTGTGTGTGTGTGTGTGTGTGTGTGTGTGTGTGTGTGTGTGTGTGTGTGTGTGTGTGTGTGTGTGTGTGTGTGTGTGTGTGTGTGTGTGCGTGCGTGCGTGCGTGCATGCGTGCGTGCGTGCGTAGATGCGTGCGTGCATGCGTGCGTGCATGCGTGCGTGCGTGCATCCGTGCGTGCGTGCACGCCCGCGTGTGTGTGTGTGTGTGTGTGTGAATGTTTTTGTGAGTATTTTATCTTCTTCAACAAATTTTCATTCTTGTTTTTTTTTATTCTTAATTACCGGTATATAATGTTAGCAGTCTATCTGTTTCCACTTTTTTTTAACACTCATAAGCTCAGAACTAAGATGTCACAGTGTCTTTCTTTGAGCTTTTAAATTCAATCATACACATACCCTCCCTTAATTGCAAAAAATAAAGGGGTCAGTCTTTCCCACTGAACAAACCAAACAGCCTCATAATTGTAATGCAGTCTACAAAAGAAGCCCAATCTCTATCAAATCCCTACTAGTAATAATACTTGAATTAAACTCAAAATAGATTTCAGCACTGAATGCATACTCACCTCTTTACTAACCAGCATTTGAGGAGTTGATGATGGCACCGACACCTGAACCGTTTTCTGCTGTCCTGACCCCACAGATCTTGACTCAAGTAGACCAGAGGCTTTCTGCTGAACGACTTTTGTCGTAACAGCCTTCTTCGGGTCAGTAGGTAGCTGGAGAACCTGATGAGCTGAGATGACCTTGACAACCTTGCTAACCGCAGGCGTGTTTTCTTTCCTCTTGGCAAACACCACAGGCACCTTCTTGTTGGGCGACAATTCCACAATGGACATGACATCCCCTGCCCCCTCTCCTGTTGCAGAGATGGAACCCGACGTGCCGCTTTCCGTTCTGGCAGTCGCTGATGAGCTGTGAACAGGATTTCTGACGATAAACACTGACTTGGATGCAGAAGATCCCTCTGTGGTGGGTTTCCCTACCACTCTGCCTGGAGTTTCAGCGGAGCTTTGGCTGCCAGTATCAGTAGCAGGATTGTGAGTGACAGGAGAAATGTTCACCACTCCAGGACCCCTTGTTCCTGGTTGCCCTGGTACAACCGCCACGTCCACAACTGAGGGGCTCACATTCTCTACAGCAGCATCATCAGCTTGCACAGGTAAACCTGTCTCATCCGTTGAAATTGCAGTACTGCTTTCTTTCAAACGTGTAGTAGCCCTCCCTTCAGAGTTCTTTTTGGTCACACCACTGCTCACAGCGCTTTCTTCTCGTGACACAGCAGAGTGAGCTAGCATGGCTGTGGAACTGGTAATGGCAATAGTTCGTCCTGCTGTAGTAGCAGTCTGAGTTATGGAAGTCGGGGAAGCTGAGATCATCACAACTGACGATGGAGATTTAGACTGCCAAGAACGAGATAAAATGGGTGGCTGAGCTTTTTTTTCGGGAGTCTGGGGCATATTGCCCTTCGGCCCTGAAGATATCAAAATTTGTGTTGAAGATGGAGTTGACGATGACAGTGAAGTAGTCCTCGGTTGTTTGGATGGGATGGATGTTGCTGCAGACAGTGGTTGTGAAACAACATCAAGCTGATCCTTGCTTATGGGTGTTGCGCTCTTGGCTTTTCCAGGCCTGTGATTAAAATAAGGGAACAGATTAAGATTTTGAACTGGATTGAAAAAAGCAACACATTCTACGCATCTATAGACCACGAAAGATTCTGTGCTGAATGACACAGGTTAAACTACAGTGATGCCTGCCATGAAAGGAACCCTTGGAACCAGGCAAAAGTGTCCCTACATTGCTGGTTGCATTATAAGTAAACAGACAAAAGGTGTCCTTTACAGCAAAGTGTCCTTTCATCAGAGGGGCCTCACATCACAGATACTTCTATAATACAAAATGATATCTACGAAGAAAAACATACCCTCTCACTGGTGTCTTCTGTCCTTTGGTCGCAACTTCTTTCTTTCCCTGTTTTCTTGCCCGCTTTTCCTTAGGTTCATCTGCAGAGAAAAAAGCAGAAACTAAAGTGATTCAAATTTCTAGCATTCATTTGTCATTGAATTTTTTAAATCGACACATAGATTACTTAAGATAGAAATTTTAACATTAACTATGTCTCTTTCAAGAAACAAGAACCTGTCAATGTAAACCACTTAAATCTCATCAATTTATTTTCCCATTTCTCCTCTTTTCCTTTCTTTTTTTGCTGTTGTTATATCGTTTAACTCATTAGAGCCCTCAGCGTGTCACTATGTTCACAAAGTGGCAGAAGGTGGTAAAAACTCAACAACAGGAAACCCTGCTGGAATTTCAACCACCGTACTGTCACTTCAAATTTGCGCAGTGTTTGTCATCACTGGGCTTTGTCATGAAAAAGCTTTAAAAGTTTAACCATTTCGTAACAACAACAAAACTTCCATCCAAGTTGGCAAGACACTAAACACCTAGACCCACAATAAATTCACAAATAAAGCTTCATTCTCCATATAATGCATCACGCATCACACAGGCAGACCAAAAAACTACCAAACTATGACTATTCATTTGGAATAACAAATGAGCATAAGAGATGTCTTTTTTTTTTACAATATCAGCCCTCAGCGTGTCACTATGTTCACAAAGTGGCAGAAGGCGGTAAAAACTCAACAACAGGAAACCCTGCTGGAATTTCAACCACCGTACTGTCACTTCAAATTTGCGCAATGTTTGTCATCACTGGGCTTTGTCATGAAAAAGCTTTAAAGGTGGTCGTCTACATTTTTGCTTTTTTTCAATAATCTTATAGTTAGATTTCGCTAAAAAGTTATGTCAGATGATGAATGAACCATGGGGAAAAAAGTTATAGAAAAAAAAATATATGTAAAAAAAGATTTTATTTTTGGGTAGCGTGACTCACGCTTCCAATATTTTGTTTTCTGTTTGCTGAGAACATTGTGCTTTGCCTAAAAATACTGACCAATCAAATTCATGTCACTATGCTTATAGCCACGCCCAAACAAGTGCAGCAACAGTTTGACACTGGAGCGCTGTCCACGCTTTTTTTTAAACGCACGAAATGCACGGGATTTGAGAGGAGTTTTGCGCTTGGCATTTTCCAAATAAGGATATCCTACTATGAGTACTACGCTGGAATACTACAATGAATTTTCAAACGGCTACACTGGCTTCGTCTTTCCTGATCGAAAGGGGGTGTATTGTTGATAATTGTAGATAATAGACTCTGCATTTTAATGGTCAAATGGCGATTTCGGTATAAAAATGTAGACAAGGACCTTTAAAAGTTTAACCATTTTGTTACAACAACAAAACTTCCATTAAAAGACAAGAAACACCTAGACCCACAATAAATTCACAAATAAAGCTTCATTCTCCATCACACATCACACAGGCAAACCAAAAAAATGTATCAAACTATCACTGTGAGACTGTTTTGCATCGCAAATCCTATTCGTAAGGAGAAAAGATTAGGTGTATAAGAGTGTTTTTTTTTTTAAATATCAGCCCTCAGCGTGTCACTATGTTCACAAAGTGGCAGAAGGCTGTACAAACTCAACAGGAATACCTGCTGGAATGTCGACAACTCTAGTGTCACTTCAAATTTGCGCAGTGTTTGTCATCACCGGGCTTTCAATGTAGAAAGTGATTAATACGTTATAACCATTTTGTAACATAACAGCGTCATGAATGAAAAAAACCTATACACCGAGATTCAAAATGAATGCCTAAGTTTATACAACGTCATTGTACATATGCATTACCCATCATAGTCATACAGGCAGAAACAAAAATTATATATATATATATATATATATATATATATCCCATGACCTCCCTTCTTTGTCTCTGTAAATGTACTCTAGGTATATTTCTTGTATTTCCATTGTTCTCTTGTTACATCTATGATGTAACTATTGCACTCTTGTAACACATAAAATAGTGGATAAATAAGGGTGCATGAAATACATCATAGCTGGCTCTACTTTTTGTCGTCCTTGACATTCCAAAATGCACATGTACCTGTCGACCGGATGTGCAAAGGGTTACCACACTTTTGAGAACTTGCGTGAGAGTCGTTCAGTGATATAGCTGAGTTTTAGTCTTGACTTGTCGAGACTATTATCACAGCGTCATAGATTCCATGACGTTTGTCGTCCATCGCGTCATATTATGGGGACGTAATCTGTTATGTTTCCTTTTATTCGCTGTTCTATTTCTCTCTTGTGATCAACATGACAAGCCGTATGTGTTTGAGTGTGTGTGCTCGTGCTCTCAACTAAAACAGAAGTCAAACTAGCAATGTTAAAAACCCAGTCCGTCCGACCGGCACTGCTATGTTCAGGCTATGCTCATGTGAAGTTACAGCGTGCCCGGTACACACGCCCTTATCGGTACATCATCGACTACGATTGTTCTCTGGACAAGCTGTTTAATGCATTTTGCGAGTAATTCTAGCTCTTCTGCGGTGCGGTAGGCCCTAGAGACGATGAAGGTGTCCAAGATCTCAGGAAATGCGTGTGTAACCACTACGTATTCAGTCAAATCCGTGTAAGAGGCTTTCAACTGACGGGGACAACCAAGCCACCATTATGCACCGACTTGACAAAGATCAACAGACGTTCCTTTAGAATAAGGTATGTGCAGAGGTGCCTCATCTGAACAGACAACTAAAGCTTGATGTTTCCGTCACACTTTGTCTTTTAGATCTTCATGGGATATACAGGTTACAACACTCGTGATTTTTGGCTCACATAAGTGTAGCCTATGCGATGCTAACTTTTGTCTGTCTGTGCGTGCGTGCGTATGTATGAATGTCTGTGGTAGAAATTTTAACATTTGACTGAACACCGAAATACTGGTTATTATTCAAGCAACAGCTTCAAAGTATTGAAGCAATGATCAACATTTTGTCGGCAAGTATGTAGTTAAAGTGTGTATCCAAAGAAAACGGGTGGTGGGGGGTTTTGGGGGGGTAAAAACAGCTGACTGGTTTGTGTCGTGTGTGGTATGCAGACCAGGTCAGGGGTCAAGGTTAGGTCAGATCGCGTGAAGGATTGTGGTATAGATACAGTTATCACCGAGCTGCAGTTCGCCGATTCGGAGAAGACGATTTCACATTGTTCGGTTTCGTAGCTCCAGAAAAATAGATAAAGAAGATACCAAAGGAGATTTCCTACAGGTTAATCTGCACAGCGTGTTTCCAGTGTCTGCGCGAGGAAGCGCTGTCGAAAGCGCAGTGTCGATCTGGCCATCTGGCAGTCGTGTCCCCATAAGTAGGCTACAGACAGACAGATCTAGATCTAGTGTCTCGCACTCTAGCACCGTGTCACCTATGCTTACTGTGTGTGTGTATGTGTGACGGAGTGATTGAGTTTGTGTTACTGTTTCAGTGTTTGTCGATTTCTTACGTGAGCCTTGAAGGCTTCGCCTCTTGTTTATATGGCTTGTATTTCAGTCAAGACCCAGCGGGAATATCAAAGGGACTCACTCGCCAGAGGCTCGTGAGTCCCTTGATATTCATCCGCTGGGTCTTGACTGAAATACAAGCCATATAAAAAACCACTCGTGTTGTAACCTCTATATTCTATATTCATCAATCTGTTTGAAGTTGTTCAAGATATCGGGAACCTGTAAATATCAAACACTTAAACTCCTGATTACTTTTTCCCCATTTTTCCATTCTTATTGGTTTTTTTGGGTTTTTTTTGTTCTTGTTTGATTGTTAAACTCATTAGAGCCCTCAGCGTGTCACATATGTTCACATATGACAGCAGGTGGTAAAAACTCAACAACAGGAAACCCTGCTGGAATTTCAACCACCGTACTGTCACTTCAAATTTGCGCAGTGTTTGTCATCACTGGGCTTTGTCATGAAAGTGCTTTAAATGTTTAACCATTTCGTAACAACACCACAACTTCCATCCAAAGACACCAAACACCTAGACCCACAACAAATTCACAAGTAAAGTTTCATTCTCCATCATTACGCACCACACAGGGAGACCAAAAAAAGGATCAAAATATCACTGTGAGACTATTTTGAATCACAAATTCGGGGCGGGGATGTAGCTCAGTCGGTAGCGCGTTGGATTTGTATCCAGTTGGCCGCTGTCAGCGTGAGTTCGTCTCCACGTTCGGCGAGAGATTTATTTCTCAGAGTCAACTTTGTGTGCAGACTCTCCTCGGTGTCCGAACACCCCCGTGTGTACACGCAAGCACAAGACCAAGTGCGCACGAAAAAGATCCTGTAATCCATGTCAGAGTTCGGTGGGTTATAGAAACACGAACATACCCAGCATGCTTCCTCCAAAAGCGGCGTATGGCTGCCTAAATGGCGGGGTAAAAACGGTCATACACGTAAAATTCCACTCGTGCAAAACACGAGTGTACGTGGGAGTTTCAGCCCACAAACGCAGAAGAAGAAGAAGAAGAATCACAAATTCTATCCTTAGGAGAACAAATGAGGTGTATAAGAGATTTTATTTTATCCTCTATATGTGAGAGAGACCATTCATGAGATAACAATATCGTTTAAGTCACACGTGAGTATATATCATGTTATTGAGGTTGTGTCAAATCTGATCTTCCACTGCTCATGAGACAAACGTCATTATGGAAACACATTTGCGCCTTCTGTTTCCCCTCAAAGAAGTTTAAGAACTAACATGTCACGCTACACTTTCTAGAGTGACATTTCTTTGCTTTGACGTCAAAGATTGCACGAGGCTTTTGAAGAGATAAAGGTTCCAAAAGAAGCGTCTTCAATTTGGACACGTCGACTCCGGGATATTTGGAGCAAAAGGCATGCAAGTACAGTATATAGGATAAACAGAACACTGCATGGCTTGCTGTGTCGTAACTACCAACAGATTTACACTGGTTGCTTTATCAAATATATTGAAAAGCTTGCAGTTCAATATTTAAAAAAGCAACTCGCTAGCCATGTAGTATTCTCTAATTTTTGGTTAAATCTTAGCCCTCAGCATGTCACTATGTTCACAAAGTGGCAGAAGGCTGTAAAAACTCAACAACAGACATACCTGCTGGAATTTCGACAATCGTAGTGTCACTTCAAATTTGCGCAGTGTTTGTCATCACTGGGCTTTCAATGTAGAAAGTGATTTATAAGTAATAACCATTTTGTAACAAAACTGCATCATGAAGAGACACTGAACTCCAACATGAATGGCAGAATGCCTAAATTGATACAACTTTATTGTTTGTATGCATCACCCATGACAGACGAACAAATATATTATACTCATCAATCTTTCAAGTTGTGGTAAATCTGCTGAGCTTTTGCTTCATTTTCTTCGTAACTAAATACTCTTTTTAAGTTGCTGATTTTCATCAATGAAAGTGGTACATGTACACAGCTATATATTGAAATTTTAAAAAATCAGCAAAGATAGGGATATCAAAAGTGTAGAAAAACAATTGGTGAATAGAGATGAGCCCTCAGATTGAAAACTATATTGCTGCCATTGTGTCAGACAACAGCGGATAGCTCAACAGCAGCAAATGTCACTGGAGCACATCCACTGCAGACACTGTCAGTTCGTTGTGTCATCACAGGGTTCTATGGCTAAAAAATCAGATTTAAGAAGGGAGGGAGTTTTAAATGAAGCAAACTTAAAGACATTATGAACAGAAAATCTGAAAAAAATAAACAGGGTGGAGTTCTGAAAACAGTTTTTTTTTAAAGGATGGTTCCATATTAGCACATATATGTGAGCGCAAACACACACACACCTGATCGCTCCTCCTTGGGTCTTTTCCTCCCAAAATCTAACTCCATGTCCTGAAAGCGACGGTTGAAGACGACGCCACGACCACTGCGTCTAGGGCTGAAAGTATCTCCACTGTTCTGCCCTTCCAGCTTGACTTCGGATGATTCTTTGCCACCATCTTCCAAACGAATGCAATCAAAATATGAAAAGATAACTTCTGAGCATTATACTTATATAAGTTATAGTTCATACGCACACTCAGTTAAAAACAACAACTGGGAATGGAGACAAAATGTCAGATGAAATGCAAGTACATTAATATGTTGATATACATGTGATTGTAATGAATGGACTTTGACTTTAGATCGGCAGACACACAACATTAGATATCTATTGATTTTGTTGGTGCCTATTGTGCTTGAATGGAAGAGTATTCTCACTTACTTCAACTCAAACTGCATACGTTTAACCCTAACTAATGAGAGAGCTTAAGTCTTCAACAGTATGAGCATTCATATTCAATAAAAACTTTCCTCTATTTGTAACATCTTCAACAGTGCATTGGTTGGTACAGTATTAACACACCATCATATTAAGCTATTGATCTGCCTAACTCAATAATTTTAATCATTTCTGAAACAGAATCCACTGCGCCAATCTTTGTAAAATAAAATAATCAGTTAAACGATCAATTCTTAAAATCCACCTTCAAGTCTACTCTGCTCCTCATTCTTCTTTGTCTCCACAGCAGTTGCTGACTTCTTTCCAACATCACCTTTCATGGGGCCGTTGTCCTCAGCCGAAGTATCCACCACCGCACTTTTCTCCCTGACCTCGCCTTTTCTAGGTCGACCCCTCTTCCGTGGGCTTGCTGAAGGTGAGACTGGCAGCTGACCTTGAGGTATGGCACTAGACTGGGCGGAAGCTGAATCATCTGTTGACATGGCTACCTGACCCCTCCTACCTCTCTGTGGAGTCTGAGAGGTTGCAGCGCCTGACGTCTCCCCACTGGCCGTGTCAGTCTGTTTATGCCTCTTTGCCTGGGAGGCCCCTAAAAGAATGTTTAAAGAAATTAAAAGACTATTTGATCTAATCAGACAAATTCAACGAGAATCTATTGCTGACTTACTCACTCAAAAAAGCACCGTTAGTGTTACTATTACTGTGAATGCCCCTCGTTCAACTTCTCTTTTAACAATATAAACAAACATGAAATTGAAACACCAACTGACCAAGATTTTTTGTTTGTTTGCAATACTAATACTGTAATAGTAATACTATAGGACAAGCTATAGCCGAAGTTTCAGCTGTGAACTATCACCAAATTACAAAGATATATATCATATATATATCATATCCACAGTTGTACATAGAAAAGTCATATCATGAACAACAGGTGACTATACATTGTCATTTTCAGGGACAACAGTTCCACTTTAATCGATGATGTTACCGGGCTTTTCAGCATCAGCATTGTTGTTTGCAGGAGATGCTGTCTTGTTACGGGTACCTGGCATGTCTGAAACATACAGAAGTTACAATTATCCTTCTTCATCTCACCCTTCTAGAGATGGCAGTAATCTATAAATTCAAGTATCATAATTCTTATTCTTATCTGTTAAAATCTGAAAGCACAGGAGATAAAATTGTGAACCAGTTAGAATAATTAAGACCTATTCCTGGACTATGATTCTTTTCTCCGACTTGATTGAATCCACTGACGATGCATCATGCAGGCACTTTCCAGAATCAAGAAAGATTCACTCCTTTAACCTGTTCACTGCCAATAAATATTTGTATACAATTACAAAGTGTTACCTGTATAAATTTACTTTAAATTGATGTTACAATGTGCCCTTAATGTAAACATCACACATTGTTTGTTGTTCTTCTCTATTGTTTATTGAACGGTTTGTTGCCTGTCAAAGCAAGTAACCCAGGATGTCAGCGGATATCCTACACACTGCAAAAAGGTTCAATAAACTGCTTCAGTGCTTGTAGTTGTACATTCAATTTTTGTCTACAATTTCCAAATCCAAGTAGTGAAGTACTCATGTCACATTTTCAATTTCATACAATCGGAAACCAAGACTAACCCCCCCCCCCCCCCCCCCCCCCCCCCCCCCCCCGAGTCTAAAATCGACTTATCAAGCTGATTTTACTTTGATAGTTTTCTTCTGTATCGTGGTTGAACTTCTTTCATTGCAAATAATGCATGATGGACCAAATCTAAGAAGCAAAATCTTGACATAACTCTGTGTAACTGTAACAGTGTGTGGGTGTGCTTCGTGTCTTCGTGTGAGCGTGTTTCTCCTGCCCCATGAACCCTAAAAGAACAGCAAGAAAAATGTACTTTAAACTTTGGCTAGCTCGTAATTTTAAACAGGATATCAAAAGAGGGAAGCAAAATCGTTTCCAAAATCGACGAAAGAGAGACAGAGATCGAGTTCTGGGACTTTCAGTCACTATATAAATAAAGCCATTCTGTGAATTATGGAATAACTGAAGTAGTTAAAAACTACCCGGAGCATGATCAAACCCTGTGCTGAGAGACTGGTCAAACAAAACGAAAGCTACCTTCGAGCGACTCTTGACAGAAGAGCTCAAAACGACATCTTCATATCAGGAGGAAAGAAATGGCAACTCATTGATTTTTACCTCCACTGTTAAAAGATCTGGTTGTCTCTGAACGCTCCGGCCACCAGAGGCTTGCGTGAATAAACTCGCTTGCTAGTATGGAATATCAAAAGCTGCAGATTTTCATAGCAGGTCCATTGGAGGGAACGCTTGTTGAGAAGATTTCTTGAATGACAAGAGCAGCAAAATGGCGGAGTTGATCGTCTAGGCATGCGCAAGTTGGTTGCCGATGTACAATGGAGGGGCGATAACCTACCAACAAATGAATGAAATTTATACAGTCACGTTTAACTCCCCTCACGAAATTGGACGCGTTTCCATCAAATAAATAACATCCCCCTGGAAACGTTAATTTGGATGACCACAATTGAATAAGACTTTTTCTGAACACCTCCAATTACTCGAAATTGGAAATTTTCAGGAATACAAATTACAATGCAATTATTTTTTAATCTTGAATTTCTGTGTGTATATTTCCAAAATTGTAATGTTGATTAGAATTTTTAGAAGTAAAATTAACAAATGAATCAATTAATTTTTAAGCTTCCAAGATGAAATGCAATCCTTTAGTCAGGAAGTACTGAACCAAAGATTGCTTGACTGAAATTTCAATCAAGTTTGTTAGTTGAAAAACTGAATGAGGTTGTTATATAGTTCAACCTCAACTTTTGTAAAAAGCCGGATATAACATCATCAAAGATATTTATCAAACAAATGGACGAGAAAAAAAAAACCTGGGGATTTTATCTGGAAGAACATGCAAAGTTTCATAAACATCTGTTGGGTATAGTTTTCTAGGAATCGCTATGCACGCACACACACACACACACACACACACACACACACATAATGTATGCACACACTACATACACCATCACCCTTGTCTCGATCATGAGATTCCCAGTCTATCTGAAAACATTGGTCAAAACTTGACTAAACGTAAAAAAGTAGTAACAATTCATTTAGGGGGACCCACGGCGACGCACTCACTAAAGCAGAAGCGGAAGAGTACCGTCTGGCATCGGTAGCCAACTGTTTTCAGAAAATTGTCTGCCATATTTGTTCCAACACCTGTATCACAATAAAGTTTTTGCGAAGTGCTGTGCTTTTCCTTGGCTTTGGGCCCATGATCATATTCCACCACAGCTGCTGTTGACTGTAACTGGTTATAGACTGAAATTCATTGATCCAATGCTATTGCGTTTGACGTTTTGAGTTCACATTTGTTTTGTTTTGTAGCTGTTTGATCGCATAATTCACAAATCGAAGTTATGTTATTAAGGGACGTCTTTTATTGGGTGCCTGTGGCAACAGCGGTATGTGACAGGGTATCATCCTCCAACTTTTAATTCTGCAGAATCAGTGTTAATACACACACAAAATCAGGGATTAGCATTACATTATAGCACCTCTCTACACCCGACACTGCCCTAGAACAACACTGAAACGTTTTCCTCTATCTAAAATTATTTCAGGTGCCTATGTCATGTGTCTGGCTGAAACTTTTAGTAGTATTCATAATACTGCGTTAGAATTTCACGTTGAGATAAATTCTCACATTCTTTTGCTGGTAACATTAAAGGACAGGGTTGACTTTGTGTCTAATATCAGAGACTGTGTACTCTATAGTCTCTGCGAATGTTCACGAAGTGCCCTGAAATATCAACGAGTGATCGTGAAGATTTAAAAATGACTCCTAACCCTGACAGGGCCTCCGAGCGCACTTTGAACTGCGCAGATCAATGTCAAGGCCGCATCATTGCATTTTGGTGCGTTGAACTGTAACTTTTCAGTTGCGGTCCTTAAGTCCAAGCAGTGTGGACGCAGAAAAACGTGGGGACGTTTCTCAGGTTATTATAGTCACTGCTGAAGAATCTAGCAGAAATAACACCATCTGCAGCCATGGCCAACAGGGACAAATGTACCAACCAACTCAAGGAGTTCAAAGACACCGTTACTGTACGTAATTTTCTTGGCTGTTTCGATTCATTTTTTGAGATTGGCCATATTTTCTCTGTTGTTACTGTAATGTACGCATTGTCTTGGCTAGTCCCTTCTTGATCATGCTTTGTAAATATATGTAGTATGTCTATGTACAGTGAACCTTTTGTTCTGAAGATTTTGCAGATAATTGTGTTTCTGATCTAATTCTGTATGTGGAAGATTCAGAATCATACATGTGTATGTATACATGTGTGTGTGATAATGAAAATTTGAGCAACTTTGTGAATGTGATATTAATAATGCACAAAACTATTATCTTAATTAAAGATTGCTAGTTATGGACGTAATCTAATGAAAACATTAAGCGATCAATCAATTAAAAAGCTTTCAGAGCTTAATTGTGATCATTAAGTTTAACTTTTATTAATCTAAAAATGTTGTTACAATATATGTATATATATATATATATATATATATATGTTAGGGGCATATATATATATATATATATATATTATGTACTTCAATTGTCTATTTATCCGGTTCTTTTTTTCATTTGTTAGTTTGACAATGTGCCTTATGAGGAGAAGGCCTATACGTTCGAAAAAATTAAGAAGCAAATATGATAGAATTGCATGAGGGTAGATTGGAAAAAAATCACTTTTTGATTGATCAAACTTTTTTTCAGAAACCTGAGACCCTGACGACGGGCACAGGGGCCCCTGTGGGCAACAAGTTGGCGTCACTGACTGTTGGTCCCAAAGGTCCCATGCTGCTGCAGGACTTTGTCTACACAGATGAAATGGCCCACTTCAACCGCGAGCGCATCCCTGAACGAGTGGTGCACGCAAAAGGCTCAGGTGGCTATATATATATATAAATATATCACTGGTCGCATCATACATTAAATACTCTATTATTATGTGAATCTGTATGAATGATGTACCCAGAATGGCAAGGAGATGCCTTCTCCTCCCCTCTACATACAGTTGATGGGGGAACATTTGACCCCTTCTACTACTAAAGCAGGGTTGTTATTTGGCGTTGGCAGTCAGCAGAACACTTAAACAGTTTTAAATCTCCAAAAGTGAAAACCTTTGGCAGGTATGCCTTTTTTATGGTGGGACAAAGGTGATGGCAAGGACTGTATCTTAAACTTCAGAAAATTGCCAAAGCTAAATGACGATTTTGTGAAAATTGCCGGAAAGAAAGTAAATCTACACAACAACGAAGACAACATTGGGTTATTCCATGAAAAAAATGCACTTCAGTTATTTGGCAGTCTTCTTCTTCTGCGTTCGTGGGCTGAAACTCCCACGTACACTCGTGTTTTTTGCACGAGTGGAATTTTACGTGTATGACCGTTTTTTACCCCGCCATTTAGGCAGCCATACGCCGTTTTTGGAGGAAGCATGCTGGGTATTTTCGTGTTTCTATAACCCACCGAACTCTGACATGGATTACAGGATCTTTTTCGTGCGCACTTGGTCTTGGTCTTGTGCTTGCGTGTACACACGGGGGTGTTCGGACACCGAGGAGAGTCTGCACACAAAGTTGACTCTGAGAAATAAATCTCTCGCCGAACGTGGGGACGAACTCACGCTGACAGCGGCCAACTGGATACAAATCCAGCGCGCTACCGACTGAGCTACATCCCCGCCCCGTTATTCGGCAGTAAAACATAAATATTTTCGGCATCTGCTAAGGATACTTTTCCTTGACATCATTAGAGTTCCTTTATTAGAATGGCTGCCCACTGTATGCATGATCATCCTTTTCAGGAAGAAATGGTGAAGTACTGCTTTGGTTGATTCATTGTACCTTTTTTTTTAAATTTTTGATATTTTGTCTCACTTGACTGATATTTATTTTCTTCTTTTCAAGTGTCTATAAATTTCAATGTATGTTATCTTCAATTTTCTTCAAAGTGAGTGAGAATTTGTGTGTTTATTGTAGCTGCATCAAAAAACAGTGAGGTACAGCGCTATAGGCGTCAATATCCTTTTTGATTCAAGTGTTTGAACAAAATCTTTCTTGAAGGGAGAAGAGAGATTCTTTGAACAAAAACAAACAGTATACTGAATGGAAGTGGCATGTACACACACACACACACACACACACACACACACACACACACACACACACACACACACACAAAACCACATCACACGAAACCACATCACACGTAACCACATCACACCCCAGATGCAGCTGAGAAGTCTGCTGTTTTGGTTTTGCATATAGTTGATTTGATCAGCCTCTTTTATGGTGATACTGAAGTTTATGGTTGTCTTTTATGGAAGGCCCCTAAGCTGATGTGGTGAATACCAAATGAGATGCAAAGCGCAATGTGAAAGTTATGGTTTAGTCTGGGGTTACTTCCCTCTTGAAAATAAAGAGTTTGTTCCTACTAAAAGAACTTCTTTTTTTTTTTAAATGTGTACATGTGATAGTTGTAACAAACTATAAGTGTTTCTGGCCAGAATGCTGTGTTTCCATTAAAAGTGCCTGCCTGTTAGTGTTATGTAAACTAAACATAATTTAAAACTAACGCAGAAAATGCCCCTCATGCATTTTTTGTCTTCTCCTGAAGTAGTCAACCTGCCAGCTGCTGGAAACATGATTGAGCTCAAACTTTTATTTCCCCATTAATGTATCTGGATTTTACAACTAGTAAAAGCGTGGATTTTCAAGTAACTTTTTATGAAAAGGAAGGAATAGAAATCATGTTCTGTTTTTGTTTAGAAATAGCAGTTGCTGTCTGTGCAAAACGTAGAGATAGAGGGCTTCTCAGCTTGAGACTGCTTCTTTAAAACCTGCACACATCTCAGCTACCTTGTGCTTTAGAAACAAAAAGGGGCTATTAACTTAAAAGTAAAATGTGCCATTCTGCTTTTCTATAAAAACCTTTTATTACCCAAGTTTGTGTTATATGTCCAGCCTTTAGAGTAGCTGTGTGTATAGGCTGTAGGCCTCTCTCTGTCTATTTAAGGAATATGGCCTCCGACTTTATGTGCCTGTCATGTTTTGCATCTCAAACCCACAATACCCCAGCCCCTCTCACAAACAAAACACAACAACAAAATAAACAATGAAACGCAAGTCTTTAGATCACCAGACCTCAACATTTGAGCTGATTCATGATTTCTGCTGCATTCTGACAAGCACAAACAGGATGTTATAATTTTGTGCAAGTCAGCCTGAGGCAGCAAGTTTCAGTACACCCACCCCAGCAGGGGGAAATGCATTATACATGTACACCTTCAATGATCTGTATCTAAATTATGCCAGCTATGTCTGAAGTGAATGTGATGACGACATGTTTGTGTGTGTGTGGTGGTAGTTGTGTTTTTCCGTTTTTTTGTTGTTGGGGGAGGGGGGATTGTGTGGTTGTTTTTGTTTTTTTGTTTTTTTGGCTACCAAGAAAAAGAAAGATCTCGGGGGCCAGTGGTGGATGTTTTTTGTGATTAAAAAAAAATCAAAGCAATTTTTATGTATTGCTTGAGAACAAAAGTTGTTCAGGTCAATTAGTACTATCTTGTGTTAAAAGGGTTTAGTGCTACTCTTAATCTTTTTTCTCTACCCTGGTAAAGTGTAGAGTGATAAGAACAAAAGTGAGTAAATTTCAAACTCCGAGGAGCCTCAGTGACGCACAATGTCTCTAGCCTCAGTCAGGTGGTGCAAGTTTTTCACACTTGTCAAGTTCTGTTTCACTGCATTTCTCGATCAAGTTCATGAGCGTGACAGTTTTAAGAAGCACAAGAGTTCAAACAAATACATAGAAATGTGACATTGAGCGTTGGGCTCATTTAGGGTGTACATTTGGTGATTTTTCCTCTTGATCTGTGAAAATGTATGTGTCATTGCTCAAACGGCTCAAACAAGTCAATTTAACAGAAGATAATACCAATAGTCTTGAACAACTTTTCGTGATAAACACTATACACAAATTGCTTTTTTTATTTATTTTTTATTCACCTGCCCCTCAGGCAGACTAGAACAAGAAGTTTTTGACTGTAATTAAGGATGCACTTAAATTATTGTTGACTTGTACATCATGCATCTTGAAGGATCTGTATGTAACTAATGTCAGCTATATATCTTAATATGATGACATGCCTGGGAGGGGGAAATAATAAAATAGAATTAAAAAAGGCTGTACAGGTGCGTACTATTTTTGAGGGGAACTTTCAAATAGTAATTCAGGATGCATGTCATTTAAGTTATTGTTGATTCGTCTGTTTTGATACGTCCTTTTTGTTGATATTGATCTTATTCTCTTCCTTTGCCTTTGCCTTCTTCCCCCTTGTCCTCCATGTAGCCCTCTTATTCTTCTTTTTCTTCTTCCTCTTACATCTGCAGCTAAAGCTGGAAGATTGGCAGATATTTGACTCGGGGGTTCACAAAATGAATGAGAACTTTATGGGGCGTGTCACAATAAAGGTTTCAGTCCTCATCTTCTGGAGGCTATTGAATACAGAATAAAAGGGTTGTGTTGCTTTAACTGTGAAGCCTATACAGACGTCCCTGCTTTAATGCCTTTGCAAGCTTATTATGCAGTCAGTCAGCCTGAATGTTGAAACAGGGCCAAAAATCTGCTTAAACTCATTTTGGTCTGAGAACTTTGGTGCAGTCATTATTTCTTATTTGTTCTTCTCTTTTTTCTTTGTCTTTAAAACAAACATTTCTCACTCTTCTGAGTTATCAGGAGAGTCTTTTAAATGAGCTCTAGGTTAGGCATGTCCGTTCTCTCTTGTTTCTCATTGTTTTGTTGTTGTTGTTTTAAATAATGGAGACTGGAGTTGCATTTTATCCACAGTCATTAGCATATTGCTTAGACTTCTGCAAACACTGCAGAAGATTGTATTTTAGGTAATGTTAAACATTTTCAGTTGCAAATTCAAAGAAGTACTTTTGCAAGGTACAAAACTTAATTTGCAGAAGTGGTGAAAATAAGCAATAATTTGGCCTACTACATAAGAATAATGCAGTCTGGAGTCCTTATTTTATGTTTTAGGACATATTTCTCTACATAAGTGAACTGATGACAAAGAATTAGGTAATTCGGACACTGAAATTGGATTTTACCAGTTAAAGCACATTGTTTTTAGGGCTAAGATCCATCTAACATTGACTCAACCTTCAAAGCAAATAAAATTAAAAGTTCATGAATATTCCGGTGTAGTAATTATCCAAATAAACAAAATCAGCCACTAAAAGAACTATTAGTGGAATTTGAATGTGGCACACACGCACTTCATAATGAAAATAACGTTGGATCATGCAGTTTCAAGGATGAAGGTCGCTTATTCAAAGCACTGAATGTACATTACTGGGAACTCCTGAGTCCTTCAGAGACACCAACCTTTTCCTAAAATTCACAAAAGGTCCAATCGGTGTGGGATCCATGTTTGATGTTATAAAGCATCCTTCATAAACAAACACAAAACAGAAACCAAAAATGATTACTATTTATTTACTCTTCATGCTAGCCGTCAAGTGTGCAAATACAGAATTCTTACATATCAGACAGCTTGATAGTGTCAGCTGAATTGTTTGATCACAATGTTGTTCTCTTTGAAAGCAACAGAACTTTTGATTTGTTTGCTTCTTAAAACATCGCCCTTAAAGTCCACAATTTATTTTCTAAAGATATGCATTATTGGTACAAGAGAAGTGGATCAATCTTTCTGCAAACACATTCTGAGAAGCAAAGTAACTTCAGTAACAAAATGACTGGCAAGTCTATAAATGTACATGATATACAGTGTAGTGTGTTTACCCACCACACATCCTTTACAAAAAACATAGCTGTTTGAGAGACATTTGCATCTCATGACATGCTGCTTGCTTATCTGGACCATGGAAGTGTTTGATAATGTTCTGCATTCAGCATTCACGATGACGTAAGATGCATGTGCAATGTTATTTCTAACCATTCACATTTGAAGGAGTTTGGGTCTGTTGTGCGTGCATTTGATTTACCCATTTCTTTACCTTTTTTTTTTAGTCAGTCTGTACGGAACATTTATGTTTTCCAGTTGAGCATAGAGTAACACATGTGACTCATCATTTTGATATGCACATTTCTTAACAAATTATTCAATTTTGCAAAATAATGATGACATTAGATGTTGTGGAAGCATGAGTGTAAATAAAACAAGGAAGTGAGTACAGTATATGATGAAAAGGATTCTTAGTAAAGTTGACTGCACAGTCAATAGTAAATAAAAGAGTAAACTTGAGTCGAATCAGTGACACTTAAGCCAAAATGATAGGCAGTAAATTGCCTGTAGAGTAAAATATGTAAATAAAAGAGTTAGAAGACCTTCCTTAAATTCTTGACTGTACAGACAAGTGTAAATAAAAGAGCAAACTGAGATCCATGTTTGTTGAATCAGACCAGTGACAAGCACAAATAATGGACTGTTCTATACAGTTTTACTCATAACACAGGAAGTTAAATTGTTCCGAACATCAAGTAATATAGTGAATGACTTTGATAAATTCTGGTCTTGCAAACAGAGCATTTCAAGGATCCTAGTGTTTTCTATCAGCTAATCTGTCATGTTCAAACCAAGTTTCTTCTTTCCATGCCAATTACTTCAGATCCCTAGAAATAAAGTGCCCTTAAGATAACTGACATATTTTATTAGTGTATATGACTTGCTATCATTCATGCATGAATTTGCTGATCTTCAGTGCTGTAACCTTTCATTACGTAACTACAGTATAGTCAACATTAAGTAACGTCTGCATGTGCAGGTATAATGTCTGTTTGCACAGACACTGGTTATAAAATCTCGCTATCTTATCTAAGTACACCTAAAGTCAAACAACATCACTTGGAAACACGAGGTCACTGTCATGAAAAATGTCCATTCATTAAAAAATTGCAATAATCTGACCTATTTACTCCTTATCAAATGTCTGGTGAGAACAGAACCAGAACAAAATTAATGATGAAATTGCAAAATACAGCAATGATCGGTGCTTCTTACTCATGGTTTTATGGTTACAAAAAAAAGTGTATGGTCGTTTAGGGGGGGTGGTGTCAGTTTGAGAAGTCTACTAGCCAGCCTGTTAGCCTTTGAAGAAGTTTTAACTTCTCACAGTGTGACTGTCAGTTGTCTTGATAGGGTTATTTTGTCATGTGTTATTTTTCCATGGCCCTGTTGAATTGCGCAGATTATACGTTATTTGCGTTTTTGACCAAAATATGACATTTTACACAGATTGAGACAGTCATTGTTCTCCGAGACCGCGATAGCGGTCGAGGGTGAACAATGACTGTCGAGATCTGTGTAAAATGTCATATTTTGGTCAAAAACGCAAATGACATTTATGTATCGATCGAATTCCTTTCAGGTACTGACTTTGTTGTTGTTTTGACGATTGAACGAGCACACACACATGCAATCAAACACATAGGCTTCATATTAGGGCGTTTCAGGTTGACCGAAACTTCAAAGGAACAACAAAACACACGTCATGTACTGACTTTGTTGTTGTTTTGACGATTGAACGAGCACACACATGCAATCAAACACAGGACGTGTGTTTTGTAGTTCCTTTGAAGTTTCGGTCAACCTGAAACGCCCAAATATGAAGTTTTGTAGGCCTCTGACGTCACATGGCTCAAAGAAGGGAAATCCAATGTCCAATCGATACATATATGTTTATTTACATAAAAATGTATGCACTTGATAAAGGTATTTTTGTAAACACTTTTGGTGGCCATGAATTCATGTGCTATTTGAACAGTTCAGAGTGTGGGGCATGTCATTCAGTCAAGCACATTTTTTGCCAAAGGGCAATTATCTCCCAAATTTAATTATCTACTTGTACTAGATTTCACCTGATACACAATAACTTTTTTTTTTTAATTCCCTACCAAGCATTGATGTTGTTTTCTCACAGTCCTAATTTCTCTTTGGAACACCGAAAAAAACATCAGTATAGTCATGCAAGCAGGTAAATAAGATAACTTTTTTTTTAAACATGTTGTGATGGAATTTGAATGTTTGTTTTGTTGAAAATTATGCAAATTATGGAAATGGGCATGAAGTAGTGTACTTATAATTGCACTAAAATGTGTAAGTGACTCATGTATGTTAGTGAACAATAAACTATAAAGTGGTCAATTTTCAGAGTTTTTTTACACTGAAAACTCTGTACTCGCCCCTCAAACTGCTGGCTTAGAAAACCTTCCTTTTGTCCTTTTATAGGCCATTGTACTGTTTTCAGTTTGCTTGTACAGGGGTGTGCAAGATAAGAAAGGGTAACTCAGGTGATTTAGGTACCTTTATAAACAAGTCGTGTTTTTAGGGCTGTCCGTGTTTTTAGGGCTGTCCGTATCTGACCTGAAAACAAGAAGGCAAACGTATTCGGTACCACTTATCTGAGTTTGATATGCAAAAAACTGAGGTCAATGTCAACTACGCTACATAATCAACTGAGGCCCTGAGAGGGATGCGTCTCCGTGATTTTAGTGAAGGCCAGTCATATCTGCTGGGTAACTAACTAGTGAAAATGTAAATAATTCAAGCGAAACAGACAAGATAATTTACTTAAATAAATGCACTTCTGAGTCTTTATTTCCAATATCCCCCTCCTTTCTTGTAGTTTAGAGTGCGACAGTTTAATGTATAGATACAACATACAAGACTTTAGTTCGGACCAGAAGCAGGAATACCAATACTCCAGAAGGGAAAAAGACAACAAGTTGTGTAAAGCGATATCAAAACAATCTGTCAGCCTAAAAGAACTAAATGAAACATACAGGATATTTTTGCACCAAAACTAGTAACTTGGGATGCATGATATAATCAATTAGTATTCAGATACAGGTTGCCAGAACTCAGTATATTGAGAGCATAATTACAATAAATACTGCAGATAGCTGAAGGCACACAAGCACAGTTGCATCCAGAAGTGCTCTTGTTCATACATGTATAAGCACACTTTGGCTTCCAGTGAGAATCAGACCAAATTAAGCGGAATGAAACAAGCTATTCATTCACTTTCATTTTTGATGTCTTCATGTTCTTTTTAAAATAAAGGCATTTTTCTTAATGAGACATTTCTCTACATCACATTTTCGTAATCTCTCAGTTATTGAGTTAAATCTCTAATTTGGTGTGTGCAATTGTCTTTTTTTTCTTGTTTTTTTGCGCATGTGTGTGTGTGTGCACGTGGGGTGATTTATAGGGCCTCATAATGCTTCCCGGTTAGGTTCAATCCACATATACATCTTAATCTAGTCTCTCAGATCCATATGGCTTGTTAATGTACACCTGTACGCCTTTACACACCAGTGTTGTTCTCAGGTCTCAGTCTTCGGTCACCGACGCATACTTTTTTGACCTGATGCATTGGTCTGACCCCTTGCAAGTCAACCGTCGATAGGTAGGAAGTTGTCTGACAGAACAAGCTTTTAGTAGCAAGAACATTGGACCTATACATATTTTTAATCGAAGCCCAACTGACCTATTGTCTTGTGAGTCTGGGAACAACACTGGACACTTCACTCAGTGTCCACATCACCTTGGCTTGTCATAGCTAACGCAACAATTAAACTGCAACAACAAATTCTCTTTGCACTCGCCCTTGAACTGAGAAGTTTGTTGCTATTGGGAAGGTGGCTAAGGTCAACAGTTAGGTATGAACAGTTCAACTTTGCTGATGCACAAAGTTGCACCTGCTTCTTGATCCCTATTGAACGCCACCTGATCATCATGCACGGCAGCTGTGAGAGTTTGCGGCCATCAACCTTGACTTGACTCGAGTATGAGCTGAACACACATGCACACAAGAAAAGACAAGTGTAAAGGACACATGATGTTTATTGCAGTCTTATTTAC
Source organism: Littorina saxatilis (assembly GCF_037325665.1). NCBI lineage: Eukaryota > Metazoa > Mollusca > Gastropoda > Littorinimorpha > Littorinidae > Littorina > Littorina saxatilis. The sequence goes on from NC_090247.1 coordinate 32,856,677, forward strand.
AGTTCAGTGTTATATACTGGTAACAAGTTGCTGGGTAAAGTAAATAAAATTATTTTTTTCCCTGCAGCGAATGATTTTTTTGTTTCTGTTTGTTCATGCAACAATATTTTTCATTTCTTTTCAGGTGCCTTTGGTTACTTGGAAATCACTCATGACATCTCAAAGTACTGCAAAGCCAATGTCTTCAGCGAAATTGGCAAGAAAACACCTCTGGCTATTCGATTTTCTACTGTGGGTGAGTTATTTCAACAGTTTACTCTGTGATTAGTTTCCAACAGATACATTAATACACCTCTTTACGTATTTCTCTGATTAAAAAAACTACATGTCGGGGAGAAAAGCTGATAAGTCAAAATCATGTACAATCAGTTGCTTCCTGAGAGGACAGCACGTTTCATCCTGCAGTCCGGACTGACGATCTAACAGCGAACGACAAGAAAAAGAAGTTGCTTACTAGCAAAAGATTGTTCTGTGCACTGCGTTAATTCTTTTCCATGCCTGTGAACATCCAGGTGGAGAGAAGGGGTCTGCGGACACAGCCAGGGACCCTCGTGGCTTTGCGGTCAAGATGTATACGGAGGAAGGCAACTGGGATTTGGTGGGCAACAACACTCCCATCTTCTTCATCAGGGACCCTATACTGGTAGGTTGTGTGTGGGTGTGTGCACATGCGTTCTCTTTCTGTCTGTCTCTGTTTTTCTCTCCAACTTCCTCTCTCTCTCTCTCTCTCTCTCTCTCTCTCTCTCTCTCATGTTTGCTCTCTCTGTTTGCTCTCTCTGTTTTTCACACACAAAAATGTCACACACTGACAGCTGCATACGCGTGCACACACACACACACACACATGAGAAAAATATAATCACAACACATTTGAGCTTTTGCATACACTCTTCATTCACTTTATCTTTATGTAATTCTTTTCACCTGAAACTCATATAGGCTGTTCTTGCATGTTCCAGTTTCCAAGCTTTATCCACACACAGAAGAGGAATCCTGCTACCAACCTGAAGGTGTGTTGAATTTTTATTAAAAGATGTACTGCAGTAGATTCAGATGAATTTAAACTTTTTTGTGTGTGTCTTTGATTAGAAGTTCTGTGTGTCGTGTGGTCAGGAGGGTGGTGCGGAAACAGCACATGCATGTTGATAGATCATAATCTACCGCAGTGTGACATTATTTACGAACTAGATTATGCCACAAAAGTTACATCCTTTTTTTTTTAATTTCTTGTTCACGCTTTCACCCAGTTAGCTTTGAGCGAGGCATCCTGGCTGACCAAGAGGGGGACAGTCTTGAGTTGACTGCAAGATCTGTACTCGATGCTCTAGTTTTGTATTAAGTAGCGCTTAGTTCTCTTAGTTTTGCTTTCAAGAGGGACTTCATTCTCTTAATTTTTGAAAATCTCAGGACCCCGACATGTTCTGGGATTTCATCACCCTCCGGCCGGAGACCACTCACCAGGTGTCCTTCCTGTTCTCGGACCGTGGCACACCCGACGGCTACCGCCACATGAACGGCTACGGTAGCCACACCTTCAAAATGGTCAACAAGGACAACAAGGCCGTCTACTGCAAGTTCCACTTCAAGGTACTGTGTGTACGCATGTGTGTGTCGTTGAGAGGCTGGATGGAGGGTGTGTGTTTGTGTGTGTGTGTGTGTGTGGAGGGTGAGTGTGTGGAGGGTGGTGTGAATGGAGGGTCACTGGGTATAATTGTGTGTATGAAAATGTGTGTAAGTGAGAGCGTGTGTTTACGATTATTAGTTTTGAACTATCAGAGTGTAATTAATTATTCTCAGTTTATTTTCACATGGGATGGGCAGGCTGAGGCTTTGTATTTAAGCTGATCACATTGCAAGAGAGGTGAAGCCCTCTTTGGAGATTGGTTCATCATTGTGGTCGATATCAAGGTGCATCACACAGTGACTTTCTAAAAAAAATGAAAGGGGCTAAGTAACTGATCATCAATTTGATCACAAGCTGCAAGGTTACACTGCAGATCTTGTTATGCATGATTACAGATTTTCACCAATTTTGACTGGTGTTTCTTGTGCATAGGCACATTCAATGAAGAGGTATATATATACTGAAGTGCCTAGTTCTTGCATCTATCCCAACAGACAGACCAGGGCATCAAGAACATGATGGCTGACAGGGCGGATAACCTCTCAGGCAGTGACCCTGACTATGCCCAGCGTGACCTCTACAATGCTATCGCCGATGGCAACTTCCCCACCTGGACAATGTACATCCAGGTCATGACCTTTGAGGAGGCTGAGAAATTCCGCTGGAATCCTTTTGATCTGACAAAGGTACACTTGGAATGTTTTGTTTATATATAAAAAAAATTATTTCTTATTTAGCTCTTTATGAAAAAAGTTGACATAACTCTAGGTTGTGAAGTTCGCATTAGCTTGTCACATTTTACATTCTTTGTCCTTATTCTTACCCACGAATTGAGGTAAACGAGATGAGACAGGTGGTGAAAGTAGATATGCCTAACTGATTCATTTCAGGCCTTTTTTTTTGCTGGAAGGGATGCATTCGAAGATGTGTTTTGTTTTTTAAGTCATCTGTTGTTTGCTGTTTGTTTGTTTTTTCATTGTTTTCTTTTTCTTCTGCTATGTGACATTTGATCATAAACCTTGAATCCACTTTAATGTCTTTCTTTGGTTTTCTGTTAATTGATTGCATTGATATTTTGTTGGTGAACGAGGAAGACTGGTTGTTGGTTTGTTTTCGTGGACCAGGATGTTCAGGCAGGGCAGATTCATCCAACTTCTTCTTCTTCTGCGTTCGTGGGCTGAAACTCCCACATACACTCGTGTTTTTTGCACGAGTGGAATTTTACGTGTATGACCGTTTTTTACCCCGCCATTCAGGCAGCCATACGCCGTTTTCGGAGGAAGCATGCTGGGTATTTTCGTGTTTCTCTAACCCACCGAACTCTGACATGGATTACAGGATCTTTTTCGTGCGCACTTGGTCTTGTGCTTGCGTGTACACACGGGGGTGTTCGGACACCGAGGAGAGTCTGCACACAAAGGTCCAACTTCATTTTTGCCTTCACCATGGTCACTTTTTAGGTCTGGCCCCACAGCGAGTTCCCTCTGATCCCTGTGGGCCGCATGGTGCTGAACCGCAACCCCAAGAACTATTTCGCAGAGGTGGAACAGATTGCCTTTTCCCCCATCCACATGGTGCCTGGCATCGAGGCCAGCCCAGACAAAATGCTGCAGGTGGGTACTCAACGATGTATTTTGTCTGCATAACAGATTTCTCATTTAAGTTAAAGAGGGGAACATTTATTGAAAGTAAAGATGTAGTCAGGAAGCATCCTTTAATAGACTTTGTGTTTGAAGTAACAGTGTTTGCTTCGCAGTTATGTTCTCAAAGGTAGTTCCAATGCAAGTTCTTCTCTGGTTATCAAAGTATGAAAGTCCCTTCCTTCTTCTTCTGTTGATACCCCCCGCGGGTTAGGGGGAAGAATTTACCCGATGCTCCCCAGCATGTCGTAAGAGGCGACTAACGGATTCTGTTTCTCTTTTTACCCTTGTTAAGTGTTTCTTGTATAGAATATAGTCAATTTTTGTAAAGATTTTAGTCAAGCAGTATGTAAGAAATGTTAAGTCCTTTGTACTGGAAACTTGCATTCTCCCAGTAAGGTCATACATTGTACTACGTTGCAAGCCCCTGGAGCAAATTTTTGATTAGTGCTTTTGTGAACAAGAAACAATTGACAAGTGGCTCTATCCCATCTCCCCCCTTTCCCCGTCGCGATATAACCTTCGTGGTTGAAAACGACGTAAAACACCAAATAAAGTTCTTCTGTTGATTAACAAAGAAAGCACATATTTGTTATCGCTTTTGCTTTCAAAACTTACAGCAGTGTGACATTGTTATTTGAGTTAGTTAACTAGATTATAAGAGTCTTTTTATGTTTGACAACACATCATATTTTATACATGCACACAGAGGGAAGGTACCTCAACTGCTTCAATCCTATGAATTCTGTTTTAGGGTCGCTTGTACTCGTACTCTGACACCCACCGCCATCGCCTGGGCAGTAACTACCTGCAGCTGCCGGTCAACTGCCCCTTTAACAACAGGGTCAAGAACTACCAGCGTGACGGACCGCAGTGTGTCGAAAACCAGGGTACGTGTAAACTCTTTTGTTGTCCATCCATTAGAGACGTGGTAGCTCGCTTGGCATAGTACGTACTGGATTTGTGTTCCTCAGATCACAGGTTTGAATCCAGACTAGGAAAGAGACAGGTCAATTTTATGTGATGACTTTGAGACAATTTATTTGTCCCATCCTAATGTCATTGCCATGGCACGTAAAAGACCTTGGTAATTCTGCCAGAAGTGCAAGTGGGTGATTACATCTAAACAGGCACACTCCTGGGTAGCGCAACTCTTGTTGCCATTGGGTGGGAGTCGCCAGTCGCATTGGGTGGGCACCTTCGAGGCTGAGGGCCCGGCACAGTCTTCACCTGGCTGCGACCCATGAAGACGACACCATCACGTTAATTCGTTGATGACACAACCATTTGTCAAAAGTAGCGTAGGCACCCGGTCTGCTCCCCGCCTAAAAAGGCCAGTGCCGTTCCGTCTTCAAGGGACTGCGTGGGTTTCATTTCGGAGTTTTCCTTCTCCTAGACGAGTTTCCTTCCATGGATGATGAGCCTCCTCTACCCTCGTTTTGAATTCAGGGTGGTCTTCTCTTAGGATAGCTGCCTGCCAGGGTTGACGAGCCTATCCTGCCCGGCTATTTGACCCATAGCTGGGAATTGTTGCCATTAATTTCCACTGAAAAGAATCGACCCAAATTTCCCAACAATGTGACAACAAAGCATTGTTCAGCCTAAATTTTATTATTGTTCATGCAACATTGCATATTTTTGGTTGCAAACAAGGAAACAAGGAAATGTTGGTACTCTCCTTGTATACGTGGCTCTATCCCATCTCCCCCCTTTCCCCTATCCCATCTCCCCCCTTTCCCTCGTCGCGATATAACCTTCGTGGTTGAAAACGACGTTAAACACCAAATAAAGAAAGAAGAGTTGTTCTTCAGTACTAGTGACAGAAAGGGGGAAAAGTGGTCAAAATTCAAATCTCTAGTTTTGTTTTTGAAATATAGCTTTTCATAAAGCAGAAATACTGTAATATCTGATGTACATAAGAAAAAATCACTGCTTCACATGGTTCTTACATAATCTAACTTTTAAAGCTGGTTTTTGTGTGTCTGTGTGTATGTTTGTATGATGACGATAGGACCCAAAACGGCTGCACGGACTGAGACAAGAATTGCAGAGAATGTTCTTTGCCACTCGAGTCGTGTCATAGGGTACTTTTGGAATAGCAAATTTGACAGGATTCTTTAAAAAACGGCGGAAAACATTATATACCCTGTGAGCTATCGAGGATCCTCCCCGTCGGGGCTGTCGAAACATGGTCTTGTTAAAAGACGTTTTCAAATGGTTAACGGGGAGATACACTCGAAGCACATTTAGCGAAGTTATGTTGCCAAATCATCAAAGATCAACATTTCACTACACTATATGTTATACTCTTACTTTCTCCCAAGCGCAAGACAAATTCTTCTATGAAAATTGAAGCCAATAAAATTTGAGTTGAGTTGAGTTGGGGATCGATGCACACAGTCGAAATAGATTTGACTTTCACACGACCGAAGACTACTTACTAGCAGACTAGCAGACGACAAGATCTAAATATTTAGATCAGTGAGAGCAATCCGTTGAAGAACAGTTACTCCGCTTATTTGTCTTCAGTTAAGCTTATTTCCCCTGCCATAAGTTTCCTTGCAGATCTGCAGTCGCGTAGTGAAATGAACTAGTGTCATCGGAAGATTCTTCTCAGTCAATAATCGAAGCACAGTAAGTTCTATGCTGACAAAAGTCACTTTTGAAAAACATGACCATTGACTTCCTTTATGAACCCAAAGGTAACAATATCGACAAGAATGTACGCATTTGACATTAAATGAAAGTTCATAGACAGTTTCCAACTCGCCAGATCTGCCAAAGAGCCTTCATTTGTGAAAAACGACGATTTTAATCAGACAGGTATCGGAAACAACCTCTTGGTAACCTGCGTTTCTCCTTCCGAGGCGACGTGACGGCGCCACATTTGTTTGTTTATGGCTCTTTATCGCGAAACAACACAGTTGAAATTTGTGTGTAAAATATCATAAATGTGTGGCGTGTAATCTCCGAATCAGTTCGTTATCTGCGTTTCGATGGTAATTCAGTCAGAGTGGAGTTACTTTGAATCGAAGGCGAGGGTAACCTGCGTTGCATGTGGGACGGCGTGAACAAATTTGATTGCAATAATTTATACAGGAAGTAAATTTCAATGATTCTGGCTCAGTCTTGTAGATCTGTTATGCAGTGTTTTGGTAGTGTATCTGCTTTTCTACTATGAAGCTCATTTGGAGTGATACGCTGATCGAAGTGGGGTACCCTATGTGGGACATCAGCCGTATGTAGATTACGCCTCAGAACACTCTCGCATTTCACAAAGACAACAATAATTTGCAACATTTCAAGAACTGCATCAATTTTATTAGATACTATTTCAACAAAAACAGCACAAACACGACTATTTTCAACAACACAGAACGGGAGGTAAGTCTTCAAAGACGCACCAATTGGGCGTTCCCGTTTTTGGACGCCATTTTTGCTAGCATTTTCACAGTAAATCTTAATATTTCCATATCTATTGAATGATTTTGGTATTTTCTTTAATTGTGCCGATTCTCCTATCTCTCTGGCATGTACTGGGTGCTTTGTGACCAGTTTCTTCCCTAGACTGTATTGAAAAATGCGTCCGTGTGAGCTGACCCCCACTTGTGACCAGTAGCAAAGAACAACTCATACACACTTTCTCTCTCTCCATCTTGCTCTTTCTATCTCATGCACATACAGTTCTGTGAGGTTACCTTCAAGGAAATGTGTGTTGCTTTCTCCTTGGGAAAAGAAAGGTGTTTTCCAAGCCCTGAGACTTTCGCTGTGAACTTCAGATCTTTATCCCTCACACAGGGGTGTTCAACACCGATAAAAAGTCAAACCCACACCAACCAACTGGCTTCCAAGCCAGCCAGTGCACTACCAACAGAGCTGTCAAGCTTTTCTTCCTTTTTTTCAGCTGGTGCCCCCAACTACTACCCCAACAGCTTCTCCGGCCCTGTGGACAACACCAAGAATCTGGAGTGTCCTTGCCCCTTCTCTGGAGACGTTCAGCGCTACAACACCGCTGACGATGACAACTTCTCGCAAGTGACATTATTTTACAACCAGGTATGCTTGGTGTCACTGTTATTTCTCAAAAGTTATAACCTTTTACACTAAGGTAAGCTTGGTGTCTGTCATTTCTCACAAATTACAACCTTTTACAACAAGGTATGCTTGGTGTCACTGTCATTTCTCACCAGTTACAAGCTCTGTCATCCAAAGGGGAAGATAACCACCATATTGGTAGTTGTACTCAGTCCTCAGAGGGTTGGTGTTAGTGTCATTTGGATGGCTTGGAGAAGTCAGGATAGCAACAGTCTTTGTTGTTGGTGTGGTGCGTCTGTAAAATCTTTGAATGCTCAGTTAAACAGAGTGGATGATTCACATGGCCTGCAGGGCGGTGTTCTGTCACAGTGATCACAAATCTGAAACTACATCATTTAGAAGTATGTAGGTTATGATGTGTTTGGAGAAAAGTACAAGTGTGTGTGTATCTATGAGTTGCTTACATGGCACAAAATGACCCGCGGCAGGTGTTTTTAGTGGAGGCGAATGTATTGAGGATGGTTCCGAGACATTTTCAGTCATTGTAAAATGATTTACACAGTAAGTTAAACATAGTAGACAGCAAAAGTTTGGGATTCTGCAGAGAGTGGGAAAAGCGAAGATGGAGGTCACTTAACATTGAAATCTTTTGAGATTTCCAGAGAGAACTGGATTATATTGTTCCGTATTATGCTGAAATTATTCTAGATGCATAGAGAGCAAAGGAAGGTCATGGAGGAGGCAGGCGCGGGTCTTAGCGTATTTTCATCTGTGCCTGCATGTAACATTACTATTTTTCTTCCAGGTTTAAACTAAACCCCTTGACTCACTTTTTCCAGGTTCTGAAACCAGAGGAGCGTGCTCGTCTGATCGAGAACATTGCCGGTCACCTGAAGGACGCCCAGGACTTTATCCAACAGAGAGCGGTCAGCAACTTCAGTCAGGTGGATGCCGACTTTGGCAGCCGACTGCGGAAATCTCTGGATGCTTTCAAGAAGCCTGAGGTGAATATAAATGTTGTAAAAGAGAAATTGAAAAGAGGGGCCGGGGAGGAGGAAGGGGTGGGGATTAGGGGAAGATCAGGGTAAGGAGAAGAGAGGGAGCTACAGTGGTACCGGTGAAGAAAGGATGCCCTTGGGACCAGCCAAAAGTGTCCCTACGTTACAGGCGTCATTTCGTGACAGGTCATTTTTGGGATGGAGATGACAGGACTGCAGATGTCCTTTCCTGGGAGGTAATTCCTCTTACAGGTATTTTTTGCCAAAATAATAGACACGGGGACTACAGAAGGTGCCTATCGTGTTCTCTCATCAGAGGGGCCTCACATTGCAGGTACCACTGTAGTTGCCAGAAAGAGCTAGAGCATTATGTTTCTGTGCTAGCCTAGACCTGTATGCTGCACTTCCGTCTTGTCAATTTATCCTCAATGTGTGTGTTTTTTTATGGTGCTTTACAAGGTACATTTAGTGTACTTGCCATATTTTCTTGTAGCCAGTTTTTTAGCCAGAAAAATTAATGCATTGTTATTCTGTGGAAGAACTAGAAACCTTCTGGAAGTGAGTATAGTGAGTTATGTATTGCTGTTAATGTTTGTCTTCCTTTGTTTAAAAAGTTTATTCTAAAATAATGAATGTTCATAATATTATTTCCCAGAGAAGTTGTGCCTTTTTGTTTGTGCCTTTTTGTGCAAGTTGTCTTCACTTTAAAAATATTGTACAGTGGTACCTCTGTCTAACAACTTTTAAAATGTAACTGAAATTCAGTTGTTAAAGGAAAGGGTTGCCGAGTGGTAAAGTGCACTTGCCTTGGAAGCGAGAGGTTGTGAGTTCGACCCTGGGTCGGGGCGTAAGCAAATTTCTTCTCCCTTTCCTTGCCCAGGTGGTGGGTTCAAGTGCTAGTCTTTCGGATGAGACGAAAAACTGAGGGCCCTTCGTGTACACTACATTGGGGTGTGCACGTTAAAGATCCCACGATTGACAAAAGGGTCTTTCCTGGCAAAAATGTATAGGCATAGATAAAAAAAATGTCCACCAAATACCCGTGTGACTTGGAATAATAGGCCGTGAAAAGTAAATATTTGCTGTAATGGCTTGAGATTTACTGGCCGATGTGAATGCGTGATATATTGTGTAAAAAAATTCCATCTCACACGGCAGAAATTAATATGTAAAGCGTTTAGAGAACGTCAAGCGCTATATAAATCTCCCATATAAATAAATAAATATATTGAGGGGTCGTAATATAGAGTTTTGGTTTGTTACGTCAGTGTCCTGGTCAGTCAATGATCGGGAATGTCATGGGCATTTTGCTTGATGCCACCCGCAATGTGATCATGTTCTTCTTTCCTTAAACGTTTATGGTAACCAGTTGACTATCAGATTAATTGCCCACACATATTTGGTTGTTTAAATTTACCTCCCCGTAACTACTCAGCGGTCAGTAAACACACAAGGGTCGAACAAAAGCATACACATCTATGTCGATACTACTCATACAAACCCCCGAAAAGAACAGGGTTCCAAACGCAGGGTGCCGAAGTTATAAACCTTTGTATGCAGACGTAAAGAACTGCGGCAGTGTATTGAAACTGATGCAAATTCATTGCGAAACGCCTTAGTTTTGACAATGAAATTTGACTCGTTCCTTCATGGGACATAACTACATTGCGGACTATTGACAGGATTGAGTCATTGAGGACACTAAACTACTGCACTCGATTCTGCGAGAGACTGTATTGATTCAGACAAATGTGTGCTTGCATATCACGTCACTCGTTCACAAAAAACAGTTCCAGATTTCAAAAACATGTTCGTCGGCCATTTTATAGCTAGGAAGAAAACGTGAGCACAAGCTTTGCTGACATACATCGCAAAATTTCGTTTTTTGGTAGCCAAGGCTAGTAGGAAATGCGGATTACTTTCATGGCAATTTTGTAACTTCGCATGCGTGTATGGTTGTACTTGTTGCAAAGTTCTTTAAAGATCCAGCAAATGAGCATTTTTTTGACAAATAAAGTAATCAGCTGAAAAAAACATTCAACATTATGAAAACCGTGGCTGTACTTCAGTTTGCGTGCCGAAGTAATATACACCGAAAGAATTTCAGCACCTTTTTCGCATAAACCAAACTTGATAATTTGCGGAAAAGTCGTTATAAGTCCACTGATGGTTGGTCGTATGTCTTATCAAAGGGGGGGGGGGGGGGGGGGGGTAATATAGAGGTAAGAAATAGAAAGAAAATTAATGTGACCAAAAAAAATTAGTCGTAAGGTGTTGTTAAGGGAGCTACCACTGTATGACAGTGCTTACTTAAGTTTCACTGCATTCACTTGTGTTGAAGTTATCTAAGCAGCATCTTGTGTGTCTGTGTGTTTTAACACGTGGGCACATATTCTGTGAGGTTCCAGATATTCTGCTACAGTTCATATAGGCACACTGCTGTTTTGTCACAGTACATGTATATCCCACACAAAAGGATTTCTTTGTTTCTTCTCTCACTTTTATTTGTGCATCAACTTTCTTACAGAGTAACGGCATCCATATTACTAGGCTTCAGGCAGGAATTACTAGACTGTAATCACAATGCATCTGTGCTCTTGTGTACAGCCAACAGTGGGTATTTGCTCTGAAAAGATGCGTATGTAAATAGAATAACTGGTGCAATTATGGAATTTTTTCTTGCATTTGCTTGGCTGAACATATTTATACATCAAATATTTACAACAGAAAGCTTGGATTGGGATGTAGAAAAGAAATGTACAAAAAACTTTTTACTAGATTTGATACATGTGTATGTGTATAGGTCTTCCTCTGAACTATGGGTGCTTTGAGGGCGCGGAATAAGTGGTTGTTTGTTTGATTATTTGTTTGCTCAAAGCAATTTTCATTGTGTTCCCACTGCTTATTCAGATTTGCAACTGTGGCTTATGTTGTCAGAATCTTAAGGATATATATAATTATATATATACACACAATGTATGTGTAAGCATTTGTGCACTTAACATACAATCAATACTAATAATCTGTCAGTGTACCGGGACACTAATTTTACTTACTTGCTTGCATAGTTACAGTGCTAACTTTACTGCTTCTTATCATTCTGATTAGCTGTTTTTTGCTTGTGATACTTCAGTAATCCTTCTTTGATGTCCATGAACTAACAAAATATAACCAGCCCACTTATATCAGATATTGTTTAGTCACTAGTGCCTCATTTTTCTTTTCACTGACAAACATTAATTATATTTTTTTTATGAACACTGGGTTATACTTATAGATAGAACCTGTTTGAAGGGCAAGAATAAGAGTATGGATCTACAGGCTTCTGTCATGGACAGCTCTTCCCACTTTCATGTACATGTATACACCATCAGACCACCACCAACACTCGCACAAGTCTGCATCAAGAAAGATGTCATACAAGAAAGGTTTTGGTAACCTTAGATGGGACGAAGGTTCTAAGAATATTTTCTTTTTTATACTAACGCTGTAACCTCTCTAGCAAAGTTAAGTAGATCATTTAACACATTACATAGTACATGTAATGACAAAGTCAGATGTTGGTGTCTCTATAACTGTTAATTGTTTTAAGTATCACTGGTTAGACATTAGCGTCTTGTTGGTATTAATTGTGAGAAGTTCGTCTTTTCTAAAAATGTTGTGCAGTAATTTATTTTACACATGTCTGCTAAATCACAGTTATCATTCTAATGTGTACATTAATAACAAACCACCGCTAGTGACAAAGTCTATTCTAATGTGTACATTAATAACAAACCACCGCTAGAGACAAAGTCTATTCTAATGTGTACATTAATAACAAACCACCGCTAGTGACAAAGTCTATTCTAATGTGTACATTAATAACAAACCACCGCTAGTGACAAAGTCTATTCTAATCTGTGTTCTCATGATGCTAAGCATTTATTTGTATGACTTAACAGAAAGTGATATAAAGTAACAGGTAATACTGTTCAGCATGGAAATATGGGAAGAGACGGCTAAGGAATGTTGGACATTTTATCTTATATGTGTGTCATGACAAATCTTGTGTATCATCTCTATTCTCAAACCATTGTCTTGTATTATTGTGTACCACAGACTTGACTTTTAGATATTTAGACTTTTAGATGTCTGTCTCTGTTTCATTTTTCTTCACCTTGATCTGCTGTGCTGTCTGTCTCGTCTTGTCTTGTCTTGTGTTGTCTGTCTGTCTGTCTTGTTTGTTTGTTTGTTTTCTAGCCCTCATCTGCTGCTCAAAATAATTCTTCTGTTGATTGCTTTTGTTTTGCAGACGACAGGCATTCTGGCAAGCTTGTAGGAAAATGCTGCACCACCCTGTAAAAAGTAAAAATAAACGCATTGGACATGGACCTTGTTTGGAGGACAGCATTATAGGCTTCATGAGGACAGGAACATTGAGAGACATATCTGTGAACAAGGATAAAAAATGTGATGCATGGAACTTTGTGGGCTTTAGTCACGCAGATGTATGCTGTCACACACACGCACACACGCACACATGCACAAACATGCACTCACGAAGGTATGGGTACATGTACACACCACTAGCATTACCATCATGTGTATGCACTTATATTTGGACTTTGGTTAGTGATAATAAGCCCTAGTAATCAGGCATAACCTTATGATCAAATTTGTGAATGGAATGAAAGATTTGAGAGAGACATTTTTTGATTCATGTCTTTCTATTGGTTAATAAGCCATAACAGAATTTTTAACACAGTTCAATAGTGAATGATTTGGAACATTTTCAGCAAATACTTTGCTTTTGTTTATTTCTTTGAAGTTTGATATACAAATCTTTTGTTGGCCTTAGTCTTTTGGCTCAAGAATGACTTGTGGAACGATTCGGGATAGGGAGGTTGGATGAGATGTTTGGTGTTTATGGAATGTATAGGTTGAATGTAAAAAGAGAATTATAATTTCCTTGTTTGTGAAATTGATATGCATTTGACATGGTTTTGCTGTTGCTTCTTATTTATCAGGTGTAAAGGTTTCCTTTTTCGTGTTAATTTGTGGGCGTTTGGTTCTTGCATGATGTATTTGATCAATGTTTAACCAGCTTATATTTCAACCCAGAATATTTGTATTAAGTTGATTAGTTAATGTTCAATTGTTAATGTTAAATGATTGCAATAATATCTGTAAGTTACAGATTTACTTTTTTACTTCATTTGTTGTATTTACTCTCTTTCGAGCTGCGCATGCTTTCCCAGTTGGTCTAATAATTCTGATGGGGTTGTAGCGTTTTTTTAAAGTTTGAAAAGGTAGAATACTTCACAGAATATTTTATTTTGTACATGATTGGCTCTCTGAACTGTTAATGCTTTCTTTTTTGTACTTAAAGTTGTCTTTCATTTGAAAAATTATTTTATTTTGCTTTGAACACAAAAAAATTGGATCAAATAAAGCAAGATCAAGCAAATTGTACAACTTCTTCCTTCCAAAATTTGAAAGCTGTGTGTGTGTGTGTGTGTGTGTGTGTGTGTGTGTGTGTGTGTGTGTGTGTGACAGATAGAGAGTGAAAGTAGCTAACTTAACCTACCCCATGCAGAGTTCTTTGATAACTGAAGATGCCCAATACCTTCTCTGACAACCTGCCGTTGTAATACATATACAGTATAACCATTCACATGAAAATGGCATGAATTAAACAATGTCAAGCATAACAGAAAATTTACAACAGGTGATATGCTCAAAAGAAGGAGCAGCTTTAGAAATCTAACCATAGCCGTGTGTTCTAATATGTGATTAATGACTTTGAGTATTAGGGTATGCATTAAGCATGAAATTTGAATAACAATAGCAAAGACATACATATCTACCTCATTCTGATCATCATCGCTCAACGGCTATCGCCAGTTATATCTCTGACCGGACGCTAGAGTCCTACGCGAATCTATCAAAACAAGAATACAGAGTTATCTCCCATATGTTCACGAGCAGTGTTCGTGAGACGAAAATGATTGCAGATTGGCCGACTTCGACAGTGATCTCCGTTCTGTTCTTCACAGTTATGATAAAGACATCGTTCTAAGGTCAAAACAAGTCGAAATTTTGGGACTGCTGCCGGAAGGAGACCGTAATATATGATTGCATCACTGTCAAAAAATCGTCTGCTCCAGCGAGCGCGGAAACCAAACAGTTGATTATCATGTGACACTTTTGCCATATTTAGAGTTGTTTGCACAGTAAATTAATACAGCCGCGAAAAATAGCTCTCTTGAAACTGTCTTACATATCAATTCCTTTGTAATTTAAAAATTACTCAACACCATGAAAAATCATTATCGACAAACGCGAATCTGCTTACATCCATAACACATTACGAAAAGATCTAAATATGTAAAAAAAAATCCATTTCCTCGCCAGACAAAGAAAACCAAGGCATCCTGTCAGGGATAGAATGAGCCGAACTCATTTTGACCTGAGTTCAGGATGATATCTACCTACGAACAGTCATTGTGGCACAATAAGACATTTTTATGTTATGATAATGACCACACACACAAAAACACACAGAACGTAGATAGAACCTTAATGTAAGAAATTTGCAACCACTTTTTTTTCCTCCAGCTGACTTGCAGAAAAGCCTGATGGTGAGGGCAGAACATGCTCACCTTTGAAAATGAAAAGAAGAAAAAAATCTGTTGCAAAGCCATATAAACATGGCTTAAACCCTCAGTTTCATTGACGTTTATGATCAATTTGCTCGTCTTTCTTATCTTGATAACTAACACTGGCTCCTGCAACGTACCTATACCAGATCCAGATCCAGAGATCTTTGCGTAAAAAGTCGTAATTTACGTTTGTGGTGACTGTCAGCTTGTTCACAATACGAAAAAACACATTTTGAACATCATGGCAGTAAAAAAACAACCATTATTTTCTTTGGACTACTTTGGTAAGTTTTCACTGCGATTTATGCATGCGTTCAAATTCTCAAGGGATTAATTCACTTTTTCATTAGAAGCCCACAGAGCTCAGTTTTTAACATTTTAATAAGTCACTAAGAGTGAAAAGACATTGATTTGACGGGACTGTATAATATATGACTTGTCCCACCAAAGTCAGGACTTTTATTGTATTCAAAATTATTATTATGCGCTCTCCCGCATCCGTTGCGAAGATGACCAACAGTGGAAGAGCTTTAGTCACCATAATCATGTGACATCCAATACACAAGCCCCTCCGGTCGTCGAGGATATCTATGGTGTGGCAGTGCGAGAACAGCCAAAGGGAAGTAATCACCTGGAGATTTGTTTTTACCAATTACGGAGTTGTGTTCCCTGCTTATTTAGGGGAAATAACTTTCCACTTCCGCTGATGACGGACTAATTTCTTGGAGAGCTGTTTTGCCGACACACCGCAGCTTTCAAAGGTAAACTGTACTATAAGTAAACGTTCAGTCGCCTTTTTTCTTGTTAATCCATTGGAATACGCATCTGGCCTAAAAACCGTTTGTTTGTCATTGAAAAATATCGTTCACTTTTTCTGGAAATAACTTTCTTCTGCTGTGTGGTCGACGCCCACGTCACCAAAGTCGCAGAATCCCCGACGTTGATCTGTTTCAGTGTTTGTATAGGATGTACGATTCGTTCTTCGTTTTGTGTTACGAGGCAAGATTTTAACCTTGTCGTGTGCAAACTAATTCTCTTACTGAAAGTTTTTGTTTCTTTCTTTGAGGGCACCACATTGTTTGCTCGATCGATCTAGAATTAAGAGTCACGATCATGTCATGTGATGATAAATAATTATAAATGACACATACTGGAGATGTACCTTCATAATCAGAACAGAGAATTAATGCTTCCTTGGTTTGAATTATTCAACTTTGATTTTCTGATATTAATCTTAACTTTAAGCGTTTGCTGCGTTGACAGTTTGTGCAACATTTCCATTTCAACTT
Source organism: Littorina saxatilis (assembly GCF_037325665.1). NCBI lineage: Eukaryota > Metazoa > Mollusca > Gastropoda > Littorinimorpha > Littorinidae > Littorina > Littorina saxatilis. The sequence goes on from NC_090247.1 coordinate 32,872,907, forward strand.
TTCAAGTTCAAGCACAGGCGGAAGGTATCGTTCACTGGACCACTACTTCCATAGAAAGACTACAAGGTTTGTCACTCAGCTTCGAGTCGTGCTCCACTAACTTCAGAAAAAAATTATGCAAAAAATAATTGCCAATGTTAAGAATCTTTGTAACCTTACAAATGCCGTGATAGATGAATGTTCTAACTATCTGTACCTTTTATATTTAGCTGCCTGTCCGCTGCATGTTTTTAAACCGTCGTTTGTGCGACCAAACATGTCTGTCAACGGCATACCACTTAGACCCTGTGCGAATGATGATCGTCGTATGTCCGAGGAGATAGTAGTCCGATGCGAACATTGGTTATACTGGATATTCGATGATTATTTTCATTGGTCGACTGAAATCGTCTGCATCGCTTCCATTCACGGTTACTGGTTATTCCGTTGTTATGCCAAAAACCTAAACTGAAACTCCCGTGGGTAGCTTCCCTTTGCTGCAATATTTACATATGTTTTAGACCAATGAGCACTGGTATGCATATTCGGTGCGGGATGCATGATTTCTTACTAGCTACAGGGTTGCGGTTCGCAAACGAACATTCGTCCAAATGATGGTTAAAAACAACCTGGAGCGGACGGCAGCTGAAAATTAAAGGTACATACGGTTAAAATAATCATTCAACTGTATTTATTTGACCTAACACAGACTCTAGGAAGAGACAAACCGTCTTGAAAAAAAAATTGTCCGCAGGAAGCGACTCCAAGAACACAGACGACTCGAAGTGAGTGTCAAACCTTGTAGTCTTTCTATGGAAGTAGTGGTCCAGTGAACGATACCTTCCGCCTGTGGTTCAAGTTCAACTCTTGCTCAAGTTACTGTGCCAGCTGCATGAGCTAGCCTCTGATATTAATTTTGTTAGAAAAATTATGTTTAACTATAAAGAATCCCAACTGTGTGCTTTCTTTATTTTTGAATGATTCTGTATCTTTTTGTTCTGCAGACCAGAAAAGATGCAGAACAATATAATGGCGCCATCGCTGGATCTCAGTGGCAAACTGATCATCAAGGTTCAACTTGGTGATGACATCCGCCGCATCCCCATTCACAATGAGGACATCACCTACGATGAGCTGGTCCTCATGATGCAGAGAGTCTACCGTGGCAAGCTCTCCACCAATGACGATATCGTCATCAAGTACAAGGACGAAGGTATTTGTAGTTTTTGTGTTCTTTCACCCACAGATGCACTCTCTCAAGGTCACACAAACCTATCCCTCTTGCTGGTGCCATTAATGTCCTATTATTTAAGACTTATAGTCCTTGTTTTAGTTTTTTCTTGATTTTTGGCTCACGTAAGTGTAGCCTATGCGATGCTAACTTTTGTCTGTCTGTGCGTGCGTATGTATGTATGTGTGTATGTCTGTGGTAGAAACTTTAACATTTGAAGACATCATATTACATTGACGTCACATTATGACGTAAGAGGGTTAGACGTCACGCGATGGAATTACTGAAAGTCTCGGTGATTGTTATTTTGAGCGGGCCGAGACTATTTGGCAGTCGTGTCCATGTAAGTAGGCTACATGCAGACAGACAGATCTAGATCTAGTGTCTCGCTTTCTTGCACAGTTTCACCTATGCTCTTTCTGGGTGTGTGGGTGTGTATGTGTGTGTGTGTGTGTGTGTGTGTGTGTACTGTGTGTGTGTGTGTGTGACGGAGTGATTGAGTTTGTGTTACTGTTTGTCGATTTCTTACGTGAGCCTTGAAGGCTTCGCCTCTTGTTCAACAAGCAATATGGGGTTGCTCATTTTTGAATGGTAACACTAACATCAGTAAATGTTCAAAACGGATGCATGTTTCAATTAAACATACTATACAATGAGTATGAAAGAAAGAATGAAATCCACCACATATGTGGTGGGTTTTTGACTCACATGCGAAGCAAAAGTGAGTATGTACTCACCCGAGTCATCCGTCCGTCCGTCTGTCCGTCCGGAAAACTTTAACGTTGGATATTTCTTGGACACTATTAAGTCTATCAACACCTGATGTGGCCTGATGGTGTATGGTTACAAGATCTCAGAAAACATGTGCGGCAACTTGACCTCACTTCAAGTTCAAGGTCACAGGGGCCGTAATTGTTGTCTTAAAAACGACCATTTTTCACATTTTCGCATTTTTTTCTGAAGTTATCGAGAATGGCAACCTTAGCTATGTATGCTATACAGGGCAATGTAAGCCCTATCTTTGGACACCAGTTTGGTTGACCTTGCTTCAAGGTCAAGGTCGCAAGGGTCCTTTAAAGTTGGATTGTATACATATTTTGAAGTGACCTTGACCCTGAACTATGGAAGATAACTGTTTCAAACTTAAAAATTATGTGGGGCACATGTTATGCTTTCATCATGAGACACATTTGGTCACATATGATCAAGGTCAAGGTCACTTTGACCCTTATGAAATGTGACCAAAATAAGGTAGTGAACCACTAAAAGTGACCATATCTCATGGTAGAAAGAGCCAATAAGCACCATTGTACTTCCTATGTCTTGAATTAACAGCTTTGTGTTGCATGACCTTGGATGACCTTGACCTTGGGTCAAGGTCACATGTATTTTGGTAGGAAAAATGTGTAAAGCAGTTCTTAGTGTATGATGTCATTGCTAGGTGTAGTTATTTGACCTTGACCCTGAAGGTCAAGGTCATCTAAAGGTCAAGGTCAAGCATGTGAATCGTATGGGCTTTGCCCTTCTTGTTTCATCTTGTTCCCCGTTTTAACATCAGTTTCACTCTTTGAGCAATGATAAGGGGAAATTTGTTTTTTTGTTTTTTGCAACACATGGAAGTTTTTTTTGTAGTAACTCAGTAACTGTGACCTGATTTAAAACTATTCTTTTTTTGCAGATGCGGACCTGATCACTATCTTTGACAGCTCAGATTTGAGCTTTGCCATTCAGTGCAGTAGAATTCTGAAGATAACTTTATTTGGTGAGTAGTAATTAGTATTCTTACCTACAGTGGAAAGCATAGAATATGCAGTGTTTGTATAGGATCTACTTTGACTGTCTTAATTGACTCTTAATTTTACTTGAGCAGTATGATAATTGAAAGATATCAAAATTATATTTACTTCAGTATGGCGAATTCAGTTTGTATTAACGCTGGGGAAATTTGTCAAGAGAGAAAGAGAGAGAGGTTAATATTTGAGACAATGCCAAAAGGTGACGTTTTCATGTCAGTATGTCCCAAATGACATGACCAGTACATTTTTCATTCTATCTAATCTGTTTTCGTTCTATTTTTTCTAATAACATGCGTTAACAATTGATTGCCAACTGGAATGGAAGAGCACAAAAAGTGTAACTTGATATGTAGTTTCTCTAGAGGGAAAAACATCTTCCACTTTCATGTCAGTGTGTCCCATGCAACATACATTTGCCAAACAGCTATGTGCAAGTAGATTATTTGTTAGTGGTATAGAAAATAGTGATCAACAATTAAAGTCAGTTTTCACATTCATTTTCTACCTATTTCTTATTTGTTTATTCTGTTGGCAATGGTGAAATGTCAGCAATCATGTGTCATTCGGGACAGTAGACATGACACCTGACCTTTTGTCACTGTCTCATTTGTGTGTGGGTGTGGTTGTTGGCAGCCCCAGTATCAGCAATGCTTTGCTGAGACTGGGTCAACAAAAATGTGCATGCATTTTTGTCAAATAATGAAAAACAGAGATACCCCAGTCTTCACTGATAAAGTAACATTGAACAATTGCTGAGGGTCATTTAAACTTCTGTATTTGCTTCATTGCAAAAAGTGTCTCACTGTACTTATTGTTTCTGCAGTGAATGGTATACAGCCAACGAACATTGGGGATGTTCGATCATTACGGCGCGAGCTTCAAATAGTCAGAGACCATGTGAACGCCATTCTTGATCGTATCGAGCCTTCCTCTACGCCTGCTTCTGCTGGGGACTCTGTCTTGCCAGACAGTAAGTGGAAATGAAAATAAGAATACACACTCGCACTGTACACACACATATGAGAAAATTTATGTTTGTGATAAGAGCAGTTAATTGTAAGGAAAAGAGTATCTGTTGAGGAACAATGACATCACCCCCCTCTCTACCTCTCCCAACTCCTACAAGTGTACTCCCCCTCTGGCACAATACGCTTGTCTCAAGATACTCAGCGCTTCAAAGTTGTCCGGTACAAATGTAAGCAACCTGGCTTCCGCAGTTTTTCCCACTTTGGTCCCATCATCTGGAATGAACTGCCCTACAATGTCCGAAACAGTCATTAAATTACATATTCTTACTCCCAATCACATATTGCATTTGACTACGTCTGAGATGCTAGGTACTGAAAACGCTTACCCATCTAACACAACAAGGGGAAGCAAACCCATCACCAAAAAGGCAAACGTAGCCATGGTAACGAGAGGGTATCCCGGGAGTTACCTCCCCTCTAGTGGACACCACGTCACTTCCTACCACAACACGTGGCAACTCATACGATCTTTCAGCGTCCTAGAGAGAGGGTGTCCTGAATTTTTCGCTGACAGTGGCTATCTTGGTGAGACTTCTCACCTGCCTGCCACGTTTTACCTGTCTTTCCCCTGTGCTGGCTCCAGTTGGTGAGCCGTTCTTGTTTTGGTTTGTTGTTTGCAAACGTCCTTTCTGTGTTGTTACTGATAGTTCGTCCGTGGGACTTGTGTTATCAGTAGCTGTTGCGTGCCGCCATTTGTATTTTCGTTAGCTTTGCTGATGTTTATTGTTTGGCATGTACCGGTCTTGTCTTCTCATGTAGTTGCAAGCTCGGTAGTTGTGTTCGTTGCACGTTCTTTGTTTTGTTTGTTTACTGAGTTTTCTGTCCGTTTTGAACGTACGTTTTTCAGTAAATTTTTGTCTTGCCTTGTTCGTTTTGGTTAGTCAGCATGGCTGACTCAGACGAGCGAAAGGGGTTAAGGCCGACGTTAGGGGTAATGTTACAAGCCCAAGTCGGCCTCTGCTTAGCTGGGTGTTGGGGCTTCTTACGAAGCCCTCAACACTGTTTTTTCGGTGACTTTTTCTCCTCCGAGTTCGACTACTGCTGTACGTCTAGCTCGGCCGTTGTTTCGCCGCCTTCTTCTTTGTTGGCTCCGGATTAGGGGGCTCTTGGTCCTCTTTGCTATATATCTCTTGTTTCAGATATCCGATACTTTGGCCAGCGGGAGATGCAGCGCTCTTCCGTTTTTCGTCAGCGCTGCTCTGCCTTCTTCCTTTGGGGCTGTGCAGTCCCTTGCTTTGCTAGCTGTGGCTTCCGGTTCTGGAGTGCAGCTTCCTGCCTCTGCCGTTTCCGCCTTCTTCGCAGGCCATTCAAGTAAGTTGACCTGGTCCCACAGCCCTCGTGAGGCGTCGGGACACTCCCTGCCGGGAGACAGGTCAATTGGGCAGAGTCACTCTCTGCATTCTACTGGTGACTCGTCCTCCCGTTTCGGCTTTGGACGTTGGTAACCAGTCTGTGCTTTATGCTAGCGTCAGTCCCAGCCAGAATGTCTGGGGCTTTGATGCTCAGCAGCAGCTTCCGTTTACGGTCGCCGCATTTCCGGCTTCGGCCGGAAGCACAGGTCCTTCTCTCACTTCCCGCTCAGCTTGTGTGGTGAGGGTATGGATCACAGACTGGCCTCCGGGCTTTATGGCTTCCGGCCTCAGTCTATGCAGTCTTCGTTTCCGCTATCGGCGGTTTCGGCGGCTGCGTCTTTCCGGTTTCGACCGGAAGTATAGGTCCTCCTCTCACTTCCCGCTCAGCTTGTGTGGTGAGGGTATGGATCACAGACTGGCCTCCGGGCTTTATGGCTTCCGGCCTCAGTCTATGCAGTCTTCGTTTCCGCTATCGGCGGTTTCGGCGGCTGCGTTTTTCCGGTTTTGACCGGAAGTATAGGTCCTTCTCTCACTTCTCGCTCTGTTTGCGGTGAGTTTATGGACCACAGACTGGCCTCCGGCCTTTTTGGCTTCCGGCCTCAGTCTATGCAGTCGTCGTTTCCGCTCTTGTGGTTCCGGCGGCTGCGTTTTCGGTTTCGGCCGGAATTATAGGTCCACCTACACACGTACGCTGCAGCTGCCGTGTATGGCGGGACCGTAGACTGGCCTCCGGGCATGATGGCTTCCAGCCTCAGTCTTTGCAGTCTTTGTTTCCGCGGTGGCGGTTTCGGCGTCTGCGTTTTCGGGTGGTTTGCGGCCAGTTGACAAGAACTCCTGTTGCAGGTTCGGACTTTGTTGACTGGCGGTGGCGGCCGTTCCCGGTTTCGGCCGGGATAAACGGTTCCGGTTTCGGCCGAAGTATAGGTCCACCTACACACGTACGCTGTAGCGGCGGGGTACGGGGGATCGCAGACTGGCCTTCGGGCTTTATGGCTTCCGGCCTCAGTCTATGCAGTCTTCGTTTCCGCGGTGGCGGTCTCGGCCTCGGCGGCTGCCTTTTCGGTTTTGACTGAAAGCGTAGGTCCACCTAAACAGGTTCGCTTTGACGCTCGGTTTTGGGTGGACCACACACTGGCCTTCGGGCTTTCTGGCTTTGGCCTCAGCCTCTGCAGTCTTCGTTTCCGTTGTGACGGTTACGTCGGCTGCTAGCCGGCTTCGGCCGGGTTTGCTGTTCTTCTTTTTGGCAATTCCTTTGGATGGCAGGGAGAAGGCAACAGTGTCTGGCAATAGGCCCTCCTTCACTTGTACGCCCCGTCGTTGGTGGTAGGATGGGCCGCAGACTGGCCTCCTGGCTTTATGGCTTCCTGCCTCAGCCTACGCAGCCTTCGTTTCCGCTTTCTGTGGTTTCGGCGGCGGCGTTTCCGGCTTCGGTCGGGTATGCTGTTCCTCTTTCTGTCACTTCCGGTGGGACGTCAGAGAGAGAACAATAGCAGTCGGCTTTCAGCACTCTGTGCTTTGGTCAGGGCAGTCAGTGCTTCGCCCGGAGGGCGTTGCACGGCCTCTCGCCCGGGCCTGCGGTCGGAGGGGTGGTCTACTTACCCTTTTCCTCATGGTCAAGGGATGAGTGAGGTCCTTTTCTGGGTTACGGTTTTCCGGTTTCCGGGTATTCCGTTCTTCCTCCCACCGCTGGGTTTATGGCTTCGGCCTTTGTCCTTTGTAGTCCACTCTGAGGTTCAGTTGGTGGTCAGCTAGGGGACATGGTCGGGATTTCCGGCAAGGCTCAAGGCTATTCTTGCAGCTGGGGCGGACGTTACTTCCCGGTACCCTCCTTTTGGGAATATTAAGTCTCTCACCACATGGTCACTCTGTGGCTGTGCTGGGGTTGACTGGAGACTGGCTTCCGGGCTTTTCAGCTTCCGGCCTCAGTCTCAGCAGCCTTATTTTTTGCATGCTGCGGCTTGGTCGGTTTGCATTTCTGGCTGTGGCTGGATATACTGTTCCTCTTCTTTCCGGTTGCTTCCTGGGAGAAAGGAACGGCTGCCGCTTTCGGGTGTTCCAGCTCCTCGGCCGGGGTAGTTGTCTCGTCACCTTTCCGGTGGGAGGGGCTTCTGTCCATTCCGTTCCGTTGTCTTGGACGTCATTTGGCTGTTTCTGACTCGCTGTCAGTCAGGGTATCAGCTGGTATGATGTTCTGGTACGCGCGTTTCCGGTTTTCCGGTTATTCCGTGTACTTTTTCTGCCTCTGGTGGATGTGACTTCGGCATTTTCTTTCGCTCGGCCACTCTGACTTCAGTTGGTGGCTAGAGAAGAGACATCTTTTGGGGTTTTCCGTAGCAGTGTGAGCGGAGATCAGGTGCTTGATCCTCGCTTCTCTGCCCTTCGGGGTTACGGGTGCCCGCCCTCAGGCGGCGAACAGTTGTTTCAGCCACGGGCTGCTGCTTCTGTCGCACTTCCGGCTGGCCGGAGAGGTGGTTCTCTTACCGGCGTCTTAGTTACGTCAGGGTTTTAGAACAACGATTGACCTTTGTGGTCATTATTGTCTGTCGCTGGGTCCGACTCTGCCTTTCTCGGCGATCAGACTTGTTCTGGTGTTTCGTCCTAACTTAAGCTGTTCTTGAGTTGTCCTCGGAGGTTACATTCAGTTTTCTGAGGGGGCGTTGTCTTTGGCAATGTGGGTCGAAGGAGTCATCCTTTGTGGCTTACCTTCTCTCTCAGTTTTGGCCAGTCCTCTCCTTCTGGAAGGGGGGAGCTTGCTAATGTTCCTATTTTCTTTCGTTTACCTGCGTACGGCGGGTACTTCGGAATTATGGCTGTCCTACGGACATTATGGCTTTTAGTCTTGACCGGTGCGATTGTCTCCTGCATTTCGCAGGTAGCTATGGCATTTCCGGCGCCTGTGTCGGTAGATTTCTAGGCTTTCTGCATCCTCTTTCTGAGGTGAGTCAGTACGACTTCCGTTCGGTCGGGTTTCTGGCTACAGTCACCCGTCTATCACAGGCTACTATGTTTAGGGTGTTGGACCGTTGGCTCAGGTTTGTCCCTCAGTCTTTCAGACGTGGACAGGCCTTTTCGGGCCTTTCGCTCAAACCGAGGAGGGCTCTTGATTTGATCTGGGATTTAATTTCCAGTTTTTTCCTGAGACCCCTTGTCTTGGGAGTCTTTTGGCTGGTCGGCTTCACGCTTTGTCTGGTATGCTTACCAGTCGTGTTTTCGGCTTTGGGTTCTTGATTCGGTTTCAATTACCTACAAGCGGACTGAACTGCGAGCTCTATGGCTTGGGGGCCATTTTTGTCATGGTTACTAGTCACTCTAGACTTTTGCCCTCTGTGACTCCCGCACTTTCGGGTGCTTATGCTTGTTGCAAGTATCGGCTTCCTCGTACTATCCCTTTCGGCTTTGGCACGAATGGGTAGAGCTAGAGGATTTCGGGTTACCATCTCTTTTGAGAGCAGCAGGTCTGCCGTTTACGGCACCCTCCTTTAGCATGCGTTAGGGGTGACGATGTCAAAAGATCGCAGTCAGGGTTTTTCCTGTTGTTTTCTTGCGTCACTTCCTGAGCGTACCTTGATCGTTTATTGGTTAGTTGTACTCTAACACAGAGTAGCAGACAGTGTGCTAAGGGGGGGGGGTGAGCGTTTCTTCACGTTCTTGGAACTTTCGGAACGCTTATGCTCTTTTTGAGTTTTTTATCATCGGGTCGGACTCTGGTACTTTGTACTCAGGTCTTTCTCTTTCTTTTTGCGCGGAGTTTGGTTGCTCTTCTCTGGAGCTGACCTATATCGCTCTGTTGTTGTCGGGCTTTGGCATAGCCTTCCAACAAGAAAGGGGGGGGGGGGGGGGTCAGATTGTCTTCCCCTCCTCTTTGCTCGGGTTCATGTAATCCAGGGCTCTTCTTCCTCCCTGGGCCTCCTTCTTTACGGTCCGGGGAGGAAGGGTTGGGCACAGCTTTCTGAAGGTGTCTTTAGCAAGTTTGGTCTAAGCGACATCCTGGCTGTCTTTCAGGATTTTCTCTGGCCCCTTTCTGACTTGTTGGCAGGGGGCCAGTTCCTGGTAAGAGTGTTAGAGGGAGTTAGAATCTTTCTTTCCCTCCGGGCCCTTCATGCCTTTTTTGGGCAGTGGGCCTGTTTCTGGCAGGGTTTCTAATGGGAGTTAAATTTTTTCTTTCCCACCGCCTTGTTGATGTTATCTGCAATATGTGATTGGGAGTAAGAATATGTAATTTAATATAAAATTTCTAAAGTAAATTTTGATTTGATTAATATACTTACCCCAATCACATAGCGTAGGCCCGCCCGCCTGCCCCGCTTATGGTTTGAGTTTTCTTCAAGTCGTATGAGTTGCCACGTGTTGTGGTAGGAAGTGACGTGGTATCCACTAGAGGGGAGGTAACTCCCGGGATACCCTCTCGTTACCATGGCTACGTTTGCCTTTTTGGTGATGGGTTTGCTTCCCCTTGTTGTGTTAGATGGGTAAGCGTTTTCAGTACCTAGCATCTCAGACGTAGTCAAATGCAATATGTGATTGGGGTAAGTATATTAATCAAATCAAAATTTACTTTAGAAATTTTATAGTCGCTCCCCTCCTTCAAAACCAACCTCAAGACACACCTTTTCAAGCAACATTTTGTCGCCGATTAGCTCTGTCCTAAACATTATTCTCTATGAGTACTTAACCTGGTGTGTGTGTGTGTGTTTGTGCATGTGTGCTTGTTGTGAGTATTAGTCTGTTGTATGTGTTAGTTTGCGTGTTTTGACTGTGCACTGTGGTGCGCTGTGAAAAATGTAATTCTAAGAATTATTATACATGCATGTATGTCATTGTGTGCTCTTTGATGAGTATTTTCCATTTCATTTGAGACAAATTGTATCAGTTGTATATATATAGTGTTGTGTTTTGATTGAAATTGTAAAGCGCTTCGAGCTGTGTAGAAGCGCTATATATTATAAATGTTCCATTGTTATTTATTATCATAGTTTTATGATCTAATGAATCAGAAATATAAAAAAAAATACATGTAATCATGTCTGTGATATATACATTATTGCATTAGAATTCTCTCTCTCTCTCTCTCTCTCTCTCTCTCTCTCTCTCTCTCTCTCTCTCTCTCTCTCTCTCTCTCTCTCTCTCTCTCTCTCTCTCTCTCAGTTGGTGTGTTTGTCTCTCCTCTTCCATCAGGACTAAGCCTACACTGTTTACAACAACAAAACATTAAATTTGTTTGCTCTCTGTTGTCTTATCAGGTCGTTCAGCTGCAGTGAAAGAGGCAGGAGAGAGGAACTACAGCGTGTCTAGGGTGGCGGAGAGCAAAGAGTTTGATCCTCTGTCCACCCAGCGGTCAGTCTCCCACGATGACAGTGTCCAGAATAAAGTCATGTCTTCCTTCGGCATCTCTGGTGATGGTTAGTGGTGTTGTTTTCTTTAATTTGTATGTTTTTCAGAAAGAAGTCTGGTTGAAGAATGTACCATTCCTTTAAAAAAGGAGCCAGTGGAATTTTCTTATGCTTGGTTGAAAAGAATATCTGTGTTCACTTGTTCAAGTTTGATTTCTACGTCCATCTTGAATCAAACAGCACTCTTCAGACAAAAAGAACAACTTCGTCGCAGAGCTACGGTGGAGCTTTGCATGTCAAAACTTGTGAAGCAAAGTAGGGTATAAAGTTCTTTGCCGTAGCTGCAGGTTTTTGGTATAAAGACTTCGCGAAGCTTTGCCGGGTCGACTTTGTGCTTTAACCTTTCTTTTGAAATGTTTATTTCAAATACAGTACTCATAACCTCCTTTTAAAGTTGTACCAGAACAGAAAAAATGGATGGAGAGGAAGCTTCATAAATGAGGAGCAGGGATGCACATGGTTAACATTAATTTTTACTAAGGGTTTATAAAGTATGTATTGATTCTGCTGTGGGGGACACACGTTGAGCTCTACAACTGTCAAACATTAAGCAGCACTGAAACTCAGCCATGCTGAAGTTTGGAAATGGTGAATGACACCATGAGCAACCACTAGAACAGAGGCCGTTAAAACAAAAATCTGAATGCTTAACACATCATGTACAGCTGTTATGATCATTTCATGATATTTTGTCTACAAGAATGCTTAGTCCGCCTATTCTGTCTGCAGACCGAGATCCCTGTTTTTCAGTATTCAGACGTTGTGCCATTTGAACACTCAGGCAATGAACGTTTCATCTTTTGTTTGCTTCCAGCAGCACCAACAACAGACAGAGCTGGAGCGGCCACGCCAGACAGCATCTCTAGCATCGGTTCCTCATCCAGCGTGCAGAGACAGCAGCAACTACAACAACAACAGCAGCAACAACAACAACCGCAACACTTTCAGCCCAGCTCAATGCCGTCACAAGTGACCTCAACAGTATCAGTTCCAGGAACGCCTCCCACCGGACATGATCAGCAACAACAACCGCCACAGCCTGGTACAGGTAGGATTGAAGTTGAAGTGTGTTGGTTGTTAATTTGGGAATGTGTGTGTGTGTTTGTTACTGGGATCATGTGTAGTTTAGCTTATGTTCCATTTTGATGTAGCATCAGTGTTTTTCTGAGATTTTTCTGTTTTGAGGACATTTCTGCTTTTAAGGAAATTTGACATTTTACTGCTGTGAGTTTTCAGTCATATGAGGCGATTGTTTTATGCCCATGCACGTTCAGATGTGCAAGCACACACAAACACTCATCCATACAATCATATGCATACGTGTTTTCATTGTGAGCATCATACTATTGGAGCAAAGCCCGTAAGGGCCATACAACAACAGGTGGGCACATTACCCTCACAAAAGTTGCACATTTGGTTTTGTTTGATTTTTGTCCATTTTACTTGAGATCTTTTGTATTTTTATCATATGGCAGTTCAGATAGGTCTTTTCCCCAGTTGCTCCTCTTGTTCCTATCATGAATCAGTTGTCTTATTGGCAGTAGCTGTCTGATGAGAAAACAGATGGGTGTTTCTAGGACCTTTTATAAGTTCTCAGTAACTTTTGTATGCTCATTTCCAGGATTTTATTTCTTGTAAGCGGTGACAGTCTGATATTTGAAACCATGTGCGTGATTGCAGAATCTGTTATATGTTCTCAAGACCCTCAAATGCTTGCCATCATGTTTTCTTGTACACAATTCCTATTTTTCATGTGTATCAAATCATATGTGTGTTTACAGGACCATATGGACAGGGACAGCCGGGCTACCAAAGTCAGGTACCGACGTCCTACAGCCAGGCGCCCAGTGGTCAGCAACAATCACAGCAGTACCCCAGTTACGCACAGCCTGGTCAAGGTACGAGCTTGTACTATTGTTTATAGAGTTAATGGGTATTCTGTGGTGAGATGCTGAGTGCTTGATTGGTGCTAATGCGAGTTGGTATGCAGAATATTTAGTTTTGCAGTTTTGAAAAGCCCTTCATCTTGTGTTAAGTCGGCTGTTCTACTTTCTTATAACGTGTGGATTTATGAAACTAAATTGAGGGCTGCCTTACATAGCCATTGCCCTTTATTTATTAGATTTTATCAGCTACCTGTCAGATTCACTCTGTGCGATTGCTTTGTGCTCTGTGTAATGAAACTGAAACAAAGGCTGTCTTATACAAACCTGTGCATTCTTGGTTTCTAAGTAAGAAAAAAACAAGTCGCGTAAGGCGAAAATACAACATTTAGTCAAGCTCAGTCGAACTCACAGAATGAAACTGAACGCTCTGCATTTTTTCACAATGACCGTAGTCTGCCGCTTGTGCAAAACGGAGTGAAACTGACGAGCCTGTTCAGCGCTGCAGTGGTTTCGCTGTGCTGCATAGCATGCTTTTCTGTACCTCTCTTCGTTTTAACTTTCTGAGCGTGTTTTTAATCCAAACATATCATATCTATATGTTTTTGGAATCAGGAACCGACAAGGAATAAGACAGAATTGTTTTTAAATCGATTTCGGAAATTTAATTTTGATCATAATTTTTATATTTTTAATTTTCAGAGCTTGTTTTTAATCCAAATATAACATATTTATATGTTTTTGGAATCAGCAAATGACGAAGAATAAGATGAAATTGTTTTTGGATCGTTTAATAAAAAAATAATTTTAATTACAAGTTTCCGATTTTTAATGACCAAACTCACTCATTAGTTTTTAAGCCACCAAGCTGAAATGCAATACCAAACCCCGGCCTTTGTCGAAGATTGCTTTGCCAAAATTTCAATCAATTTGATTGAAAAATGAGGGTGTGACAGTGCCGCCTCAACTTTTACAAAAAGCCGGATATGACGTCATCAAAGACATTTATCGAAAAAAGGAAAAAAACGTCCGGGGATATCATTCCCAGGAACTCTCATGTCAAATTTCATAAAGATCGGTCCAGTAGTTTGGTCTGAATCGCTCTACACACACACACAGACAGACAGACACACACACACACACACACACACACACACACACACACACACACACACACACACATACACCACGACCCTCGTCTCGATTCCCCCCTCTATGTTAAAACATTTAGTCAAAACTTGACTAAATGTAATGAGGTAGTCAATCCTATCCAACCCACAATCTCCAGTTTGATCTTGGACCATTTCTAAGTTCTTGGTGTATCTCAATGATGCAGATCTTTCATCAGTTAAGTATCAGACTCGCTCTACATGTTTGCTTCCTCCTGCAGGTGGTTATGGCCAGTTACCCCCAGGTCAGCAACAGCAGCAACAACAACCCCAGCAGCCCCCGCAACAACAGCCAGGCATGTACAACCAGCCAGGAGGACCACAGGTGGGGTACGGCTTCCCTACACAGCCGGCCCCTGGTCAGCCACAGCAGCAGCAACAGCCACAACAGATGTACACTGGTGTAACTGGTGTTACTCCCAACATGCAGGTGTGTATTTGAAGTCTGTGATTTAAGAGACCATATTTAGAAATAACTGTGTCAGAGTTTTATCAGCTGTGTAAGAGTTGCACCCCTAAAAACAAATGTTGACACTGATAAATTGTTTACAAGCATCGCAGTGAAAAATGGTTGCAGCACAATGTCAATGACAAGTGAATTGAACAGATCCGGAAGCATAATTTTCCTGTATTTTCCTCAGGTTCCTGGACAGAAATTCCCCGGATTCTCACCACAAGCTGGGCCAGGGCAGCAGCAGTCACCGAGCCCCACCCCCCCAGGAAGCAACCCCTACTCTAGGGGCGGGCCGGGTTATGGAGGAGGTTACCCCAAACCGGCCACAAACTACCAGCAGGGTTACCAGTAACTAGGCTCTATCTACCTTCTGTGAAATATACAGTCTGTATTTTTTGAAAGTATTGGAAAGCATCTGCATCAGCGTTGGCCTGAAAATGTGAAAACTTGGGATGTTACATTGTGTGAGCTGTAACTCCAGGTAACAGCTGATTCTGTATCCGCCAAAAGTTACATTTTGTTTGAGTTTTAAGTCCCTTGTAACAGTGCAAATATCTGAATCTGTCTGATGTTACATGTGTGAGTTTAACTTTAAGCAATTGTAATTGTGCACATTTTGAATCTGTAACATTGTATGAGTTAAAACAATCTTAATTCTGAGCCTGCCAGCATGTGTTCAGAATAATGTTGAATTTCCCATGAGGTATTGCTGGGTGCTGTTAGCTGCTGGGTGTTTGTCCTATGAATGTGTGCTTTGGGCCATGATGTGTACATAATAGGGCCAGCATACTCTCCCTGCTTTTCGCTTAAAAGTTCTTTTTCTCATGGATAATTGGCGGTTGTTGTTTAAAAAAAATAAAAACTAGTACAGAAAAAAAGTCTTTGCCTTCTAATTTCAAAGATTTGACAGAGCTTGCAGTGGCATCCTGTGGTCTGCAATTTCACTGACAAGGAATTAACACAATCAATAACTAACAATAAAAATACATTTAAATAGTTGCTTCACTGAAAGAAAACACTTCCTTCAGGGGCTCAAGTTATGTACTAAAGAGAATATGCTTTAGTTTGTACAAAACCGTTGCGTTATGGCGC
Organism: Littorina saxatilis; assembly: GCF_037325665.1. Taxonomy (NCBI): domain Eukaryota; kingdom Metazoa; phylum Mollusca; class Gastropoda; order Littorinimorpha; family Littorinidae; genus Littorina; species Littorina saxatilis. The sequence goes on from NC_090247.1 coordinate 32,888,281, forward strand.
ATACCTTTTTTCTGGGGGAATCGGCGTTCACAGAGAAATGGCAGCAAGAAAGGAAAGGCAGGCGCTAGAGCTCTTGAGTGTAGGCATTGCTTTCACAAGGTTTGGCTATTTGTATAGGTAACATCTGAAAGATAAATTACCTGGGTTACTTCCCTGGTGGTTTCAGTGGTTCATTCTCTGTTGGAATGAAGACCTTTTGCTTGACAAAGTTTGTATTGCCTAATTTCTACTCTTAGCACGAATTTATGTGAAACGTGAATAATTATGTTAGAGAAATAATGTTGGCTTTCCAGTCAAATACAAGATGCCCATAGATGTCTGTAGAAAAAAATGCTGGAAATGAAATTGGTTGCAGCAGTAAGTGGACATTGAGAATATTGGATAAGACTAAGAGGAATGGCATACAGGCCTCGTTCAGATGAGTGTCTGTTACTTTAACTATTTCAGCTTGGTAAAACAAGGCAAGGCTTCAATGAAATTGGGATTGCCTTTCAAGTATGACACATGATTTCTGAGATCACGGAGCAGATTTTTTGTTAAGATAAACATTAATTTGAAAATATGTGAGCCATTCTCACCCAGAACATAAATGTCCCCATCCTACCTCCATTTTTCCCCAAATGTTAACTCCTACTGTACATTTTGCTTATCCAGTGTTGTAAAAAAATGTATTTTTTGTGTACTCTGCATTTGTATGGTTTTGTGGTACTTTAACCAACCAAGAACTGAAAATTGTCAAGTTTGAAGCAAAAAATGTCATTCAGTAGTTTCAGGCCTTGTTATATATTTTGCTGTGATCCTATGGCGTGTTTTTAGTGACCACATTGTGGCATTGCCATGAGCGAAAAATACAGTTAAAGGGCTGAAATCACGTTTTTATCTGTACATGTTAGCATGGAGATTTCTTAATCACACTTGCCTCTGATATTTCTCTTTGAGAATGTTCACGGAGACACTTGAACGACTCATTAATTCTGACTAAATGTGTCCTTGAAATTATTCACTCATTCTATTCGTAATGTTCGATGTTGCGTCTCTCACATATATAAAGATAGAATCATTTTGATCACTGGTTAGTTTGTACCCAGTAAGTAGTCTTTTCTGTTTGCTTGTCGTTTGCATCTCTAGAGGGTTTGCCACTGCCTCACTCTTTGATTAACCCTTTCACTGTCTGTAGGAGGTCAGTTGACGTCCTTGGCCCCCCCCCCCCCCCCCCCCCCCCCCCCCCCCCCCCCCCCCCCCCCCCCCCCCGCGGGTTAGGGGAAAGAATTTACCCGATGCTCCCCAGCATGTCGTAAGAGGCGACTAACGGATTCTGTTTCTCCTTTTACCCTTGTTAAGTGTTTCTTGTATAGAATATAGTCAATGTTTGTAAAGATTTTAGTCAAGCAGTATGTAAGAAATGTTAAGTCCTTTGTACTGGAAACTTGCATTCTCCCAGTGAGGTAATATATTGTACTACGCTGCAAGCCCCTGGAGCAAATTTTTTATTAGTGCTTTTGTGACAAGTGGCTCTATCCCCTCTCCTCCCTTTCCCCGTCGCGATATAACCTTCGTGGTTGAAAACGATGTTAAACACCAAAGAAAGAAAGACGTCCTTGGTAACTGGTTTTAACAGACAACAAACCTTTCATTAAACAACAACAGAAGGGGGGAAAAAACACCCAAAAAAACCAATATGTGTGGTGTATTTATTTATACAGCAAGGACACACTGTAATGTTAAGTATACAAATATTTCCTGGCAGCGAACAGGTTCGGCTGACTACTTACCTCAACATGTTTTAAAAAGGTTCAGTAGTTGCTAATCAAAACATCTTGTAGGCTATCTGCTGCAAATCAGAAGACTTCCCTTGGGCAATATTATATGGATTGGTCATGATCTGAAAAGAGGATGATTGTGGTTGTGAGCTGTCATCTTGATTATTTCCATTTTCTTATTTCATACATATTTGTACTGAACACTGAATATCTGTATGAAATATCTTTCCCTGCAACACTGAAGTAAATTTTTCAGTGAACGGAAAAAGTAAGTGTTGCATTGTCCTTATATGTGCGTGTGCATCTTTTTGTCATGATGAATACTGGGATTGATTCAGAAAAATAATTAAGCTTACTGCTTGTCTATCACAAAAAGTCACTCCACAGATACATAACCAGCTGGAAATTAAGAAGATAGAAATTAAAGAAATAGAACTGAAATTAAATTACATATTCTTACTCCGAGTCACATTAGCATTGACGCAGTCGAGATGCTAGGTTGACTGAAAAACGCTATCCCGTCTATAGTATAAGGGAAGCAACCCAAGCAAAAAAGTAGCAAGCTTGCTACCCTGGGTTGCCTCCCGTAGCGTGCATCACGCCACAGATCTCGTACCCGATACGAGACACCCTCATTCGACATCTTTCAGCCAGAGAGACAGGTCGTGCTTGATTTCGCTCCTAGGCCGGTTTTGCTGTCTGCTTGACACCTACCGGCCTCGGCTCCCCGTCTGCTCATAGCTGTTTCTAGCGGTGAGATTGTTCCTTTTTGTTGTTGTTTGCATTGTCATTCTGCTGAGAATTTTTCCGTCCGCGGACTTACGAATTTTGCTCAGTAGTTTGTTGCTGTGGCCGCCATTTTGGTCGCCATTTTTCGCTTACACGTGGTGTTTTTTGCTGGTTAGTTTGGGTCCGTGCTACGGACTTTGAGCGTTTACCAGTAGCATTGGTAGCTGCTTGTAGCTGGTACGTTAGTGCTAGTTTATTCTGCTGAAGTTTTACGTCCTAGAGACTTGTGTATTTTCAGTAGTTTGTTTTTCTCGTGTGACAGCATGTCTGATAGTGAGAAAAGCGAGCGGCTAAGGCCGAGGTTAGGGGCAAAGGCCCTGTTAAACCTAAGTCCTCGGCTTCCACCTCTTCTGCTAGGAACCCCACGGTTCACGTTTCTGACCCGAAGACTAACTTCGTTTTTCCTGTGCCTATTTAGGCTCCGGAGGAAACTTCGTCTGGCTCGCGGGCGGCGGGGGTGGCCGCTACCACGGCCGTTTCTACCCCTGTACCTGCGCCGGAGGCTGGCGCTCTTGTTGCTAGCCTTTTGTCTTCTTTGATTCCAGAAATTCGGACGCTCGTTCGTGCAGAAATGTTGCAGACGGACCCTGTTTCCAGCTCTGCCTCCCTCCCGGGGGTGTGCGACCCTCGGTCGTTGGCTTCCTTTGTTCCTGATCACCTGTCCAGCCTGCTGGCTTCTGTGATGGCTCTGGAGTCCGTGCACAGGGAGGCGTTTCTCTTCTCGGCCGGCGCTCGGTGGCTTCCGCTTGCGGGAGTGCACCTGAGCAGGTCCCTTTGGGGGATACGGTCGACACAAGGTATGTGCTCGCAGCAGCCGTCCGCGGCAGCTGCACTTCCGGTTCCCGGAAGTAGTGGTTCACTGGTTGCGGACAGACCATGGTCCCCTCCGGTTCGAGCTGCGCTTTACGTAAGCAGTCGTTCGCGGCAGCTTCCTTCCGGCTCCGGCCGGAAGTGGTGGTTCACTGGTTGCGGACAGACCATGGTCCCCTCCGGTTCGAGCTGCTCTTTACGTAAGCAGTCGTTCGCGGCAGCTTCCTTCCGGCTCCGGCCGGAAGTGGTGGTTCACTGGTTGCGGACAGACCATGGTCCCCTCCGGTTCGAGCTGCTCTTTACGTAAGCAGTCGTTCGCGGCAGCTTCCTTCCGGCTCCGGCCGGAAGTGGTGGTTCACAGGTTGCGGACAGACCATGGTCCCATCCGGTTCGAGCTGCGCTTTACGTAAGCAGCCGTTCGCGGCAGCTTCGCTTCCGGCTCCGGCCGGAAGTGTTGGTTCACTGGTTTGCGGACAGCCCATGGTCCCTTCCGGTTCGAGCCTTGCCCTGCTACAGCAGCCGTTTCCGGCAGCTGCTCTTCCTGCCTGGGCAGGAAATGTAGGTCAAACGGGTCGTGCACAGTCATCTGTCACTTCCGGTTCCGGCCTAGGGCTTGTGGCAGCTTCGCTTCCGGCTCCGGCCGGAAGTGTTGGTTCACTGGTTTGCGGACAGCCCATGGTCCCTTCCGGTTCGAGCCTTGCCCTGCTACAGCAGCCGTTTCCGGCAGCTGCTCTTCCTGCCTGGGCAGGAAATGTAGGTCAAACGGGTCGTGCACAGTCATCTGTCACTTCCGGTTCTGGCCTAGGGCTTCCGGGTTGGGGCTTGCAGACTCCTCAGCACCAGCTATGGCATAGTTCTGCTGTTGCGTCTGCACTCCCTGCTCCTCCCGGCTTTTCCGGTTCGGTTCCCGCTGCTTCCGTTGTGTCGCCGGTGAATTTCGAATACGGTGGTTCTCCTGGGCATACAGGCTTTTTGCCTCTGTTGGGACAGCAGCAGCCACCCACTTCGGTGGTGGCCGCTAGCTCCTCTCTTCAGCTGCCTTCGGTTGTTGGTGACTCTCATCTTCCTCTTAGTCAGGGGTGCGAGTTTCATCGATGGCCAACAGGATGGGCGTTCGGCTTACGGCCTTCCCTCGCAGCGTCATTTGTCGGGTTCTTTTGGCTATGAGCCGTCCCCTTCAGGTGGCGTTTCGGACTTCGGGTCCGTGTGCGAGGAGCAGCTGCCTTCGGCGGCTCTGGCCAGCTTCCGAATTTACGTCAGCAGTCGTTCGCGGCAGCCGCTTCCAGCTCCGGCCGGAAGTAGAGGTTCACTTGCTAGTGCACAGACTACTGTCACGTCTGGTTCGAGCCTTGTCCTATGACAGCGGTCGCCCGCGACAGCTGTTCTTCCGGTTCCGACCGGAAGTGTAGGTTCACTGGTTAGTGCACAGGCTACTGTCACGTCCGGTTCGAGCCTTGCCTTACGTCGGCAGTCGTACGCGACAGCGGCACTTCCGGTTCACGGAAGTAGTGCCTCGTTGGAAGGTGGACAAATAATGATCCCATCCTGCTTGAGCTGCGCTATACGTAAGCAGTCGTTCGCGACAGCTTCTCTTCCGGCTCCGGCTGGAAATGTTAGTTCATCGGTGTGTGGGCAGCCCATGGCCCTTTCCGGTTTGAGCTTTGCCCTTTGCACGGCAGCCATTTCCGGCAGCTTCGCTTCCGGCCTTGGCAGGAGGGTAGGTCAAGCGGGTAGTGCACAGGTTACTGTCACTTCCGGTTCTGGCCTACGGCCTACCTTTGGGTTCCGAGCTTCAGCTCGTAGGTGGCTCAGCACCAGCTTTGGCATAGCGCTGCTGTTGCTGCCGCACTTCCGGCTCCTCCCGGATTTTCCGGTTCAGTTCCCGCTGCTTCCGTTTGGTCGCCGGTGAATTTCGAACAAGGCTTGCCCTATGGGCATACAGGCTTCTTGCCTCTGTTGGGACAGCAGCATCCACACACTCCGGTGGTGGCCGCTAGCTCCTCTCTCCCACTTTCCTTGGTTTTTGATTCCTCTCATCCTCCTCTCAGTTAGGGAATGAGCACAATCGATTGCCAACAGGAAGGACTTCGGTTGGCAAAGAGGAAGCAGCTACTTCTGGTTTGAAGAATCGCCCTTTGTAGCTTTTCGCCTTTTTGCCTTTTCGCCGAGCCCCCCTCTTCGACAGGGGGTGGCCTCCGGCGTCGGTTTCGTTGCTGGTTCCTCAGGGTTCAGCTTCGGAGCCGGCATCGGAATGCCTTGCCGCTCCTGCGCAGGCTTCCTCCTTCGTGCCCTTAGCGGACCAGAGGAAGTTGCCTTGGCCAGGGTCGTCTCGTAGCCGCCTGTTGGCCTTTCCCCGTCCGCGTGCACCGTTTCCGGTCACGCCGGATCTTCTTTCGCTTCTTACGAAGCCGTTGAGGAAGGATTCGGTTCTGCCGCTCTATGGGCAGAATCTCCTATTCTCTGAGGAAGGGGGCTGACAACTTTTGGAACTCAGTTCCATTTCCGAGACTCTCCTGCGGGCGCTTTCTCGCGCTCTGGCAGATTCCTTGGCGCCCTTTCCCCTTAGTAAAGGGCAGGACGCGGAGGAAGTGTCTCACTCCTCTCCACACTTACAAGGGTGAACGAGGCACAGATGAGGCTGTCCTCTCTGCACTATTTCCATGCGGTCTCGTGCGGAAGGGACTTGTTTCTTGCCCACTCCCGGTTTTCTGAGGAGTCGACAAGGAACATTCTCAGTTCGTCATCCTTGGTGGACGGTCTCTCTCCGGCAGCCTGGCCTCTCATGCCAGAAGCAGGGGATTGAGACCAACAGAGAACAGCGGTTCCCTTCTTTTGAGCTTCAATTTGAAAGCAGCAAAAGCAGGCCGCTCCTAAGCAGGCTATACCTAAGCGGACTCAGCCTAAGCGGCCTACGTCCTCAGCTCAGGTGAGATTGTTTCTTTCACAGCCGTCATAGGTACGCTGGGTTTTTGAAACAACAGCCGGCCTTAGGGCTTCGGGGTTTTAGCCTCGGCGGGAGCAACAGCCATTTCATCCGTTGGAGGTGGTGGTTGTTGCTTTCCTTGTGCTTGTGGCTTCGGGCTTCGACATTCTTTCTCTTTCCCAGCGTATGGGTGCTGAGAGGTCGATTTCCGTTTAAAAGGGGGTTTCTGCCTTTGGGCTTCCCCGTTTTCTCTTGCCACGAGCTTCTGGACTCGGTCCAGGTTTGTCTTTCGCCGAGTCTGACTTTGTCTTTCTCTAGCGATCAGACGCGTTCTGGTGTTTCGTCCAAACTTAAGGTTCACTTGAGTTGGCCTCGGAAGTAACATTCAGATTTTCCTGAGGGTGCATTGTCTGGGCATTGCATGTTTGAGAAGTCATTCTTGGCTTGTCACTTTTTCTCAGGTTTTTTGGCTACTCCTCCCCTTTTTGGGCAGAGGTCTAGCTAATGTTCCAGTTTTCTCGGTGCTGGCCTCTAGGCCAGCATCTTTTTCGGCGGCCGAAACTTTTGGTTTCTTACTGTGCCTGTGTACTTTGAGTACTTTGGTGCAATGGCCGGCCTACGGGCAGCAAGGCTCTCGGCCTTAGCCTGTGTTATAGTCTCCTGCCTGTCGTGTTGCGACTTTGGCAATTGGTTCTTGTGACTGCGGATTTCGTCTCTTCCTCTTCTCCATCATGCTTGCATGATGTGAGTTGGGACGATTTCTGCTGGGTTGGGCTTCCGGCCTGGTCACCCCTTTTTCACTTGCAACTATGACTATTACTGAGAACTCTGGTCTCGGGAGGCTGACGGCTGGTTCGCTTCACGGTTTTCCGTCTTTCTTACCAGCTTCGTCCTTTCTGTTTCGGGTTTTTTGATTCATTTTCAATTACCTACAAGCAGTCTGCTCTGCGATCACGCTGGCTTTTGTCATTTTGTTTCCGGTCTCCGGTCACATTAGGATTTGGCCACTGCGGGTCCGCATTTGCGGTGCTTATGCACTACCTTAGGTCGCTTCGTCCCCTTTTTTTTTTTTTTTTTTTTTTTTTTTTTTTTTTTTTTTTTTTACCCCTCTCTCTGCTTTCGCAGGGATGGGCAGGGGACGACCGGTGACCGTCTCCCTTGAGTTTTGCTCATTGAGTTGGACCCTGGTACTTGATACTCAGGCGTCTCTCTCTTTCCGGTTTGGAGTTTGGTCACTCTTCCGGAGCTGACTGTTCTCTCAACGGCCTTTTGGGCCTCACTCCATCCCAAAGTTTTCTTACTTTGGCATGGTTGCCTTATGGTCTCCGTGAGGGTCGGTCCTTTTCAGGGCTTAGCCGGCAACCTTACGCACGGATCTTTTCCAGGCCATTAGCATTTCCTTCCATTTAAGGGGGGGGGGGGGGCAGCTTGTCCTTCCCTCTACTTGGTCGGGTTTATCCAAGACTGGGGTCCTTTTCCGGACTGTTTTACGGTTCAGAAGATTGGAAGAAGTGCTGGGCACAGCTTACTGGCTCTCTGAGGTCGTCTTTCGCATTTCTTGCCTGAGAGACATCTCGGCTGTCAATCAGGGTGGTTCTCGGTCCGTTTCTGTCCTTTGGCAGTGGGCCAGTTCCTGGCAAGGGTTTAGAGTGAGTCAGTGGTTGCTTTCTCACGGGATCCTTTCCTGACTTTTGGCAGTGGGCCAGTTTCTTGGCAAGGGATTTTCTTGCCCTCCGCCTTGTCATAGCTTATGCTATCTTTCCCTCGGCTCGGCCCGAGCTCATTTCCAGGGCCTGGGCCTCCTCCTTGGCCTTTTTGGCCTATGGGGTTTGGATGATGTCCTGCGCACAGCTTCTGGCGCTAGGATTTTGTCTTATCAGGTTCTGCAGACATTGCTGCCCTCTGTCAGGATGGGTCTCGGCCTATTCCTTCCTTGGCGGCAGCTGGCTTTTGTCTCTCCAGAACTTTAGAGTGAGTTTGAACTTTTTGATCTTACCCACCACCTTGTTGGAGTTATCTGCTAATATGTGACTCGGAGTAAGAATATGTAATTTAATCGAAAATTTTTAATTAAATTTTCATTTGATTAATATACTTACCCGAGTCACATAGGTAATTCCCTCCCACCTTCCCCGCTTTTAGTTTCTTTGTATTCTAGAAGTCGAATGAGGGTGTCTCGTATCGGGTACGAGATCTGTGGCGTGATGCACGCTACGGGAGGCAACCCAGGGTAGCAAGCTTGCTACTTTTTTGCTTGGGTTGCTTCCCTTATACTATAGACGGGATAGCGTTTTTCAGTCAACCTAGCATCTCGACTGCGTCAATGCTAATATGTGACTCGGGTAAGTATATTAATCAAATGAAAATTTAATTAAAAATTTTCGAGTAAAAAACACATTGGCAATATGAATTTACTATAAAATATTGGTGTAAATGTTGGTACACACATTGCTTGGTTCAGAATCATGAAAATGTGATGTAAGGAATTTGCACAATATTGTTTGGACTAGCTTCCAAGAGCCTGGTACCACATACTTCTTATTTGGTGAGATGGCTTCACTTTCAGGCTCAAATTAGTGATCTTTCTTAAGTAGTTTCTCTCATTGAGATATGATTCTGCTTGAATTCTATTGACTATTTCTGGCAATCTTAGTGTTTTTTTCAATTGGAAAAAAGTGTTTGTGGTCTGTAATGTATAGTTCTGTTGCGAATAATGAACCCAGTATGACATGTTTCTGCACTGGCTGCTTCAAAATGTGTTAAGCCTTGACATATCTATTTAAACTTTTTTTCTGCACTTTTTGTTTTTCTTGGTAAGGCCAACAAAAAATAGGTGTGGTTACGGTAACATAGCCAAAAAAAAATAGGGTAGGAAGGTAGGCAATCACTTTTTTTTTCAAACTTTTTTTTTCTGATGTGTACAAATTAAACCTACTTGACAGGGAAATAAGTGTGCGACTCAGGCGCTTTCGCTTCCATTGCTTTTTCTGCACTCATTTTCTTGTGTGTGTTTTTTTTTTTTTTTTACAAATGTAATAAAAAGTTATAGGGTCGGCCCCTAAAAATAGGGTAGGTCGGGTTACCGTAACCACACCTATTTCTTTTTTTAGGCCTAAGTTACAGTAATTAGTGCTCTTGTGAAACATTAGTTAAAATGTTACTGGAACACAACAAAAAGATGTTCTCTTTTTTTTTATTTGCGTGTTTGTGTGTGTGTGTATTTGTGTGTGTGTGTGTGTGTGACTGTTTTAAAGTTAAAGTGGACATGCGTGAGTGATGTTTGTGACTATTTGAAAAAGGAAGAGGAAGAGAACCAATAGGAGTGAATAGTGATTTGCTGGTATGTATTTTATGGATGTAGTGCATGCTAAAAAAAGGATAATCAGGAATATATTAACTACATTGTATGTACATGGATTGTAATGTATTTAATTATCCATTGACTGTTGTTTTTGTTTGCTGTCTGCTTGTTTGGCATGTATACGTGCGTGTTTGTATGTTTGTTTTGTTTTATTTGTTTGTTTTCAGGTGAATGACAAAGATTGTAGTGATAATTTGTGTCCTAGCTACGTGTATAAAGTTTGCTTAGATCACTGGATGATTCACTTTAGAAAACCAATCTGTAGGAATGCTTTTTCATCAAATGTACTTTGAAAATGAGCTTAGCTGGTCGTTATGAAGGGAGCATCTCGTTACTCCCCCGTATCGTTACTCCCCCAGCTCTTTACTCCCCCGGCTTGTTACTAACCCTAACCCTAACCCTAAGGGGGAGTAACAAGCCGGGGGAGTAACGAGCTGATCCCAAAGATCTTTCAAAGCAGTTCCTTGCTGTACATAAAGGGTTTGTTGTTGATATAACAAAAATGTTATTCTTGTCCTGAACAGTCAAGTTAAGTAGTTTTTTTTTTATAATGTTTTGTTGTTGTATTTTCTTTTGTGATGATTTTATGGAAAACTGTAGTCGGATTGTTTCAATTCTACTTTTTTGGCACATTAGATTTTTTTTATGCATTTGTTTTCACCACCCAGCCACACAAAAAAACACAACCAATAAAGAAAAAAGAGAGAAAGGGAAAAGGAAATAAAGAAAAGAACTCTTCATGAAAAAAGAGGTAGCTTTGGGCTGATTCTTCAAGTGACATGATGAAGTGCAAACAGGTCAGCTTGAAAAATGTATGAATTGGTGGCAGAACAATGTTTGTTTCTCAATAGATATGCAAGTGTCATTCTTTGCTGCCACAATTTTAAAGTTTCTTCTTTTTCATCTTCTTTTTTCACAGTTTGAAAGTGTTCAAAATTCTAGCCTGAGTTTAGTGGCAATTATGTATTTACTCAAACTTTCATGCTTAAAAATTAACACAGACTTTTCTGTGTAAATGATCCCCATTTTTTCGGGTTCTAATTTTGACATTTAGTCACACAGGCATACAAATCAGACTTAGTATCCTCTTTATTCGGTTTTACTTATAACTCATGAGATGTTATACAGGGTATAGCATCACTGAAGCAAAGTTTGCCATGTCAGAGTAACGAGTGTCTTCTCTCTGTGATACATTTATCATGTACTGTATGCATTGGTTTCATACTTTTCTTCTTTCTTCCTTTTTAAAAAATTTTTGTTCACAGACTTTCTGTGGCATGCTCTCATGCAGCTGATTAAAGAGAAGAGGGGGGGGGGGGGATGCAGGAAGAGGTGCCCAAACAAAATGCCAGAATACATATGTTGTTTTTAGCTGTTGATTTCTCTTTCCGATGTGAGAATTTAACCTTTAACATGATTTTCCCATTTACTTGTACGTGTATTGGTTATTGAATTTTTCTGTGCAATTGATCAAATTATGTTCTGAAAGAGATTGACATTTTGAGTTGTTGCATGGTCTTTGAGCTATGAAAATACATGTATTAAGTTTGTGTACAGTAGAATGCTTGCTTTGTCATCAAAATAAACATGATTCATGATCATGCCTCTGAATTGTGTGTGTGTGTACATGTTTGTGTACGTACATGTGTCTGTGTGTGTGAGTGATTCATACTACAACCTGTATGATAAAGCTGCGATGAATATATATGAAAAACAAACAAATAAGTAAATAAAGAAATGAATGAATGAAAAAACAAAATGAGTATCATAATTATGGATCAATCTCTTGAAAAACACCACACAAGAAGCGAAAATTGGATATACATGTACATATATCAGCAACAGCTCATATTGCTCCTTCTTATTTCGAACAATTTGGAATATTAGTAACGAATACCAAATAGCCTTATTTGCCGCAGTAGTAACACCAACTCCCCGTATCCCTATTTGGTTTCAAAATTCTCAAATTGCGCATTCGCCATATTGTTGCATATATTTCCGGAAGTGGATGAGAAATAAGCTGAGAACGTAAACATTGGGGAAGTGCGCTTTACACATTGCTTGGGTTTCTGCGCTTTGCAGAAGATATCCAACAACAAGTAAGAACATCTGATAATGTCTGTTTATTTTCAGTCTTTACTAGCCGTTTTTGCTTACGAGTCCATCTTAGCGACTTATTGCTGCCAACAATCTAGTGGCTGCTCTGCCTGGTGTCTGGCATTATGGGGTTAGTGCTAGAACTGGTTGGTCCGGTGTCAGAATAATGTGACTGGGTGAGACATGAAGCCTGTGCTGCGACTTCTGTCTTGTGTGTGGCGCACGTTATATGTCAAAGCAGCACCGCCCTGATATGGCCCTTTGTGGTCGGCTGGGCGTTAAGCAAACAAACAAACAAACAGAGAAATATTGATCAACATGTTCCGATGTAAAATCAACTATAACATTACCACTAGATGAGAACTTAATACTCGTTGCTAGTTTTAGCTTTGTGTCGTACGGTTGCCGTGGAAAACATCATGTGGGTTTAGTTACTGTTACGCGCATCATGTTATTTTTGAAACGCCCTAGATGGAATATTTATTCGTTCGTATGCTCTCGTATGATTGGTATGACACTGACAGACAACTGTTATTGTCATACATCCAGGTTCCAGGTCTACTTGTATCAGATCTTTTTGATGACAGCAATAATAGAACAAGCTCAAATGAAAAATATAGGATAATTATCACATGAACACTCAAATGGAATACAACCATTTCTAGGTCGATACACACTCCAAGTGTGTTCCAAACTCAGAGTCGTTAGGATGTAGCCATGAAAACCAATCTAATGTATTGACTTTTGCCATATCTTTTTGTAATTATGTTATGCTTTGGCGAATAATTCAATTTAAATGATAATGTTGAGAGATGAATTTCTTCCACGACTGTCTTTACCTGGTTGAAAAATATGCATTTTTACGAATTTTGTAGTGTGGCGAAGTGACAGGTTCGCCTGCATTCACGACTCGATTGACCCCTACCCTATATAACATAGTTTATGAAAAGATAAAAACAAAAAACCGATTTAATAATATGCACTAATCGTACAGCCAGTAACATATATCCTCCACAAATCTGTCTTCTTTTTTTATGTACCTTATCTGGTTCATATTTCACGACAATTTGAAAATGACAAAAAATCACTTGCAACAGTGAGCCCGAATCAGTTGCTTTTCTTTTGTCGGGTACTGTACACTCTGAATTTAATCAACATTACTGTAAAGGCCGTGTAGCATCATGCAGATTGTTTTGTTTTTTGTACTCTCTGATAATCAATCAATCAATCAATCAATCAATCAATGACGCTTATATCGCGCATATTCCGTGGGTACAGTTCTAGGCGCTCTGCAGTGATGCCGTGTGAGATGAAATTTTATACGGCCAGTAATTGCAGCCATTTCGGCGCATATTTACCTTTCACGGCCTATTATTCCAAGTCACACGGGTATAGGTAGACAATTATTAACTGTGCCTAAGCAATTTTGCCAGGAAAGACCCTTTTGTCAATCGTGGGATCTTTAACGTGCACACCCAATGTAGTGTACACGGGGGGGGGAGTTCGGACACCGAAGAGAGTCTGCACACAAAGTTGACTCTGAAATAAATTTCCGCCGAACCTGGGATCGAACTCATGCTGACAGCGGCCAACTGAATACAAATCCAGCGAGCTACCAACTGAGCTATATCCCCGCTCTGGGTTCCTATCGCAAAGTGGCCTCGAATGGCAAATTCGCTTCGTGACCGGAAGTTAAACGTCGGAGTGTATACAGGGGGCAGAATCCTGTATACACTCTGAGTGCTTCTAGCCAGTGCGATAGAATATATGCACCAGAAGTGAAGGTCGTGTGATTGTGAAGTAAAGAGAGTTTTCGAGAAATGTCTGCTTTATTTTACACAATATATATAAGTATTACTTATTATAAGAAACTGTAACGACATTTAACTTCTTTTCCAGATGCACTGATCTAAAGAAATAATTAACGACAGGTAAAGACAAACAAGGAGAAGAAATCTGAGACAAAATGGCTGGTGTTCCTATCCCAAAGCAAGAATCAGGAGAGAGACTGCCCTTGCATGAAGATGTGGAGGGGCAGGATGCAGACATGTCTCTCATGCACTCCGCCCGAAGCAGTAATGACAACAATCGCAATGGCTACTACTCTGATCCTGTGTTCGGAGGCATGAACGACAACCCTTACCGGGACACCACAGAATCGGACGGCTCAAACATCCGCCACATGCCGCTTTCAGAAGTGATCCCACGGCCCTGGCGATCTTGTCGACAGATTGAAATTGCATCCTACATCAGCCTCGTCCTCTTTCTACTCACAGGCATCTTCGCTGTCAAGTATGTGCGCCGCGGTCGCATGCACCAATCCAAGGGGCTGATGGGAATGGCACAGCGTGACCTGAGATTGGCTGTTCGTCTGATTTACGCCAGTGTGGGTCTGGGCCTTGTCTTGTTTCTCATCATCATCCCTATCGCTGCAAGTTGAATGATTTCATGGAAAGAAAGCGGGGTGAAGAAATCGATGAGAAATTTTTTTGAGATAGGTAGACGCACTTGATGAGTGACAGTTGGTTTGTTCTGAAACAGTTACTGAGTTAGATTAATTAACGTGTCTGCATTTTAACTAGACATTTCATATATATATATATATATATATATATATATACAGTAAAAAACAACTTTTAAGAACCCCCCCCCCCCCCCCCCCCCAATTTAAGACTTCCTCCCTTTTAAGACCCTGGTTTTTTTTAGACTTTTTATTCATACTCATAGCCTCTGTAAATTTACCCCCTTTTTAAGACCTGATTTTGTCAGATTTGTTTAGGTCTTAAAAGGGGGGTTTCACTGTATTTATACATGAGAGCAGTTCAACTAACTAAAAATTGAAGAAGCACAAACAGCACGTGTGAGGTTTGGTATTTTTATGGAGGCCTGATTTGATCAGTTTTGTCATTATTTCAAGACCCCACTGTTCTGATTTCCATCGTCAGGATGAAATATATATATTTATGTTTACATACCACTTTTTACCAGTCTCGTTCCACATTGTAAATAATTTTAAGCATGTTCTGGGATAATTTCTAGAGGTACTTCTGTGCCTTGAGGTGTTCATATTTATGCTGTATTATTTATTAGTTACTTATGATACCTACATGTGTTTTAATCCAGCTTTGTATGAGATTCTTCAGACTGTATGGATTGGGTTTATCAACAGTATGTATTTGAAATACCTATATACTATACCTTACCGATATATATGCACAAGAGATATATTTTATATTATTTAATTGAAAAGAAACATTGCTTTCAATTGCAAGCTTAGGCTGCTGTTTTGTAGCTGTGTAAATGTAGGTTTTTTTTCTCCAAAGAATCATGCTAATAGTACAGAAAATATTTACTATTTAGCAAGTTTATTTTGATTAGCTTTAATTGATCAATCAAGTTGAAAAGTATGTCTTCATTAATCAGTTGGCTTACTGGTAGGATAGAAATGAATAAGCCAGTGCACTTGTTGCAGACTGTATTAACAGATCATGAATGCAATTCCTTTTGTAAAATTGTATGGCAAAGAAATAACTTAATATAAGCAGCAGGTGGGTGAGGTAAGGGAGGGGTGGGGGAAGTAATCAATGTCAATTTAGAATGCTCATGAATAATATTGAATTTAATATCAACAAAGGCTTGGACAGTTTCAAGTTTTTTAAAGTTATAGATACAGTGATTGGTATCTGTACAGTTGCTTGTACCATTTTGTCTGAACATGTTTTTGTTGTCAGACAGATGATGCAAGCACTCGACCCAGCCCCACAAATGCATTTCAAGAGTTCATGATAAAATTAACAGATACTGCAGGGCATCAGAACACACTATGCATATATATACCATATGTGGTGAGCTTGAAGTTCACTTCTCACCTCTGTACATTTCTGACAGCATTATGCATGATAAATCGAAATTACTTTGTAAAGTGGAATGGCTGTTTGTATCTGGAGTTTTATTTTATTTTAAGTATTGTTATCTCAATTCTTAACTAAATCATTTACAGTAAATGAGTAATGATGTTCAGCTTGTGATTTTGAACATCAGAGTGGCTCTGTTCGTTTATTCTAAATATTTTTTCAGAATGTTTTACAAGCAGCTATTTTGAGTTGGTTGGCAGTAAGAATACATCGTACATGTACATGTACTTTGAGTTAGAATCATGGTTCACATGGGGGGAAAAAATGATTTTTACAATTTATTGTTCTTGCTGTATGTTCCTTTATTTTATTTTGCTCTCTCCTTAAATCCAAAGCGTTTTGGTGGTTACCTTTCAACATGCTGGGGGAGTATTATGACAATACATTAGAGAATTACATTTCGGTGTACATGTAATCACCAGTTCATGCTATTTTAAGAAAAAATTATGTTTTTTTCTGCACTAAAATCCAAAACACTTGTCTTGTGCAAGTGTCCATACTTATTAAGTTCTATTATTGAAAAATGATTTACAAGAAGAACAAGTTAAACAACTTTACACTCATGGAAAGGTATTCGGTATCCGATTCTATCAATCGGAGAGTTAATTCAAATGAATTTTAATGAGTAAGTCAATTAGATGCTGTGCCATGTTAGAACCAAATGGGCAAATGAAGTCAAATTGATTTTTTATTGCCTCTGAGAAACTAGTTGAACTGCTACAAGTATAGTTTGGCTTAATTTTGTTAGTTTTACTTTTTTCCCTGTTAAATGTGTAGTTGCTGTGCAACTCAGCTATGATGAGTGCTTGTACAGTGAAGTTAACAGTTTGTGTCAAGTATCACTCCCATTAATTGTACATGTAAATAGTTTGCTTTCCTTCTGCCAATATTTAATCTGCTGTTTGTGCTACTTTTTACTCGCTTTTGTATGTATTACATGACTGATAACATTCGATTTTTTAAAATTACATGGTTGTTCATTTACGAATAGCTAGATGGATGGACTTCCGTACTGTTGACTGAGTCATACTCTTGTATTCAAGAATTCTCAAGTTTATTCAGGCATGGGAACTCTCGAGCAATCTTATTTTTAGAGTTTAAAGGAAGAGTCAAATTTCAGATGATTAAGACGCACATATATATATTTTTGAGGAAGCAAAAAATAACCTGTCCAGATACTTACCCACATTGGTGACTGTAGCAGACCTCTTTTTTGCTTTTTACATTTAGTCAAGTTTTGACTAAATGTTTTAACATAGAGGGGGAATCGAGACAAGGGTCGTGGTGTATGTGTGTGTGTGTGTCTGTCTGTCTGTCTGTCTGTGCGTGCGTGCGTGTGTGTGTGTAGAGCGATTCAGAGTAAACTACTGGACCGATCTTTATGATATTTTACATGAGAGTTCCTGGGTATGATATCCCCAGACGTTTTTTTCATTTTTTCGATAAAATAATGTCTTTGATGACATCACACCCTCATTTTTCAATCAAATTGATTGAAATTTTGGCCAAGCAATCTTCGACAAAGGCCGGACTTTGGTATTGCATTTCAGCTTGGAGGCTTAAAAATTAATTAATGACTTTGGTCATTACAAATCTGAAAATTGTAATTAAAATTAATTTTTTATAAAACGATCCAAAACTACGTTCATCTTATTCTTCATCATTTTCTGATTCCAAAAACATATAAATATGTTATATTCGGATTAAAAACAAGCTCTGAAAATTAAAAATATAAAAATTATCATTAAAATTAAATTTCCGAAATCGATTTAAAAACAATTCCATCTTCTTCCTTGTCGGTTCCTGATTCCAAAAACATATAGATATGATATGTTTGGATTAAAAACACGCTCAGAAAGTTCAAACGAAGAGAGGTGCAGTAAAGCGTGCTATGCAGCACAGCGAAACCACTACCGCGCTAAACAGGCTCGCCAGTTTCACTGCGTTTGGCACGAGCGGCGGACTACGGTCATTGTTAAAAAATGCAGTGCGTTCAGTTTCATTCAGTTTCCACAGCTTGACTAAATGTAGTATTTTCGCCTTATGCGACTTGTTCTTTGTTGCATTATCTTTATACACATAAAGTTCCCTTGTCTGTACTTATTATAAAGATGACAGTTTTTTTTAACAAATTCTTGGTTTGTGTTGAGGTTGTGCACATTACACTCATGCGTGATATTTATTGTCTTTCAGTGTAAAGTAACGAGTGAAAGTGCTTTGGTGACGTTGGAAGAAGTTAAGTTTAGATTTGTATTAACACTGCCTAATTAAATAATGTGATGTGAAGGGGATGAATTCTCAACCCCAAATTTACAGAAGATACTGCCATGGTCAGCACAAACATGAAGGCAGACCTGCTTACTGCTATGATTTCTTCGAAATAACTACAGTAAATAGTTAGCTGCTATGGGCATCACAAAATTTCTACAGAAAATTAGGATTTACTTGGTTGAATTCATCTGGTGTATGTGTACGCACTGCCAGTCTTCTGAGGCTTCACATTGTGTTGCTAGGTTAAGACATGTACACTGGTTAATTTCTGGGTTTGATATGGGTGTGCTTGTGCAGCCACGGAAGTTGTGGTCTTTCAATCCCATTGTCTAGTGTGGGTTTTGAAGTGCTTTGTTTGTGGTGGTTTTTTTTAAAGTTTTTTTTAGAAGCATATCTTATGTTGTCATAATTTCTGTCGCCTTTGGCTGATATTGTTAATTAATTGTTAAAGTCCGACCCTTTGGGCTGCTACTGAAAACATTGTTTGGCTACTGAAAACTGAAATCAATACAACTGAAGATTTAATTTACAGGTAGGCAGGTCTGGTAGAGGAATCTTTTGCCTTGCCAACAGCTAGCTTTCCTTCAGTTAGTTTTGGAATGTGCTCTTGCGTCTAGTCATGTGTATGGTGTGGTTTTAATTTGTACAAGAATGAAGGATTGTAGGGTGATTGGTAGTACTCTGGCCAGACAAAGTATGAACATTTAGCCATTTTGTTATGGACCAGATGGTGTTGATATTACTTCATATATATATTTTGTTACTTTTTTCTTTGCTTGTATTGTAGCTAAGGCCTAAAATAAATAGGTGTGGTTACGGTAACCCAACCTACCCTATTTTTAGGGGCAGATCCTATAACTTTTTATTACATTTGTCACAAAAAAAAACCGAGTGCAAAAAACGCAATGAAAGCGAAAGCGCCCGAGTCGCACACTTATTTCCCTGTCAAGTAGGTTTAACTTTTTCGCGACGCGCCGCCCGAATACAAGCGTTCACTGATCATGCCGTTGTCAGCACGCCGCCAGAATCCGTGCGTAAGGTGCGTGAGTCGCTTCGCCACACACCGCCATAATAGTAGCGTTGGAAGTGGAAAATACCACGCTGGGGATTTTCCATACGAAAACCCACGTCATAGGTTCAGAGGTCGGCTGCATTACCATACGCGACAAATAACTCCCAGAACAGTTGATTTCATTGGTTAGTTTGGATACTACAGGTCATTGACGGGACCAACCCATGCCTTAGTTTCATATTTAGGATTCCAAAATGTCGCGAGTTGTCAGTGTTGTTGCGAAGCGAAGCGGCGTGCAGAAGGAAGGCAGTGACTGTGTGCATCAAACAGTGTTGTTGTGATAGATGGATAAGTGAGTGATGAGGGTGAATGAGTTAGCCAAATCAAGAGCTCGAGGTGTCAATGCTACTTTGGCCAAAACCCAATGCAAGCGGACGGACGCGATTCTGGTGCCGGGAATGTTCTGTGGCCACATGGCTGTGGCGCTTTGTGTTGAGCCGTGCTTCGAAGTGTGGCACACAAAGAAGGATGTTCTCCGTGCATAAACCGAGTTCTAAACAAGTCATTTATACAAAAACTGTAAATACTGTGACAGCAAGTGTTTCTTTTCTTCTATGGATAAAACCCAACGCAATGGGACTCGATTCTGGTGCCTGGAATGTGGTGTGGCGTTTTGCGTTGAGCTGTGCTTCCAAGTGTGGCACTGTAAATACTGTGACAGCAAGTGTTTCTTTTCTTCTACATGGATATATTCATCATAGTCATCACCCAGTCATCTCATTGTCTCATTCAGGTTAGTAAATTCTTTTTTGAGTATTCACTAACAACATTTTGTGCATACTTTCAAACATGTCTGTAGTATTTATGTGGTGCCTCTGGACTTTTTTTAATTTAAATTGTTGACATTTTCAATAGCATACCACACAAACACAACAAGCCTTTTGACAAATACAAAGTACATTTCTGAAACAATGAAAGATCTTTCTTTAATTGTGTGCAAAAAGTAAGTCTCCACATGTACTAGTTTTTTTACAATATTTTTTTTCAAAATACAATATTTTTTTCAAAATTTTCCAATTTTGGTTGTCAGCAGGCTATTTATTGACATTTTCAATAGCATACCACACAAACACAACAAGCCTTTTGACAAATACAAAGTACATTTCTGAAACAATGAAAGATCTTTCTTTAATTGTGTGCAAAAAGTAAATCTCCACATGTACTAGTTTTTTTACAATATTTTTTTCAAAATACAATATTTTTTTCAAAATGTCCCAATTTTGGTTGTCAGCAGGCTATTTATATGCTTTGGCTCAGGCGTTCTGAGTGTATAGTCATGTCATAGGGTGGACGTGTTGAATGAGTTAATTTGTACACATTAGAAAAAAAAGTTTAAAAAAAAAAGTGATTGCCTACCTACCTACCCTATTTTTTTTGGCTATGTTACCGTAACCACACCTATTTTTTTTGTTTGGCCTAAGGTACACCGTCAAGTAAACTTGACAGCTAATACATTAATATTGTGGCCATAGAAAAGTCTTTGAATTTTTAACTCTGTATTTTCTTGCTACATATTAGTATTATAGCCATTGTAAAATCATCATTTGCAGTTTTCAAAATTATTATAGCTTGGACATGGGGAAACTCTGTTGTTTCAAATATGTTGTATGAATTAAAGTTGCTTTTGTTACGAATGCAACAAATATGCTCTATACATATGCAAAACACATTTGTTCTTGTAGAAAAAATGGAGTACATGATTGTAATCTTATTAATATTTTATCAGGTGTTCTTTGTATTTGTTGTTTGTTTGGTCTGTTTGTGTGGTAAGGGGAGTTTGTATTCTAACTTGCAAATAACGTTCTTATACGCATATATATCTTTGATATACATGTACCAGTTTATTGTGCTTGATTTTGCAGCTGTTCTATGACAGTATACTTTAACTAACTAATCAAGAATTGTTGATTTTTGTTCCCCGTTGTCATTTTTTTGAATTCATAATACCCTCACATATAACGCCTTTTATGGCACAGAATCACGTGGAACATAAAACAAACCTGTAGTAATGTAACCTCAGTTTCATGGACTATAGACCTTACCTTTGAAAGGTGTTGATCTTCTACCTGTGCATTAGATTTGTATTACAGACAACGTAACATGCATTTGTCTGCAGATGCATGCCGTAATGAGATCAAGCGACTCTACAATCAGTCCAACCATAGATATGTAGTTGTAGCATTTACATGGATTATACACCTAGATCTTTGTGGATGATGATAACCACACACTAGTATACATGTCTGTACATGCATGTACTTGAAACATTTTTGACTTATAATTCAGATGAGAAGACATACATATAGTATAAGGTCTGTTTTGAAAATAGAAAAGATGATGGGGAGACAAAAGCCAGAATTGTTTGTGTACATTCTGATTTTGGTCTAATTTTTCTTATTGTATTTGGGAAGCCCTCAAGGAAATTTGGACGTCTACCCCTGGGGATAGCTTGTGGCAATAAAATAACGTTCCTTTTTTTTCCCCAGCATGCATTTATTTGTGTTTTCCAAGCCCTGAGACTTTCGCTGTGAGCTTAGGATTTTTTTCGTGCACATGTGTGCACATGGGGTTTGTACACCTGGAAATAAATTCCTTGCAGAGACCCATGTTTGAACCCACACTGGTAGCGACAAACTGCTTTTAAGCCCTGCACTCTACTGACTGAGGTACGTCCCCTCCCCCTTCTAGATAGATTGTTTGAGTGTGAGCCTGTTTCTCATATGTTCTTCTTGTTGACATTAAGGCCCTGAGAAGTAAATGTACATTTATAAAAAATACTCAAGGGCTGGGAGTTTAATTGCCTGTTGGAAATTCTTCTTCTTCTTCTGCGTTCGTGGGCTGAAACTCCCACGTACACTCGTGTTTTTTGCACGAGTGGAATTTTACGTGTATGACCGTTTTTTAGGCATTTAGGCAGCCATACGCCGTTTTCGGAGGAAGCATGCTGGGTATTTTTGTGTTTCTATAACCCACCGAACTCTGACATGGATTACAGGATCTTTTTCGTGCGCACTTGGTCTTGTGCTTGCGTGTACACACGGGGGTGTTCGGACACCCAGGAGAGTCTGCACACAAAGTTGACTCTGAGAAATAAATATCTCGCCGAACGTGGGGACGAACTCACGCTGACAGCGGCCAACTGGATACAAATCCAGCGCGCTACCAACTGAGCTACATCCCCGCCCCCTGTTGGAAATGAAAGTTCATATAACTACTGCAAGTTTACAATCATGCATACAGCATTTGCTTATTGATGGCAAAAAAAAGGCAAAATATGCAAATATCTGCACTGGTATGCTGTTGATTTTACCTGAATTATTTTAGCAATATTTTACTGCCATTCCGTAGCTCTTTTTATTATAACTTAATATAAATGGTGATGGTATTTGTATATTTGTAATCAGCATACATTGTGAGACAGTATAGCATATTCGTTCAGCATTCCACTTCTCTGTTAGTTTCTGTCTTTCTCTATCAGCTGTCATCCTCTCTGTCTCTCTCAGTAGCTCTGTCATTCACTTATTCTCTCGGTCTCAGATCAGCTGGTTTGTAACAGCTAGCTAGCTCTGTAGAAATTTCTCTTTTGATTTCAACTGTGTCATAATGACTGTATTAAACAGGCATGGGAATTGTCCGCCGAATGGCGGATTTCCGCCGAATTTTTTTTTTTGTTCCGCCGAAAATGCAAAAGTGTCCGCCGAAAAAATAAAGGGGGGAGGCACACAAAAAAAGCACCGGTTACTTTGGCCTTTGCGCAAAAGCCCGCGAAAACTTTCCGTACTTTGTTCACGCACTGCTACCGCCCGCCTCAGTTATTGAACTATTATGTTTGAAAGTAAACCAGATTGCACAGATTGTGTTACAAGTTACATTTTCCTGTTTGTCTCAACAGATAAATTTTTTTACAAATTTAAACCATATATAATACATGTAAGCAAAATTTGGTACATTTTTGTACTAAAAACTCTGATTCTAAAAACAGAATTTAATGGCAAACTTGGAGCTCAGATGACACCAGATTGCACCATCTGGGTTCTTTGGAGAAAAAAAATTTCCGGGGGGGCATGCCCCCGGACCCCCCTAGTAAGGCTAGGCGCTTCGCGCCGTCGACTTGACGCTTCGCGTCTTCAGTTATAAATTTTCCGCCTTTTTTACAATTTTCAATTCCCATGCCTGATTAAAGTCAAAGAGTCAAATGTCCAAGCTGAATCTCTGTGTTATTTTTTACATTGATTTTTTTGAAAAATCTCATGTGAATACATGTGTACTTAGCAGTGCTTGGGTTTGCCTTATGTGTCCTTGTCTGTTTCCTTTATTATTATTTTTTAGTAGAGATAGAAAATATTTACTGGATGCATGTACAACGCCTCACTTGTAGAAGGGGGAAAAGCTATAGTTGGTAGACTTTTTCTCTCAGTACTGTGTGTTATTATTCCTGGGACGTTATCAGCATTCTTCCGAGTTTGATTTAGGAATTACTTTGTCTTCCAACACAACTGTATTTTCGTGTTTATTTTTGCATTAGGATGGCCAAAAAGCAAATCAGATGAAAAGAACAACCTTTAATAGTCCTAAGAAAACAGCCGTAGCAGTCTTATCAAGAAGCAGACTTATGCGAATATTACTTCAGGAGTTCAAACATAGGTATGGTTCAAGATAATCTGGCTGAAACATGTCATTCTGATGGTTCACTAAGGCCACAAAAAAAAAATTGTCTGTTTAGGGTAACCCGACCGACCCTGTCGATTTGGCGCCGACCCAAAAACTTTTTTTTGATTTCAAAAAAAAAAAAGAAAAAAAAAGAGGTAAAAATGCTAAAAAGAGACATTTGGCGTTTCTTTCTCTCCCTTTCTCTCTGTTTTATTTATACGTTAGTTTTGAAACATGTATTCATCAAATATAAGAAGTGAATGTTCAGCCAACATAGCATTTACACACACACACACACACACAAAAACAAAAAAAAAAAAAAAAACCCACCTACCTACCGACCCTACTTTTTTTGGTCATGTTACCCTAAACAGACAATTTTTTTTTTTGGCCTAATTAAACGTTATTTTAGTTTAGAAAGGGATAGGGCAACACATGTGAAAAGAAGAGCTATAAGGTATTTTTGTGTGTGTTTTTTGTTCTTCATTATTATTGTGTGTTTTTAGGATCAGTGAACTAACTGAAGAAAATAATTCAGATAAGGATTGTTGTCGTAAAATACAGTGACAATGAAGTTTGAGATTCAGTTATATGCTGAAATGGCAAAGCCTAATACTTTAAAAGTTACCCTGTTTGCTTGTAGGTCATTGAATGCACAAGTTGTATAATTTATTATATAGAGTCATTCCATTTTTTCAATATGTGTTTACTGTTAATGCAATAGCCGTGCCTTCAAGTGGATGCTTTTTCCTGTTGTTTGACATAGAATTTTTACTCTTGTCAAATATTAGTGTCTTTTCAGCTCAATAATTGCTGGGATCTGTTGACAGTTTGTTTAAATTGACTTCATTCATTTATTACGTAGTCCAAAGAGTGTTCCTGTTTTAGACGTAAAAGAGCAGGTTCTCAGTAAATGTACATGTACGTGTGTAACTTGTAATACTACATGTACTCAGTTCACCAAGATAAACAATACATGTTTTTATCTGTGAATTTCCTTGCAAGCTGAAGCATTTGATGTAAAAAAAAAAATTTAAAAACCCCCAGAGGATTAAGCTGAACAAGCAAGTGTATTGTATTTTGGGGGTCACCAGCAATTGCTAGCTAAGACTGCATTTAGCATACGAAAAATATAAGCGTTTTTATCTGTTTAAGCTGGGAACGTCTGTTTTGACAAATCAAGCACACATTCAAAACTGTCAATTGTTGAAATGGCAATAAATTAACTTGTCAGTGACATTTCATATAGACAATTTTTGGTAAAGACACCAGCTGTTGTTTTTTATCAAACAAAAGCGGATTTATGTTTGCCGTTATTGAAGAGAAAGTCCCATTATGTAGGATTAATCTGGCCATTTTGTTTTGGCAGTTGCATGAATTCTCGTTGACATGGTTTACGTAAAAAATCTCTGAGATTATTGTGAATGTTGTTTTGAAATGAAGTAGTAAGTTCTTTAGATTTGAATCTTTTATAGAAGTGGTCTGTTAGAAAAGGTATTTCTTTGAATATAGGCTGGCTTTGTGACCTTTTTTGCAAATGGTCTAAAATTACATTCCATCGATGGATAGCCTTTTTTATGTGTTGTTTTTATTGGAAGTGTGTGTGTGTGTGTGTGTGTGTGTGTGTGTGTGTGTGTGTGTGTGTGTGTTACAATGGTATGTTCAGACAATAAAAAGCAGCACACACACAACATTTTTTTGATGTGAAAATGTATGACACTTCCAAATACACTTTGTGTTTGTACATTTTATTTACAGTTCATATTGTTAGCTCAAACAAACAACAAAAACAAATTTTACAGTTTACATTTTGAAATGTTGACATGTGGGTACATGTATATGTCGTGCCGAATTCACGTAATTGCCGATTACGCGTAATGGGCAACATTTTTGCCCATTTCGCGTAATCGGCAAAACGCTGCCCAATACGTGAAATCGGCAGCGTTTTGCCGAAATCGCGTAAAGGCCTCTAAAACTTGCCTATTTCGCGAATTCAGCAGCCGATTACGCGGAATCGGCAGCCGATTACGCGTAATAGGCAAGTTGCCCATTACGCGAAATCGGCAATAGTGAGTTTAGTGTGTATGTTTGTTTGTGTGTGTGTGTGTGTGTGTGTGTGTGTGTGTGTGTGTGTGTGTGTGTTGTCGTCGATACTGACCATGACTGTGATAATATACTTTTTAGCACGCACGCACACACACTCACAAACACACACACAAACAAACACACACACACACACACACACACACAGTATACTAGTGATGCAAACGAGGCAAACATTTATTTTCGAAACAAGAGAACGATAATAGGAAAAGATGAACAAATAGATGAACATGAAGAATTACGCATAATTGTGAGAAAAAAACCGCTTCTCAAAAATACAAGTTAAGCTGCTATTTTCATCTTTCAGTACCACAAACACAGGTTATAGCTTGGCTGACATGCAGTTTGGTAGTAATTTTTATTTGTTTTTACATTTGCTGTTTTTCGGGTGGCAGTGACTGTGTCTCAATGACTGCTTTCTTTCCCTTTCTGGACATCTCACTCAAAGCAACATTTACACTCAGTTTTGTAGTAAACAACATGCCGAGGTATTTGTATGAGTTGGTTACTGTCACGATCGGGTGACAGAGACCAAGAAAGTGTCACTCAGTGGAGTGCCTGTTCTTGGTCGGTTATGATAGAAAGCGCCTGTGCGTGATATTGGACACAGCAGAGTTTGCTGACAGTGCTTAATGAACACGGATGTTTTGTATCGCACGAGTTTTACAGTGGAGGTTTCTGCTGTCATAGCTAGGGCTGACGGTTTTTCGCTGACAGCGCACACGGGATTTTCACGGATTGAGTTTCTCGTGTCTTTTTCTGCTTGGGAGGCAGAATTGTGTATAGCTGGACTGGTTTTGTGACAAGGTCAGTCACGTGTATTTGGCTAGGTGGTCTGTCAGAGACTCAAGGACGGCACACTTGACACCCAGCGGCAGAAGAGGAAGGATCTAATACAGTTTCTAGAGTATGATGGTTTTTCACCGAGTATTATATTCGGCACTCTAGGGGAACTTCCACTAGTTTTTCCTTTCTCCCTGCCACGTATTTTGCTGAGGACAAGTCGTCAATTTTCCTTCGTCGGCGATGGCTTTCGCATAAGGATTCGACAAGGGGTTCTGGACGGTTTTGGTCACTGTTGACGAACAGAGGCTGTTCCAGGGAGGAGGCGGACTTTGCTTCCATTGAGAGTACAATCATAGGCTTTTGAGGTAATAAATCATTATTTAACGCTGTTGATGAGTCTGTGTTGTGGAATGAAATACTCTCTGTTGTTCTTTCCAGGTTAGCGCATAATTTACTCTCTGTGACGCTAAAATACTAATCTGTATATGGTTTTTGCAGATAGGGAGAGAAGGACGGAAAATGGCTGTTTTGTTGTTGTAAAAAGTCCGTTTTGTGCAGGCCCACGTGCTCGATGAGATATTTAAAGATGACATGTTTTAAGGTGGTGGGTGAGGGGTAGCTGACATGTTTAGTGCACCGATGCTTTCTGTTTGCAGCCTTCGCTTCGTTTCGTTCGTTCGTTACGTTCCTGTAACATCTGCACGGCTGACTCTGGCGGGAACTGTTGAGGCTACGCTAACCAGGAGACCGGCTAACCAGCGGACCGGCTAAGCAGCAAACCGGCTAACCAGGGGACCGGCTAACCAGCGAACCGACTAACCAGCATACCGGCTAAGCAGCAGCAGCAGAGATAAAGCTAAGTGCACCATGTCGTACGCACCCCGTTGACCACCGTTGTCTTTTCGTATCTATGATTTCATTGGAGTAGTGACAACGTGGGGTGTGTGACACCTGCACGAACTAGAGCTTTTCGAACAGAACATTCGCATTTAACTATATTTACACGGGTTCAGCGTGTTACTATAATTTTCTATATACTACTGGCATTT
The DNA here is from genome assembly GCF_037325665.1 of Littorina saxatilis. NCBI lineage: Eukaryota > Metazoa > Mollusca > Gastropoda > Littorinimorpha > Littorinidae > Littorina > Littorina saxatilis. Next base: position 32,915,866 of record NC_090247.1, read on the forward strand.
TGTCAGTGAACACTGGTTTTTTTACGTGTTGAGAACGTAAAAGGAACATATTTTGAGTGAAGGCTCGAGGGAGGTGGCGAGTTTATACATAAACAGGCGTCTGAAACTTATACTTTTGTTGACTCTATTTAATTGTATGACTGCGAGAGTGGATCGTGGTGTGGTTAGTTAATTAGTAGTAATTAACCGGTTCATAATCACCTTAAGTGATATATTGAAACGTGACACATGGGGGCCAAGCCGGGATTTACTCAGTTAATTTCTGACTGATAAAGACCCACCAATTAAGGATAACTAAGAGCAGATAATCTCGTCAGTGCTCGACTTATTTTCTGCTTGGTGCTACCCTTTTTTGTATAGTTTTGATCATATACCACACCTTAAGCGATTCACATCTTGCAGGAAATGTAAATTGTAATTTGTGAGTTATTGTATGCGCTAACTGTGATTACTTCCCTTTCCTTTGTTTGTGAATCTTTGTTGTTGTACGTTCAGAGTTTTCCGTTGCAGAGAGCTGAGCGGGGTTAGCGGATTTGTTATTCGTTTTACTCAGTTTTCTCTACATTGTTGTTTCGCATTCTGTAACAGGTTACATTTCTACCGTCTTGTTTTACTTGGATTTTTCTCCATATTTTGACTTTGTTGGAATTTTGGGGGGGGAAGGTCCGAGGACTTCTGTCCTAATCAAGGCTGTGGGAGACACTCTGTTTCACCGCAAAAAGCAGCCGATAAAGTAGGCCACGGCTGTGGGAAACATTTTGTTTCACCGCAAAAAGCAGCCATAAAGTAGGCTACGCGTTTTGTTCTACACCGTTTGGATTTTTCTTCTGCATTTTCCGCTTGCTGGATTTTTGTATCCATTTTATCGCCGCGTGTTCTAGCTATAGCTGCGTTAGACTTATTTTTGGTAATAAAGCTTTGCTAAAACTAACCATGGCTACAGGGGGATCTCCTACGAGGAGAATAACTTTCGAGACTCCTGGGAGCGAGCAACCGACTGAGCGAGACGCACGCGCGAGAGCCCGAAGCGTTCTAAAACGCTTAGAAGTAGAACGGAAGGAAGAATCTGAGCGACTGACAAGAAAAGAAGAACGTGACCGACAGGAAAAGAAGGACGAACTTGACAGACAAGAAAGGGAACGACAGGCAGAACGAGACAGACAGGAAAGGAAAGACGAACGTGACAGACAGGACAAGAAAGACGAGCTTGACAGACAAGAACGACAGGCCGAACGGGACAGACAAGAAAGGAAAGAGAAAGATGAACGTGACAGACAAGAACGGAAAGAGAAGGAACAGGCGGATCGCGATCACCAGCTAGAGCTAGCTAGGCTACAGGCCGAGAAGGGTACGCTTACTCAGGCTAGCGCGCCGACGTTTGTTGCCGACCGTACGAGACTGCCGACGTTCGACGATGACAAGGACGAGCTCGACGACTTTTTACGCCGGTTTGAGCGCATTGCATCGGACCAGAAGTGGGAAGAGGCCACGTGGGCTAGCCGCCTTAGCACCTGCTTGAAAGGACGCGCATTGCAGCTCTACAACGCTTTGGAGGACGACGAGGCGAGAGACTATCAGGCACTTAAGAAGGCGTTACTCCAGCACTTTAACCTGACTGCTGAAGCCTACAGACGACGTCTGCGTAACAGCAAGAGACTGAGCGGCGAGCTGAGTCATCAGTTTGTGGCACGCCTTAACCTCTACCTGCGGCGCTGGGTGGAGATGGCCGAAAAGGACTGGACCGTCAACGACCTTGCCGACCTCATAGTCATGGAACAACTGATGTCCAGCCTGCGACCTGAGGTGGTGACCTTTGTGCAGGAACACCAGCCTAAGACTACTCAGGAAGCAGCTGACTGGATCAGAGTACACGAGGACGCCCAGGCGATCTCCGGCAAATCTTCAGGCTCACGGCCAGGAAAATCGGGAAATTCGGGTTCTTCAGGACCCAAGGACGGGAAGGACGATCAGGGACACAAGGGATCGAGTTCCAGATCTGACATCCAGTGTTACTACTGCAACAAGCGGGGCCACGTGAAGAAGGACTGCCACAGGAGACAGGCTGACCAGAAGGGCGTTCACTTTGTTGGCAGTGAGGAGTTAAGGGACGTCACGAGCTCATGCACCATTCCACAACTCTGCGTTCCGTGCTCCAGGAAACATTTCCAGCCCCACTGCAACGTCTACGTTAACGGAGTGAAGGGCGAAGGTCTGCGGGACACAGGGGCAGACATGATAGTGGTTCGGGCGAGTCTAGTTCCAGCTATGGCCTACACAGGAGACAGCATCAGGGTGAGAATGGCCGAGGCATCTCACGCTTACGACTTGAACACGGCAGTGATCAAGGTCGTAACACCGTTGTTCACGGGGACCATTGTGGCCGTCGTCATGGACGATCCTCCATGCGACTTGCTCATTGGAAACCGGGTTCAGTTTGTGGACGGCGTCACCAGGGAGGTTCCCGTTTATCGGGCTCCCGACGTCATTTCAGTGCTCACGCGGGCACAGGCGGAGCGAGAGGACAAACCTCTCAAACCCCTACCTGCTGCACGAGCTGCCCTGGGGAACGTGACCCCCGCGCTTCTCGCGAAGGCTCAGGATTCTGACCCGACCTTAGCTACTCCTCGGGAGCACGCGAAGTCGGGGAAGGTGAAGCTGAGCGGGAAGCATGGGAGGTCAAGGTTCCTCAGGGACAAGAAGTTGCTCTACCGTGAGTTCAGCAACCAAGAAGGTACATTCAAACAGGTTGTCGTGCCTCGCGAGTTTCGCGAGGGTGTCATGGCAACGGCACACGACTCGATTCTGGGAGGTCATCTTGGTACCAAGAAGACCACGGATCGTGTCTGGCGCCACTTTTACTGGCCAGGCATCTGCACGGATGTCCGACGTTTCTGTGCGTCCTGCGATAAGTGCCAGAAGGTGGTTGCCAAAGGAAGGGTGAGGAAGGTCCCCTTGGAGAAGATGCCGCTCATCGACGAACCCTTTCGTCGGGTGGCAGTGGACATCATCGGGCCCATCTTGCCTGCGTCTGAGGACGGAAACAGATACATTTTGACCATGGTGGACTACGCTACTCGATACCCAGAGGCGATCCCTCTGAAATCGATTGAAGCCACGCGAGTAGCTGAGGCTCTGGTTACTATGTGGTCCCGGCTGGGAATTCCATCAGAGGTACTCACCGACAGAGGCACGCAGTTCACGGGAGGAGTGATGGCGGAGGCAGCACGACTGCTATCACTGGAGCAGCACTTCACCACTCCTTACCATGCTCAGTGCAACGGACTGGTGGAGAGGTTCAATGGCACCTTGAAGACCATGCTGAGGAAACTAGCTCAGGAGAAACCACGCACGTGGGACAGGTACATCCCAGCATTGCTTTTTGCATACCGCGAGGTTCCTCAGGAGAGCTTGGGCTTTTCCCCATTCGAGCTGTTGTACGGCAGACAGGTACGCGGTCCCATGGCTATCCTGCGTCAGGCTTGGACAGACGAAGAAGCTGACGAGGAGGTGCAGACGACGGCGACCTACATCGTAGAACTCAGGAACAGGATTGAAGAGACCTGCAAACTGGCTCAAGAGAACCTGGGAAGAGCAGCACAGCGTTACGCGCGAGGATTCGACCGCAAGGCACGGCCGCGCAGCTTCAAGATTGGAGAACGGGTGTTACTACTTCTACCTGTCAAACACAACAAGCTACAACTGCAGTGGCAAGGACCTTTTGAGGTGACAGCGAAAGTGGGCCAGAACGACTACAGGATCGTCATGAACGGGAAAGCACGCCTGTACCACGCCAACCTGCTGCGCGCCTACATAGAAAGGACTGCCTACGGGAAAAAGGACAAAGTGACAGAAGCAGTTGCTGTCGTGATGGACGAGACAACGGAAGAACAGGGAGGAGGACGTGTACCAGTTTGTCCGCTGGAGGCTAGTGAAGATCACACGGACGTGCACATCTCACCTGATCTTGGGGACGACCAGCAGGCGGACCTGCAAGAGATCCTGAAGGATGCAGCACGGGTCCTTACAGACATACCACTTCAGACGCATCTAGAGGAGTTTACCTTCGACTTGCTGGAGAAACAGCCAGTGAGGACGAAGCAGTATCCCATGCCTCATGCCCAGAAGGAGGTGGTCAGGAAAGAAATCGCCGACATGACGAAGTTGGGCGTCATCGAGCCAGCGAACTCTCCCTACAGTTCACCAATTGTGCTTGTGAAGAAGAAGGATGGACGCGTCAGGTTCTGTGTCGACTACCGGAAGCTGAACAAGATTACGGCGTTTGACGCGGAACCCATGCCTGATGTGGACTACCTCTTCAGTCACTTGGCCAAGGCCAAGTACTTTTCCAAACTGGACCTCACCAAGGGGTACTGGCAAATCCCAGTTGCCGAGGAAGATCGCCCAAAGACTGCATTTACCACTCCATTCGGCCAGTTCCAGTGGACAGTCATGCCTTTTGGTCTACAGAATGCAGGTGCCGTCTTCACTCGCATGATGAGGAAACTTTTGGAACCTTTGAAGCGCGAGGACATCAGCAGTTTCATCGACGATGTGCTGATCGCGACAGAGACATGGACTGAACATCTCGACGCCCTGCGCGACGTGTTCGGAAGGTTGAAGGACGGAAATCTGGGAGCTAAACCGTCCAAGTGCTACTTGGGATTTCGGGAATTGTCTTTCCTGGGTCATGTTGTCGGCGAGGGATTGCTTGTTCCAGAGGACGACAAGATCCAGAAGATTCGGGAGGCGGAGCCACCGCGCACGAAGAAAGAAGTCAGGTCTTTCCTGGGCCTAGCCAGCTTCTACAGACGCTTCATCCCGCACTTTGCCGAAATCGCACTACCACTGACCAACCTTACCAAGAAACTACAACCGACCGTTGTAGTGTGGACTGAGGAATGTAGCTCCGCATTCAACACCCTGAAGAGGCGACTCACCAGTCAGCCTATCCTCCGACTACCAGACCTGAACAAGGACTTCGTGCTGAGGACAGACGCTTCAGGGAAGGGACTTGGGGCAGTGTTGCTTCAGGAGACAGAGGGGTTTTTGCACCCTGTTTGCTTCGCCAGCCGTAAGCTGACCTCGGCCGAGGCAGCGTATGCAACGGTTGAACGCGAGTGTCTCGCCATTGTCTGGGGCATCCAGAAGTTCGAAGCGTACCTGTACGGACGACCTTTCTGTCTGGAGACGGACCATCAACCTCTGCAATATCTTCAGGTTGCAAGGTTGGCAAACGCCAGACTTATGCGCTGGGCGTTGATCCTCCAACCGTACCAATTCACGGTACGCGTCATTCCGGGCGCCAACAATGTTGGAGCTGACTTTCTCTCTCGGGCTGTAGAGGAGAACATGACTGTGAGCGAAACCGAGGTTTCGTCTTGAAGAGGGGAGGTGTGTCACGATCGGGTGACAGAGACCAAGAAAGTGTCACTCAGTGGAGTGCCTGTTCTTGGTCGGTTATGATAGAAAGCGCCTGTGCGTGATATTGGACACAGCAGAGTTTGCTGACAGTGCTTAATGAACACGGATGTTTTGTATCGCACGAGTTTTACAGTGGAGGTTTCTGCTGTCATAGCTAGGGCTGACGGGTTTTTCGCTGACAGCGCACACGGGATTTTCACGGATTGAGTTTCTCGTGTCTTTTTCTGCTTGGGAGGCAGAATTGTGTATAGCTGGACTGGTTTTGTGACAAGGTCAGTCACGTGTATTTGGCTAGGTGGTCTGTCAGAGACTCAAGGACGGCACACTTGACACCCAGCGGCAGAAGAGGAAGGATCTAATACAGTTTCTAGAGTATGATGGTTTTTCACCGAGTATTATATTCGGCACTCTAGGGGAACTTCCACTAGTTTTTCCTTTCTCCCTGCCACGTATTTTGCTGAGGACAAGTCGTCAATTTTCCTTCGTCGGCGATGGCTTTCGCATAAGGATTCGACAAGGGGTTCTGGACGGTTTTGGTCACTGTTGACGAACAGAGGCTGTTCCAGGGAGGAGGCGGACTTTGCTTCCATTGAGAGTACAATCATAGGCTTTTGAGGTAATAAATCATTATTTAACGCTGTTGATGAGTCTGTGTTGTGGAATGAAATACTCTCTGTTGTTCTTTCCAGGTTAGCGCATAATTTACTCTCTGTGACGCTAAAATACTAATCTGTATATGGTTTTTGCAGATAGGGAGAGAAGGACGGAAAATGGCTGTTTTGTTGTTGTAAAAAGTCCGTTTTGTGCAGGCCCACGTGCTCGATGAGATATTTAAAGATGACATGTTTTAAGGTGGTGGGTGAGGGGTAGCTGACATGTTTAGTGCACCGATGCTTTCTGTTTGCAGCCTTCGCTTCGTTTCGTTCGTTCGTTACGTTCCTGTAACATCTGCACGGCTGACTCTGGCGGGAACTGTTGAGGCTACGCTAACCAGGAGACCGGCTAACCAGCGGACCGGCTAAGCAGCAAACCGGCTAACCAGGGGACCGGCTAACCAGCGAACCGACTAACCAGCATACCGGCTAAGCAGCAGCAGCAGAGATAAAGCTAAGTGCACCATGTCGTACGCACCCCGTTGACCACCGTTGTCTTTTCGTATCTATGATTTCATTGGAGTAGTGACAACGTGGGGTGTGTGACACCTGTACGAACTAGAGCTTTTCGAACAGAACATTCGCATTTAACTATATTTACACGGGTTCAGCGTGTTACTATAATTTTCTATATACTACTGGCATTTTGTCAGTGAACACTGGTTTTTTTACGTGTTGAGAACGTAAAAGGAACATATTTTGAGTGAAGGCTCGAGGGAGGTGGCGAGTTTATACATAAACAGGCGTCTGAAACTTATACTTTTGTTGACTCTATTTAATTGTATGACTGCGAGAGTGGATCGTGGTGTGGTTAGTTAATTAGTAGTAATTAACCGGTTCATAATCACCTTAAGTGATATATTGAAACGTGACAGTTACTCGGACTGCCTCGCCACCATAGGACCATTTCTCGTGAGCTGCAAGGTGGCCTCCCATACGAAACACCATGACATCAGTTTTATCCAAGTTAACTGATAAGCACAGGCGATTTGCTTCTCTTTTTAAATTGTTCAGTTGGTTTTGTAAACCTATGACAGAATGACAGATAAAACAACATCTTCAGCGAAAAGTAGCAAGAATATCTCCGTCGCACCAGGTATCAACTGTATACCATGTCTTCCCTTACAGGACACTTCTGTTGCCAGTTCATTAATAAAGAAGGAGAACATCAAAGGGCTCAATAAACATCCTTGTTTCACCCCTCTAGGGCATTCAAAATAATCAGAATAATTACATCGGTCACGCACACATGCTTTCACTGATGTGTAAACGGCTGTTAGGGCCTTATACATTTTCCCGTTTACACCACTTTTCCTCAAAACCTCCGATAATGCATTCCTGTTCACAGAGTCAAATGCCTTCTTAAAATCTACAAAAGCTATGTACAGCTTAGTATTCTTTAATAAATGCTTCTGAACAATGCCATAAAACGACAAAATATGATCAACACTAAGTACAGTAACTTGACCTGAAGCCGGCTTGTTCTTCAATTATTTTTTCCTCTTTCTCAGCCCACTTCGTCAATCTCTTGTTGAGAATGTGTGTATAAACCTTGCTTACAACACTGGTCAAGGCTATGCCACGATAATTATCCGGTACATTCACGTCTCCTTTCTTATGAATTGGTATGATAATTGATCTTGACCACTCTTCAGGAGATGTTCCCGTGTCAAACAACATGTTGAACAGATCAACAAGAAAGTCCAATACTGTTTCATTGGCATGCTTCAACATTTGGCTCACAAACATATCTGGCCCAGCACTCTTTCCTACTTTTAAATTACGGATACTGTCAATCACTTCTTGCTTTGAAATGTTTTCGCTAAATAATTCATCAACTACTTCCTCCTCAACTTCATCGGTATCCTTTTCAACTCCAGACACAAAATCAACGGTGTTAAAAACCTCATAAAAATGTTCGTACCACTGTTCACTTGAGATGCCATGGAAGATTGTTTTCTTTGCGTTCAATGACCGAATAGTTTGCCAAAACACTTTTGGGTCTTTTATGGAATTTTTCAACTTGGCCAAGTCTTTCTAAATCAAAATTCTTTCTATACAACAATTCCTTGTACTCTTTGCATTCCTGTACATATTCTTCCCTGCATACCTCATAATTTTGCTTGTTAGCTCTCTGAGCCCGTTTCAGGAACCGTTTTACGACGGCTTTCTTGCGCAGACAATCTTTGTCAAACATACACGCAGCCGCACAATGGGGAGAGAGAGAGAGAGAGAGAGAGAGAGAGAGAGCACACACACACACACACACACACGCACGTACGTACGCACACACACACACTTAACTTGCTATTGCCGATTTCGCGTAATGGGCAACTTGCCCACTACGCGTAATCGGCTGCCCATTCCGCGTAATCGGCTGCCGAATTCGCGAAATAGGCAGGTTTTAGAGGCGTTTACGCGATTTCGGCAAAACGCTGCCGATTTCACGTATTGGGCAGCGTTTTGCACGTGAATTCGGCGCGACATACATAAAATAGACTAGGTAGAGTTCTGAAACCAGGTACTTTCAACGGGACTAGACCTGCCGAAAATTCATTACTGAAATCAGAGACATACATTTGTCTCTGCTGAAATGGAAGGAGGTGAGAAAGGTGCGCTCCTGAACACTATACTGTACAGTGGTACATATGTACCTTTGATATACGATGCCCCTCCAATGAGAGAACACCTCCCAATAAAAGACACCTTTTGTAGTCCCCTGGACTATCTTGGTCAAAATGTACAAACTATAACAGGCCACCTTGCTATTTAGGGAGTTTTCAGCTGTTCCCAAGGGTGTGCTTTTTTTAAGGTGCCACTGTACTTGATAACATGTAATTGAGGTAGCCGATCAATAATCCTTGATAAAGAGTCACTGAGTATGCTCATAAAGATGACCTATTTTCAAGCCCAATAAAACAACAAAACTAAAAAGAAACTTGAAACACACTGAGAACGTTTTTGGTCAGAAACGACCTTTGATAGATGGTAATTTGGCGACTGTCTTTAAGGAGGTTTAGAAACTGCGTCACCTATCAGCTACGTCACCTACCAAGACACGTATCTCACATGCGGGTCGCGCTGCGTGTGGTGATTAGGTACGTGTTCACGTAGCAAACCCTTCCTTACGTCAGCGCAACGTATGTCAGATTTTATCAAGTCCAACCATCCGAGAAGGGTGTAAGGATGCTCAATATTTTCTGGAATCTTTCCTTCACGCTTCAGTCCATATTTCATAATTCTGGTTTGTATACATCGTAGTCGCCGATGTGTCAAGAGCATGACCCCACGAACGACAAGGCGCTGAGACTTACGTCGCGTATCCTTCTGTGGGCCTATTGAGTGTGCTCGCCTCGATTCACTTCGAAAAGCAGACACAGAAAGCAAAATACCGCTCGTTCAAATGTATTTTGTAGTTAAATCTGTTCAGTGGAATGAATTCAATCCCTCCGGTAGAAAAAATAATGGAAAAGCTCCCCTAGAATGGATTTTAGTGCAAATGTGTCGGTGTCTCGATAATACGTGAACACTGTGACCTTCTTTTTGACAACTTCTGAGCGTTAGATACCACGTTACGTGCATACTACACCCCTATCACTGCGGGTATTTCCACTGTCGATCGCTGTGCGTGCTTCTGATATGGGCGTGATCACGTATAAAACTGTTTTTATAATCGTGAAGGCAACGTATCTCATATTACTTTAAAATCTGAATATGAACCATTCAAATAAAGTATGAGACCTCCCCTAACAGCATTTTCCTATATCCTGGCGCATAAACCACATTTTTTAGTTGTGTGGTTGCTTGACTAAAATTAAATAAATCGGGTGACCCGTTCCAACGGCTCTGCGATATCACAGCAAACCATGAAGCACGCAAGGACGACCCAAGTTAAATTTAGAAATGTCATCTCGACCAAAATACTCCCAGGAAGCAAGTACCTTGCGCGAGGAAGCGTATGTTTAAAAAGACTGAAAATTCAGCATAACAGTAACCTTTTCCCAGGAACAGATCAAGTCTGCTAGGTAACCCAATGCACACGTGTATCATGTGTGTGTGGTGGGGGGAGGGTGTGTTGTTTAGTTTGGTTAGTAAAACTGCCTAGCAAGAATGTTTTGTTTCATAAAGACTTTGTAAATGACCCTAAAGTAATGTTCCGTCCAATTCATTTGAATTGAAGGCTAGGTTTGGGTACACAAATAAAGGTATGCGCGTACGCACGCACACACGCACACCCACAAACACACACACACACACACACACATACACACGCACACAAACACACTCGCACACACATGGTGTCGCCCATTTACACAGACATTCTTTCTTTTCTTTCTTTCTTTATTTGGTGTTTAACGTCGTTTTCAACCAATCAAGGTTATAATCGCGACGGAGGGAAGGGGGGTGATGGGATAGAGCCACTTGTCAATTGTTTCTTGTTCACAAAAGCACAAATCAAAAATGTGCTCCAGGGGCTTGCAACGTAGTACAATATATGACCTTACTGGGAGAATGCAAGTTTCCAGTACAAAGGACTTAACATTTCTTACATACTGCTTGACTAAAATCTTTACAAACATTGACTATATTCTATACAAGAAACACTTAACAAGGGTAAAAGGAGAAACAGAATCCGTTAGTCGCCTCTTACGACATGCTGGGGAGCATCGGGTAAATTCTTTCTCGTCCCAACCAATATGGGACTCCCCCTAGCCCGCGGGGGGCATTTACACAGACAGACAGACAAGCAGACAGACATACAAACACCCACACATATAGACACATACACACATTCGCACACGCACACGACAGTCAGAAACACAACGACGCCCATTTACACACTAACACACACCCTTATAAGCGGGGGTGAAAGCGTGGTGGCCAGTGTACCCAGAACGAACACAAGCCAACGCTCGAAGTTCGATTGCCCTACTTTTCTTTTCTGTTTCCTTCAACAACAACAAAAATCATTGACTTTACCTGCTGGTTAACACTCGGTATGATCTGGGTCAGTGGAACATAACTTCCACGTGCAGCACACAGCGACACCCACACAATGACAGCAGCAGTTTCAACACTGGGTATTGTTGCAGACTTTAGCGCGCTGTCCACGATTTTTTAAAGCACGAAATGCATGATGTTCGAAAGGAGTTTTGCCCTACTTTGATACGTGACGTGGTATCTAACGAGCAGTTTTTACAACATTCCTCTGCGTGACTTATCTCGATAGGGATAGGTGAGGTTTGTTTGTTTGTTTGTTTGCTTAACGCCCAGCCGACCACGAAGAGCCATATCAGGGCGGTGCTGCTTTGACATATAACGTGCGCCACACACAAGACAGAAGTCGCAGCACATGCTTCATGTCTCACCCAGTCACATTATTCTGACACCGGACCAACCAGTCCTAGCACTAACCCCATAATGCCAGACGCCAGGCGGAGCAGCCACTAGATTGCCAATTTTAAAGTCTTATGTATGACCCAGCCGGGGTTCGATAGGTGAGGTCGGGGTACGTGACGCAATATCTAAACCTCCCTATTGTAAACAAGACCTACCGTTGCAAAATAATTCTTTTTTTCTTCCGTCTGACAATCTTTATGGACGGATCGGACATTTACTGCTCTGAAAGATTACTCTTGGCAACACAACAAAAAGTTTCTAGTTCAAACTGAACAACCTGATAAAAAGATGGGTTAGTCGATCACTGACCACCCTTAACTTGTGGCAAGTTGTGCACACGCCCCAGTAAAAGAGGAAGAGCTTAGCTGGGACATTCGTTTAGTGCCTTGACAATGAAGATCTAGCAGCACATGGGGAAGTCAGACTACATTTGCTGGATGATACAGCCAAAGGGTTGAAAAAGTACGTTTGATCCTGCACGACTGCAAGCACGGAGGAAAATATATGATAATCTACACTACTCGTCATAAAAAAACTTTACACATGTATTTGAGGTCAGATCTCTCTGATGAGGCCGTTTATCGTAAAACCAATTATATGACTGGAAAGGCCGTTTATTCCCCTAACTTATTCAGAAAACAGATTGAGTTTACATGACGTAGTGTCGATACAGTGGAACCTACAACACAGACACCCCCCAAAATCAAATTCGCAAAATCAAAGTTCCCGCGTTAAAATTGACAAAAAATCAGAACTGCTAAAACGAAACATGTTTAGCATGTCCTCAGACAGAACAATCAAATCTACATCCAAATCAGTCAGTTTTGTTCACATATCTTGTCTAACATGGACGCTATGGCATGCTGAGCGGTGTAGGTGTCAATCCTCTCAGCAGGCATAAAAGGCAGTTTTTGAAGCCGTTTTAGCGGGTAATGAGACAAAAAATGGTACATTTGAGTAACTCGCTAACGCATTGCCTTCAAACTTTCGGAGATTTGTGCTAACACATGTAAAGTACATACGGACTTTCAAGTCATTTGAGACATTAGGTCTGCTGTTATTTGTCATGTCAGAAAGAGTTCTTAAATTGACGGTAGGTTTTTGCTGACTCATCGAACAAAAATAATTTGTTGAAATCTTCAAGAACAATAACAGATGCGCCACCTACTTAAATTTTATGTACATATTTTATCAGACATGGGTGGTATGAGGATTTCAATACGAAAGTAGTTTTTAAGAAGTTGACTCATTCAGAGCGGTGAGCGCAAATGTCGACTAACGCCCAGCAAAGCTAACTGCCGACACGCTTAACTGATCAATGGCTCTTGAAAAAGCATTTTCCAAGAATTTGTGTGTGCGTTTAAACAAGTGCGCTGTGAACAGCCATTGTTGAAACTGTATTAAATTTAAGGGTAAATTGAAGCTTTTATTTTTCTAAATGCATGCTAATTTTAATATTTTTTTCTGTTTAATCGGACAGGGTACATCTTTATTTTTAAAACTCTTTCTGGTATGTCGCATAACAGCAGAACTAATATCTCAAATGACTTGAGATTCCGTGTGTAGTTTACGACATGTGTTAGCACAAATCACTGAAAGTTTGAAGACAATGCGTTAACGAGTTACTCAAATGTACCATTTTGTGTCTCACTACCCGCTAACACGGCTTCAAAAACTCCCTTGTATGCCTGCTGAGAGGATTGACACCTACACCGCTCAGCATGCCATAGCGTCCATGTTAGACAAGATATGTGAACAAAACTGACTGTTTTGGGTGCAGATGTAATTGTTCCGTCTATAATGACATGCTAAACATGTTTCGATTTAGTTTTTCTGAATTTTTGTCGATTTTATCGCGGGAACCTTGATTTTGCGAATTTGATTTTGGGGGGTGTCTGTATTGTAGGTTCCACTGTATTGACACTACTACGCCATGTAAACTCAATCTGTTTTCTGAACAAGGTAGGGAAATCAATGGCCTTTTCAGTCATATACTTGGTTTTACAATCAACAGCCTCATCAGAAAGATCTGCCCTCAAACGCATGTGTAAAGTTTTTTTTATGACGAGTGAAACATTCGTTGGTGGTTGATTGTCTTGGCATCATGAATGTGAAGTAAAAGGTGTATGTTTAGGTGATTAGAACATGCTGTTTATAAGGGGATCAGTATAGTACAACGACCAGCAGGCCACCAGGAAGGTTGAAGGGGATTGTCTCTTCTTTGGAGGTAGCTGCACGACATGATGTGGGAACACGGAGGAATGTGATAGTCTATAATTTCTTAAAGGCACAGTAAGCCTCCCGTAAACCATCACAGAGCTCCCCGAGCGTCTAAATACAGTACAAGCATACTTCCATTTGAACGCTCACCGAACGGGAACATCCTGGCTGCTTTCTGTCGAGCGTGAGACATTTTCAAAGAATTTATTTTCGTAGACTTGTTCCGTTAACAACAACGGCGCCTCGTTTTTGCGCTAGACCTAACTTTTAAAATCTAAATAATAAATTGACAGCTTGTTACACAAACATTCTTTAATCATAAAAGAATTCGTTTTTCATCAAGACAAGATCAGAACAATTCGAAGTTGTGAAAGTTTAAAAAAAGAAAAGCCCGGAAGCAGGGTCACGCAAGGGTCGTAGCAGACGACGGCCGGTTTATCAGTGCAAATCGCCGTTCCTCTCAACAGTCAAAAGCCATCGCTAGAGTTCTTGTGAACCACAGCCGTTGTTTCGTGCATAAAAAAAAACGTGCTATTGTAGATAAGCTCACGTCGAGTCGCATTCAAATGACTAACTATGACGACTGCATTGTGAAAAGGGAAAACTGGATCACACGGGTTCACGATGGCTCAGGGGTAAGATAAACCACGCAAAAATAAATTCTTTGAAAATTGTTCGCTCTTTACGGAGGGCACCTAGGATGTTCTCAATTGGTGAGTGTTTAAATGAAATGGTGTTTGTACTGTGTGTAAAAGCCTGACCGTATCTGTGATGGTTTACGGGAGGCTTACTCTGCCTTTAATGGTCGAGTAACGACGCAACAAAGGGGTATGTATTTAGTGCTAATGATAGTATAGGGGATGGGGAACCAAACAACCAAAGGGCTTGAGTGTTTAGGTTTGAATCTCAGAAGGCATCTTCACAATCTGGAAACACAGAGGGATATGTGCATTAGTCTACAATAGAGATATAAAATAGATTATATCTATGTCTAGAGATATATTCTTTTGATAGTAAACCGTTTGAGTGACTTGGCGACGACGGCTGCGATTGGGCATAAGGGCTCAGATAGGATCGACACACTATTCCCGCACACGTTTTCTGCAACTAGCCAGCCACGCCACGACCTAGTAGCCTATTGCGGGACATACATACTCTGGACATAGAAACATATGCCCCTAATGGTTTAATCGCGAGGGCGTTAAAAAAACATTTATCATCATACGACTTCTGTCAATCTGAACTGACGTTCTCATTGGTCTGCTGCCTGGCATGTGTCTAAGACAGCTTTCTATACAGTGACAGGGATGGGCACCTGTTGCAGTCGTGCATTTCTCTGCGACAGAACTGTTATCCAAATTCCTCAGTCGCATCATCTTTCGACAAGCACTTCACAATTATCTCTACAGCAACAGTTCATTGCCCACCCCTGACCGGTGATAAGTTAGGTGGCTGCGCGGTTTGGAACGATAGGAGGAAGGGCCAGACTGGACACCGTTGACGGACCCTCGCCACGCAACGTCACGTTATCCCTCATGGTCGTTATGTCGTCACCGATGCCGTGGACCTTGTGATGTCGATATGACGCCACCTGCAACGGCGACAAAAATTAAGACTTAGTTTCAATAATTACGACAAGATCCAGAACAACGCCTAAAACGATAAACCGTCAGCTAGAGTGAGATTCTGAATAGTCAAAGCTCACTTTAGATGCAGAGCAAAAATCCCGTCCAAACAAAGCAAAACAGATCACCAATTACGGCCTTTGGTGCAAAGATGAGGAAACTGTGGAACAGTAGTCCCCAGCAGAACCAAACCGGAGTTTAGGGCGTACTTGAAGTCTAGACCTGATAGAAGATAGAAATAATAGAAGCGGCCCCACGTTTTAGATCAGTAGTTAAAAATAGTAACTTAATTACCTTTGGTGCAAAGATGAGGCACATGCTGACAGTAGCCCCTAGCAGAACCAAACCGGAGGTAAGAGCATTCTTTTAGAGGTCTGTCGCAGGTCCAAACCCACCCCCACCACAGTTGGGATTGACAGAAGAGCAACGATGAAGATAGTAAAAAAAAAGAAACTTACTTTCGGTATAAAGATGAGGCACTGGGTGACAGTAGTCCCAAGAAGAACCCTACCCGAGGAGATGACATACTTGAGGTCTAGCCCAGGGTCCAAAGCCTGACCTGATAGTAGACAGAAATAGTAACAAGGCACTTGGGTGGCTGTAGTCCCCAGCAGAACCAGACCGGAGGTAACAGCATACTTGAGGTCTTCCCCAGGGTCCAAAGCCATGCCCACCACCACAGCGGGGATGGCGAGAAGAGCAGCGAAGAAGATAGTACATGAAGATAGATACAGTAACTTACCTTCGGTACAAAGATGAGGCACTGGGTGACGGTAGTCCCCAGCAGAACCAGACCCGAGCTAAGGGCATACTTGAGGTCCACCCCAGGATCCAAAGCCATGCCCACCACCACAGCGGGGATGGAGAGCAGCGCCACGTTGTAGATACACATCCCGATGAACTTGCTGTCGTTCAGCTCAGGGTAGTGCACCTACATGATTAAAATAATATAATTAAAGTAATATAATTAAAAGAAATATGAAATGGCATTTTTTGCTTTGGGAATACTACTATGTCCAGTGTCTCCCGATTTCTTTGCTTCTTCCTTGATTTTCCCTTGCACTAATTTCCCTTGTTGGTTTTGGTATTACGGTTTGTTGTTGTTGTTGGTGTCCTTATTTCATTTGTGTTGTTGTTCTTGCTGTTGTTCTCGTAGTCGTCATTGGTGTCGTCCTCATTGTCTGTGCCACACTTCATCTGTGCAAAATGTGCATACTGCACTGACATTGAACGGCACGGTTGGCCTAGTGGTAAGGCGTCCGCCCCGTGATCGGGAGGTCGTGGGTTCGAACCCCGGCCGGGTCATACCTAAGACTTTAAAATTGGCAATCTAGTGGCTGCTCCGCCTGGCGTCTGGCATTATGGGGTTAGTGCTAGGACTGGTTGGTCCGGTGTCAGAATAATGTGACTGGGTGAGACATGAAGCCTGTGCTGCGACTTCTGTCTTGTGTGTGGCGCACGTTAAATGTCAAAGCAGCACCGCCCTGATATGGCCCTTCGTGGTCGGCTGGGCGTTAAGCAAACAAACAAACAAACAAACAAACTGACATTGAAAAGAGACGGGAGAAATTCAAGATTTACGCCCTCACGGGGTTGGGACATGAATACCGTCTCTGGGTCTGCACATATGCCACATAAATTTGACCCGTGTCCGTCCCGGTCCGGATTCGAACCTGCGACCCTAGGATCACAAGTCAAGAGCTCTACCACCTGAGCTACCCGGGCCCCCCATTGAGGGGAGACAGATAACATCAGCAATTTATAGGCATGCTACGTCAGAACTCTCACGCAAAGACTTGAAACACACACGCACACACACACACACACACACATGCACGCACGCACGCAAACACACTGACACACACACACACACACACATATATATGTGTGTGTAAATGTGTATACACACATACACTCCCACGCACGCACACACACACTCTCCCGATCTTATAAATGGACATATCGGCCTTCTCACATTTCTCGTCTCAAACGCCAGAAAGGTACCGAAGAGAAGGACCAGGGATTGGATGCCGTACAGTGTGCCCAGAAAGTACAGCTCGTACTCAGATACACACGATAGCTCGGTCCTCTTCACCAAAACTTCACCCGCCGCGTCCCCTTCCTGCGATCATACCACACAACAAATGCACTGATGAAAAAAGTGTTTGAACTATTTTGACTTTGCTCGAAAATTGCACTTGTACACCACTCAAACTTGAAACAATGAAAATATGGAAGACCAAATGCTTCCGACTGGGAAAAGCTTCCTTGAAAAGCATGAAGAGAAAGGGAACTGCTCTCTTCCCTTTCCAACCCGAACGAAAATAAGGAGACTTGAATAGCCCCTAAAAGTCATCAGACAGACGCAAGTGTGACATGCTACAACCAGAGAAGACAGATGTCATTGTGTTTTAGCAAATAGTTTGCAATATCGATGCTAAGCATGGACAGAAGGATCTAAATCAGCAGAACTGTAATTCACTGATCTACAGATGAATTCCGAAACAGATAGTAAAAAGGAGACAAAATAAACAAAAAGTTTACCTACCAAACTTGATTTGACTGAGGTGACTGTGATTTCCCTTGGGTCCAAAATCCACCATGTAATTAGCACTATCATGTTGATCAGCACCAGTATTCCCATCATACCGAACAGATGTACGTCACTAAGAATCTGCACACAGACACGTCACACAGTACGACATACGTCACTACATCACGCCGTCTGATACAAACGACACCATGATATTGATCAGTACCATTATTCACAATATACCGAACAGCTGTGTCACTTAGGGCCTTTACACACATACGTCAAATAGTACGTCATGTCATACACCACCATGTGATCAGCACAGCGTCACTAAGAATAAACCTTCACGCAGACACATCACACAGCTAGTACGTCACATGTCACTACGTCACAATACTTGGCCTATATATAACCACGTCATCAGTTGAACACGACTCAGCACTCGAAAACACATTCGTCAGATCATAGTATGTTATACAGAACTAAGATTGCTTCATTCACCAAAAGGAAAATGTCCCAACAAAATATTTATATTTATTTGTTCTTAATCTTGTGTGTAAGTAACATTTCACTGTCGAACATTGAGATGCGTCGTGCACCGAAATACAGATCTACTTAATTGACAGATACGCCACCAACACATCGACCTTTAAGTTCCATCCTCCTTACATGTTCACATAAACTGTTTCATGGCGTGCACGGTCGTCCAGGAAATCTTTATTCTATACAAAGGCCTAAAAAGGTAACAATTACAACCTGGACTTCAAAACCGTCACTTGCCATTTTGAAACCGGTTCCTCTTTAAATGCTCAACGACGGAATAATCAAGTGTTGCATTTCAAACAAAAAGTCGATGGAATGTGTTAAATGTTTATTCTCAAACTGTAACAAACACTACATAATCGCCTCTTTGTAGCCTACATGTACTTCCCATTAAGAAATGAAGCCAACAGTTTTGTCAAATATTTCTTGTTCAACGTAGAGGAGGCATTAAAAGTGAACGCATTGCAATCAGTTTTTATGTTTACCTTTCAGACAAGTGGAAACGGGACCTATGAGGATGTTCTTTGCACACAAGCACTTTGATGATAATCAACTCAAATCCCGATCGTTAGATAGCAGTACCTCACAAATCATCAAGTATGTTTTGGGACAAAAACAATCTGACTGAAACTCGTTGAAGACATAAAGGTCAAGTAAACACAAATGAAAATACATTCCACTTCGATAAAATCCTAGAACATGGCCGTTCTTACTTTCCACTAATTGGGTGGCTTCTTCTAAAGAAGCAGTTTGATCGTTTGCAACAAAAAGCCATTGTTTGTCATAATTTGGTTCTTTCAAGTAGAATAAGGAAATGACATTCTGGTGGGACTATTTACTAAAGGGAAGTCAGAGCAATGTTTTACTTTCTTAAAATTAGGCGTCTTCTTCTTCTGAAGAAGTTTTATTGTTTGCAATGAAAAGCAATCGTCCAGAATAATTTCGTTCAACTTGTACAAGGAAATACAATTCCAACATCACTGTTTCCTCGAGAGAAAACCAAAACAGTGATTTTCTGAACAATTTTATTTATGGGACCATTCGTTTTTCTGGGAAGTTGGATGAAGCGTGATTTGATGTTCGTGCAGGCAATCACTCTTTCCAAATGAAAGCGGACAAACCAAAGCTGACATTTTCACAACAAACAAATTACTGGAACCCTTTTCCCATACAAGAACCGACGAACTTCGTCTTCTTGTGGAAAGTACGTGAACTTTTAAGTACAGGTATGCAATAAACAACAAATGTAGGCCAAACGTCAGAACTTCATCCATTGGCTTATTCCTTAAATAGTCCGTGATCTGAGTGGACCAAATAGGTGAATTGTTATCATACGGGAATCCTCCATATGCTGAGCTGTTTTGTGAAGTATTGTATCTCTGCTATTCTAAACAGGCCTCAAAAGAACTTGCAGTGGTAGCTTTCATAACAGAATGTGTCTCCAAATGGGGTCACTGTTCGCAAAAATCCTCGACTTAGAAAAATCCATCTTTGGTGTAAAAGGTCTGAAGCAAAACTAACGGCATATGTTTGAAGTTTTGACTCGTTGCAAAAATAAAGTCAATGCTGTGACGTCATTGTGCAAAAGACGTAATAATTGCGGCATGTACTGAAAAAAAGAAAATCTATACTTATGTTCCTGTCTTTTTCAGTTATATTGAAGTCCCTACAAAACACTGATCAAGGAGTCTTGTGCTGTCAAATGTTTATACATCAATTGTGACTAAAAGTATGTAGATTTCTGAAAGTCTGACCGAAGCGTTTTCACAGAATCGCCACCTCTTTAAAGCAACCATTTGGTTAGAATTACATGACAAAAGTTTGGAATTTCCACAAAAACTTGTTTTTCACAACAAAATTGCGTTTAGAACTGTTAACAAATGTTAAATTCTTTCTACATGTATTTTTGTAATTATGGTCAATTTGTTGCATGTGCTTTAGATGCTACTGATTCCTTTGCTATTTAAGATGTTGTTTTGTCCTTTATTTGGGCTTTCTTTTAGCGTGTTGTCCAAAATTAGGTCAAAAGGTGGCGAAAGTTTATGTGTGTGTGTGTGTGTGTGTGTGTGTGTGTGTGTGTGTGTTTTGATAGTGCGTATGAGTGCGTGTATGTGTGAGTTTTGTGTAGTTGTTTGAGTCTGTATGTATCTGTATGTGTGTGCGTGTTTATTTGTGTGTGTGTGTGTGTGTGTGTGTGTGTGTGTGTGTGTGTGTGTGTGAGTGTGTGTGTGTTAGTGTGTGTGTGTGCGTGCGTGTGTGTGTGTGTGCGTGTGTGTGTGTGTGTGTGTTTTGATAGTATGTGAGTGCTTGTATGTGTGAATTTTGTGTAGTTGAGTGAGTATGTATGTATCTGCGTATGTGTGTGTGTGTGTTTATATGTGTGTGTGTGTGTGTGTGTGTGTGTGTGTGTGTGTGTGTGTGTGTGTGTGTGTGTGTGTGTGTGTGTGTAACATACCAGCATGGTCGTATACTTTGGATTAATACGACGGTTTCACAACTAGTAAGTGTTTCTTCTGAACAAAATCTTTGACAAGGCGAGCAATTGCTTCTGGTGCGAGTGAGCAGTTAATTAAGCATCTCTGACAAAACCGGCCTGATCCTAAAATCCATGGTGTGTAATTACTGATTACTAGCCCGTCTGGTGTCAAGATGGAGCGTACGCGTGTCCGTTCGTGACAATTTTCCTTGGGAACTCGCACAAATTGTGCTTAACGTGTTTAATCACAAATTTGAAGACGAAAACCCCTTTTGTGCTGCACTTTTAAACTAGTATAAAACTAGTTTATCCTACATACGTGAGAGAAACACTCGTGATATAATAATCGTTCAAACCACACGTGTGTATATCATGTAAATGAGGTCATGTCAAGCAAGTTTGGCAGGGACCTGTTTTTCCACTGCTTATGATGCCAAAGTCACCGAGACAAACGTCATTATAGAAAAAATTGCGCTCGCTAATTACCCTCCATGATTTTTTAGAACTAACACGTCGTGCCACACTTTCAGAGTGACGTTTATTTACTTTGACTGAATAGATTGCACGACGCTTTAGAAGAGATCGAGGTTCCAAAACAAGTGTCTTCAAGTTAGCTGCCTGGACTGCAGGACATTTTCAGTAAAAAATACACGCAAGTAAAGTATGTAGGATAAACAGAATACTACATGGCTTGCTGTGTCGCACCAGATTTACACTCGTTGCTTTTTCAAATAGTGAACAGCTCGCTTTCGCTTGCAGTTCAATATTTAAAAAAACAACTCGTGTAAATCTGGTACGACACAGCAAGCCATGTAGTATTCTCTATATCTTCTATTATCTAATTAGCTATTACATAAATAAAAATGGATGTAAGCGTGTCTGTCTGTCTGTCTGTGTGTCTGTGGTCGCCAGATGGCAAGAGGCAGGAACAAGATAGTGGGCATGCACACTGCATAACAGCCGCAGATGTGCACCTGGGTTTCAGTTTCTTGATTCATTGTTTCCTTTCTCAGATTATTAACCTCCCCTTTCTTGAATACAGCCTGCATCATATATAAATAATGCAAAGCCAGTTCAATGCATAGAGTTTATCTATAGCAAGCACACATAATGCCAGCGATTTTAGAGACTCTCTATTGCTCCTATGAGAACAAGAAATGCAGAAGAAAACAATTAACCGGACAGTTCAGGAAATTTATAGAAGCAAAGGGATGTAACTTTTACTGTACTTTGTAATACATTGAAGGGAGGTAACTCCTATTAATGATTTAAAAGAAGGCTATTCACATGAAAACTGCTCGCTGCGTGCATAAATGTACAGTTCTCTAGTTTGGAAAACTCTCAGTATATAATTTTGTTTGCAAAGGATTTACAAGTTTTGTGAATGGCAAATGCCCCCTGCTAAAGTCCCTCCCGCGAGAACACCAAGTGCATTTCGCTAATCTGGTCGCGAAATAATCGTCGCCCGTTTGACTCGCGGGTTAATGATATAATGTCATTCGAACTTATATTTTCTTAAATGTCAATGTTTCTTATGCATTCTGCCTAAAACCTAAATAGAAATCTAGAAAAACAGAAATGTCAGAGCAAAATGGAAATAGGTACATATTTTATGGACCAGCCTGCATTCTTCCCTTTTTTACATTTAGTCAAGTTTTGACTAAATGTTTTAACATAGACGGGGAATCAAGACGAGGATCGTGGTGTATGTGTGTCTGTCTGTGTGTATGTGTGTATGTGTGTGTGTAGAGCGATTCAGAGAAAACTACTGGACCGATCTTCATTAAACTTAACATGAAAGTTTTTGATAATTTCATTTTTTTTTATGAATGTCTTTAATGACGTCATATCTGGCTTTTTGTGAAAGTTGAGGCGGCACTGTCACACCCTCATTTTTTGATCAAATTGATTACAAGTTTGGATAAGCAATCTTCGACAAAGCCCGGACTTTGGTATTGCATTTCAGCTTGAAGGCTTAAAAATGTATTAATGAGTTTGGTCATTAAAAATCTCAACATTCTAATTAAAATAAAATGTTTAGTTATCGATTTAAAAATAATTGTATCTTATTGTTTAGTATTTCCTGACTCCAAAAACATAGAGATATGTTATATAATTTGGATTAAAAACAATTAGCTCATATAATTAAACATGTGAAAAATTCTAATTAAAACTAAAAGTTCAGAAATCGATTTAAAAGTAATGTAATCTTATCCTCTATCATTTCCTGATTCCGAAAACATGTAGAAATGTTATGTTTGGATGAAAAACAAGCTCAGAAAGTTAAAAAGAATAGAGAAAAGCGCGCTTTCCTGTGAAGCCCTGTAATCTGCTGCGCTATACTGGTTTGTCACTTCAAGCGATATATGCGAGCAGGTTATACGCTACAGCGCTACACTGGCTATTCACTTTCTGCACGCTTTTTTTCGTGAAAGTGGCAAGATCTTTTATGGCTTAAGGCCTCGAGTAAATATAGTGCGTTATATTCATTCTGTGATTACGACGGGTTGACTAAATGTACTAATTTCGCTCAACGCGACTTCTTTTTAATATGACAGTTATGAAGAGTGTCTTCATTCAAGGTTGTAAGATTTAGCCAATATCTCTGTTAGTACGTAATCAGCATACATCACATTATATGTGAGTATAAAAATCAAACGTATTTGATGATTAAACACGATTGTATGAAAAACGTTTCTCCAGCTTTAGAATGTCTCCCTTGATTTGTATTGACGTCAAGCCTGTGACGTCATTTGTAAGGTTTACGTAACATTACGTTGATTCGTTTTGTTTACCTGTATTTGTGCATGTTTTGTGATCAAACATTTTTTTAACGGAAATTGTAGTCGCAAAAGTAACAGAGTTATTATCACTTCCCCCATTTTTTAAGACATAACCAGTCACCAACATGACATCATTCAATTACAGATTTGCACATGATAGCTACCATTTCAATAACTAGAATCTAATTTAATACATGGAATGGTAAACTAGCCAGAAACAACAGAATTTAAGAGGATTCTTTTTGATAACAATTTCTTTTTCAGATCACGGACTAAAAGCGTTCAATCTGTTTGAAAACCTTTGCTTTTTCCTCTGGAGTAACACAGCGAAGCACTCACTATTCTTCTTCTTCTTCTTCTTCAGCGTTCCAGAATTTTCTGGTTACGTGTGAGCTCGTTTGCCCATTTGGGTTCCCCAAACTATACTCTGAGAGCATAGTCAGCTTCACTCCGCTTTCGTTGAGTAGGCATGCTGGGTATTTTCGTGTTTCCATAACCCACCGAACTCTGACATGGATTACAGGATCTTTTCCGTGCGCACTTGGTCTTGTGCTTGCGTGTACACACGAAGGGGGTTAAGTCACTAGCAGATCTGCACATAAGTTGACCTGGGAGATCGGAAAAATCTCCACTCTTAACCCACCAGGCGGCAGCGACCGGGATTCGAACTCACGACCTCCCGATTAGGAGGCCGACGTCTTACCACCACGCCACTGCGCCCGTCCACTCACTATTCATTTGGAAATATAATTTGGAAATAAGCCTTTCGCAATACTGTGTGTGTGTGTGTGTGTGTGTGTGTGTGTGTGTGTGTGTGTGTGTGTGTGTGTGTGTGTGTGTGTGTGTGTGTGTGTGTGCGTGTGTGCGTGTGTATGTGTGTGTGTGTGTGTTTGTGTGTGTGTCCGTGTGTGCGCACGCATCTGTGTGTGGGTGTGTATTCAATTCCGAATCCTATGTCAGCGCTATTAGCCTGTGTGTGTGTGAGCGTGTGTGTGTGAGCGTGCGTGCTTGCATGCGCGTGCGTGCGCGCGTGCATATGATAGTATGTGCGTATATTCAATTCCGAACTGTATGTCAGCGCTTTTAGTTTGTCTCAATTACAATATAGGAAGCACATATAATAAGTACAAAAAATGTCTTCATCATTTTCCGCTGTTGAAACAATACAATTTATTTTATTCAGGTACTTCAAAGACATCATCTCGTCTTGGAACAGAGTTTAACAAAGTTAATCAAACAGCAACGCATCATAAACCCAGCGAAAGCGTAGTTTCTTCCTGTAATATAAGAAGGGGGGGGGGGGGGGGAGGAGTTGTTTCTACTATTTGAATGTTGTTTGTGTAAAGCCAGAAAATTGAATGAAAATTGGGGTATACATGCACTCATAAATTACGGTACAAAGAAAGTCGGCTGTTGTTTCTATAATTTTTGTGTGTGTATGTCGATCATTTATCGTTTTTAGCTCTCAATAATTACTCGTACACACGATCTCATTTTGTGCACGTTTAAATGTAACATGTACCTTTCTTTTCAGTTTGGTGTTGGTAAAGATAACATGCACCCGCCATGTCTTGGCGAACAGAGCACCGAAGGCAAAAGATATGCCCACAACGAGCAAGGCTGTCTTGACCTGCAAAAAAGATGTAAAACAAGAAATGTTTATTATCTGAAGAAAGATAGTCAACGATAGACGCCGTACTATGGCCTTGGTTTGCCATGCATGAATACGCTATATTTTTGAAAAATGCGATCAAGCTGTTGAATGTTCGCTTATATGACTTTGGGCGGGAGGAGCGAGTGGTAAAAGAGAGAGACAGACAGACAGAGAGACAGACAGACAGACAGAGACATAGACAAACAGACAGACAGACAGAGGCAGAGACAGACAGAGAAAGACAGAGATAGAGACGGAGAGAAAAGGGGTCTGTCTGTCTGTCTGTAGGCCTACTTGCATGAGTATATAAAAGCAACGAACAAGCTTCTATGCGACGCCAAGAAAGCTGCTGTTCAGCCACAAGAGAATACAATCAGGGGCGGATCAGTTCATTTTATTGGGGGGGGGTTTCCAAAAGTATATTGTGAAGATATGGGTGTGAAGGCGCGAAGCGCCGAGCCGACGGCGCGAAACACCTAGCTTGCTAGGGGGGTCCGGGGGCATGCCCCCCCGGAAAATTTTGAAAAAAAGAATGCAAAATGGTGCAATCTGGTGCATTCTGAGGATGATCATTACCAGTTTCAGGCAGCAGATTTTGTCACTGATTAATACCCCAAACAACAACAACAACAACCCAAAAAAACACAAATTGTTTTTTTATTTTTTGGCTGGGGGGGTCCGGAAACCCCAGAACCCCCCCCCCCCCCTCGTCCGCCCCTGGCAATTATCAGGAAGTAAATAAAATTACAGAAATACACTGACATATCACCGAACGCAAAAAGCCACAGTGTATATAACTATTGTATCTGATCAGATCGATGTTTCATCTAGAGATTCACTAGTAGCGTCGCAAGCCATGACGGGTTGAAGAACATAGCAAGTCTATACAATGGTAGCTGGGAAGAGAGGACATCACTAGGACCTGCTAACATAGCAAGTCTATACAATGGTAGCTGAGAAGAGAGGACATCACTGGGACCTGCTATCATAGTAAGTCTATACATGGTAGCTGGGAAGAGAGGACATCACTGGGACCTGCTAACATAGTAAGTCTATACAATGGTAGCTGAGAAGAGAGGACATCACTGGGACCTGCTAACATAGTAAGTCTATACAATGGTAGCTGAGAAGAGAGGACATCACTGGGACCTGCGAACATAGTAAGTCTATACAATGGTAGCTGAGAAGAGAGGACATCACTGGGACCTGCTAACATAGCAAGTCTATACAATGGTAGCTGAGAAGAGAGGACATCACTGGGACCTGCTAACATAGCAAGTCTATACAATGGTAGCTGGGAAGAGAGGACATCACTAGGACCTGCTAAAAAGTGTCCCGACATTGCAGGTATAATTTTATTTTGGTAGAAATAACAGACAAAGAGACAACAGGATATGTCCTTTCATGTGAGGCTTCTTCTCACCAGACGGGGGCCTCACATGGCAGGGACCACTGTTGTGGGACTATATTTGCAAGATTGTTGTGCTTATACCTCACACCCCACGGTACCGTGAGTCCCACCCGCATCTTGTACGAAGACGGAGCAGTAGGCAGCAATGCACCCAAAAAGGATCACGTTGTTTAGTCGTGGTGATGACATCTTCACCATTCTACAAACACAGAAAAGAGAAAAAATACCATACATTTGTCATACAGTCATACAGCAAACTCTGTACATGGACGTACTCAAGTTGACATTTAGCAATACAATGTTGTACGTGCGGAGAGCATAGCTTCATGCAGTTCGCGCTATATAAGCTGTCCTTATTATTATTCATTATTAGTATACAGTCGAACCTGTCCTGGCCTCTCGATAACGAACACCTGCCCGAAGCGACCACCCTAAAGGACCCCCAACGAGTTTAAGACCCATGGGCTATTTGCAAAACCTTTCAACGTTAAATAGGTTTCAAACGTCATCAAATCCGGCAATAAGAAGACATAGGGACACATTCATTGTGTTCAAAGACGAGATAGTAGATGAACTTAGAAGACACATCTCCAAGGCCAATGATCTTGCAGTCTGGACAGCATCAGAACATATCACGGCATCACCAATCTAACAATCTGCTCTACTTTTTCCCCCACATTTTCTCCTCAGTATTTCTTCTTAGAGAATAACAATAGAAAAATCGACTTGACGCATCAACAAAACAAACTCTGTACATTAACGTACTTGACTTTTCGCAATACAATGTTGAAAGTGAGGAAGCCACAGGCGAGCAGAATCCCCAGCCCTGCCAAGACGGACATTGACGCGTACAGAGCAACTGACAGAGTGACGTAGACAGTCCGCGTCACCGTTGCGTCACGGGGAGAAGCGCCACCTGTTGGGAACGAAAGACAACTTTGCAGATTTCATCATACACTTCACACCACAATACACATGCAGAACTATTTTGTGTTTTGCAGACAGGCATGTAGATGGACACACAGACATAGACACACAGTCACTGACACCGGCACATCCTGACAAACTCTTCTAAGTCTAACATGGAACTCAAGTACCTTCCCAAATGATCGGATTATCTTTCGACCACTCTAACTGGTTGTCGCCGGTCCTCAGGTGATTGTAAAGCCCCACCGTTTTCTTCACTCCACCTGAAGCGAAACACACACACACACATGAATGATAAGCTCACAACTGAAAAGAAAGTTGGAAGGAGGGTTTTTTTAGAGAAAAAATACAACAAAAGAACAAAACCAAAATCGGCCCATAAAGCATGTACTCGTGTATATGCCAAATAACAAAAGCTCCACACACACACACACACACACACACACACAAACACACACACACACAAACACACACACACACACACACACACACTCACACACACACACAAACACACACACACAAACACACACACACACAAACACACACAGGCAAATCTTCCTATATTAAAACCGCGGTACGTAGCCTATGTCTACAGTGTCGATTAAAAAGGCATTTCCATTTTAAGAGGGCACTACAAATGTCCCAGGGAAGAATAAAATGGTCTTAATAGGGTCTATTTAGATCAATACGTTTCTGAAAGGCGACTTTTCCCCGCCATTGTTCTCTTGACCCCCAATGTCCCAGTCACAGCCCTCCCACCTTCCAGGGAGCATTTGATGGTCCCAGCACTAAGCAGGTTATCTGCGGTGTGCATGAAAACCCCTCTTTTCCGTGTAACCGTTCAGGCTTACCACCAGAGATCAGTCCTGTACACGGGTTTAGAGCACCCTTCAACTTTTTCACTTTAAACACTTGCAAGAAAATCAACACCCTATAGTTGCTTCATGTGCAGAGTTGGACAATTTAGTTGAATTATTTTTTTTTAGTTAAAGCCATATGTACTCGATGACTATACACGCTAATTGCTTTACCAACAGCTGGAGACATGCTAAATTAAGTTCCCTGCAAAATATTGTGGTCTAGGACCCCTTCAATGTTGAGATATGTTAATTTTCATTTTGATCTGGATCGTCCTATTTATAGATTTGCCAACAGAGGTAGCGTTGACGCAAGGGAAATAACTCCGCGTCTTTGTTTACATCCAAAGTTTTTGAGACTCTAAAACAAGCTGTAATGCATGTATATGGTCCGCGCATGGCGACATATCGTCATTACATGGTCTTATGGTGCGTTTGACATCGATTATGGGCAAACTACACTTTGTAAACACGGGAGCGCGTACATATGCCTTTAAGTAAATCCTACTCCGACCTGCTAAATTAGTTCGCACAAAAATTCCCACTCTTTCCAGAATGAAGCCACGCTATTGATTTTTGGTATGTGCTCACGTAAAAAGGAGAAGCTCTTATTCCACGTGAAAGCCTGGGCAGATACGTGGCGGTGAGCATGATCTGTACGCGGGAACGACGGTACCTTTAACTTTCTATCTACTCTTTTTAATGTCGCAGGCTGCGGCTGCGTTCTTTATAATACTCTGTCCTTTTAGAAGACAAATAAAAAAAAGCGATAAAAGCTTGGGGGAAAAAAAACGTTTCCGGGAACAACACTTAAGGGTCTTTGGTGTTTTGTGATGATACAAAAGACGTCAAAAGTCATCGTGTGTTTCTTCTTTTTCTTCTTCTGCACGACATCATTATTGAAATCCAAAACAGCTTAAGATCCAAAATCAAAAAATGCAAAAGTTCACCCCGTGCTGCTACGTTTATGGGACGAGTATTTTCTCGTTTGCCCTCAATCAAATGATCAACAACAAAAAAGGCTAAGCATTAGCTATTCCTCTATTTACAGCCGGGTAGTGCACAATTACGGGTACAAAGTCGGAACAGAAAAAAGCTGTAATTCCGAAACAAAGTGGCATGTAAAGTTTCAAGGTGCACTTATTGATGCCTGATTTTGAAATGAAGGTCGCATTAACCTTAACGTTGATGATAATGGAAAGGTCACTGTCAAGACAAGTCAAGTCAAGTCAATATTTATTTTTTCAAAAACCTAGGGTTACATGAATTCTAAACAAAAAAATGCAATAAACACGACAAAAAAGATATGTAATAATGAGACACAACACTTCAAATTACACGGAAATAAATCAAGCTTAATTCATAACTAAATAATTGTAATCATACATTTTTTAACAGGACTGTATTTGTTTCTGTTTTCGTTTTTGTTTAAATAAAGAACGTGAAAAAATAATCAGAACTCTTTCAAAATATTCTTAATAAAATATATCAAATTCAATAACTTTCGGTTTTTTTTTTAATTCAAATAAATGTTTAAATTTGACTGTATTTCTTGTCGTTCGCTGTTAGATCGTCAGTCCGGACTGCAGGGCGAAACGTGCTGTCCTCTCCAAGTCCTCTTTGGGGCCCGTATAGCTTCTTTTGTAGCGCTGTCTCCTCTGGCCAGATGGTGTCCCTCAGAGCACTGTGGTATGGACAAGCCTGCAGGATGTGCTCTGCTGTCTGATTCTTGCCTGTAATTAGCTCGACTCGTTGATGTTTGTCTATAATCTTAACACTGCGTTTTGGGCGAGGCTCACCGAAAAGGTCACTGCCGTCAGGGTTAGACCGTGCTAATTTGCAACAGTGCTTCTTGGCTCAGACAAGCCGTCAAAAATATTTTCCTACACGGGCTGTACAATAACGTCGACACGCAATTCTAATTTCGCACTACAAACAATGGGTAAAATGGCCAAAGTGGATCATTACATGGCTATTGTTACAGCAAATCATGGAACCGACGATACGCATTTTTAATTTTGCATTGAAGACACTATGGCTCACGCACACACACACACACACACACACACACACACACGCGCGCGCGCGCGCGCGCACGCACGCACACATACACACACACGCACACATACACACACACACACACACACACACACACACACACAGAAAACAAACTTACCCTGAACGCGATCTAACTTGACCAAGCCCACAGGGTCCCCGTTGGAATCAAAGCCAATGGGACCCCTCACTCCCATGAAAGACACGTTGAGAAGACTGGAGTACAGCAAGTCCGCCATGTCTGCGTCAGTGTAAGAAAAGTCCTCTAGTCCTTTGCTGCTGCCTGTAAAATCATGTGTCAGTCCATTCCAAAGTTTTCAAATCATTTGTTTAATCCACCAATGACAAAACAATCACTAGTCTGCAACATATACGTTTAGTATGTATAGAAAAAGTCCCCTGAAATCATGTGTCTGTCCATTTGTCATATCATTCGACAGTCCATTTGTCAGCCCTTTTGTCAGTCTATGTGACAAGTCATGCATGACCAGTCCAATTGTTAAATCAGAAACAAATTACTAGCCTCTGAAAGAAAGTTTCCCTTCTTCTCTTTTGACTGCGACATTAAATGAAATTCAATCTGAAACAAGGTAAAAAGCTTCAGGAAGACATTTCCCTTTTTGTGTTTTAAATAGCGATAAGCGCGATAAGGACAACATAAAACATGAGGAAACACATAACTGACAATTATAGGGCAGTTTTTTGTTTTCCCTCTTCAGCAATAAAATTAAAATCGGAAATAATCTGAAACAAACAACAAGCCTCGGGGATCAGGTCTCAATGTTTTTTCATGAAAACATTCAACAAGAATGACTAGTAATATGACTAACAGCCTTACACACAACTTCGTTTTGCTCTGATCGTTATCATACGTACACCTAAGCATAGACCAAATAGCCTGGACCGCCAACTCGTCACGTGACCCTTCGAGGTTACGACTCTCGACTTTCAGGGGCGCGTCGCGTCCGGTTTGAAAGGCCAGCGATTCGAAGACAGTGAAAAGAAAGCACGCTCCAGTTATTTGTGACAATGGGAGGTGACAATGAACTGGATTTTCCAAAACTCCAAACTAAACTTAACAAAACTCATCGAAAAACATGTTCCATATGTGACCCTCCACCACGAAATGAGTCGCATGTCACCTCGCGTGGTTCTGCGCTAGGCTTCATATAAGTCCGGGGAGTGTCTGGTAACAGTGTGAGGGTCACCTTAGTCACAGGCTTATAACTCAAACAGTTTTTGCTCTTTTCTAAAACGGTTTTCACCACTGGATAGAGCATAAAACACTCTTTAGGAAAATGTAAAAATATGAAAATCATGCAAAGGTGACATGTGACTCATTCCGTTATGCACTTTTGCTGAGTTTATTTTAGCATTTTCAGAACTTACCTCGGCAACTTCGTCCATGTTTACAATCGACACCGGATATCACGTCCCCCTGATTTCTGAAAGGCCATGTAAGCGTAGGTTCCTAAATGCGAGAGGCCGCTACCTCGTAATAGAGAGAAAGAGCGGAGAGAGAGCTAGTTGGCGGTCCAGGATAAATGGTCTATGACCTAAGTAACCAATGTCAACGAATACGTTACAACATTTGTCAATATTACAGTTGCTTTCTTGACTTTATTCTTTCTGTTCTATTGTCTGTCCTTTTATTTTATCCGCTTTGTTTCGTGTTTTGTGTTCCCGGGGAAGACCCTAGGGTCGAAACGTCGAACATTGGGATTTGTATCTGCTTCGTTAACACGTGAGTACAGTATTTTTTGGTCTTATCATTTCTTGCTCTCACGCGCAGTCACCAATATTGTTCTGCTTTATTCTGTCCTCAACTTGGTGTTTCAGAGATCAGTGGAATTTTTTTTATTAACTATATTTTTGCAACTGAAGCTTTCTTTACCCATTTGGAACCTACCCATCTCTATTAATCGCTGCCTGGTGTTGTTGAGAGCTAAGGTGATGGCCCACACCGCGTCGTAGCCCTGTGATGTCATGATGTCCCCGAATAGGGTCTGGTTCTTGACCGCGTTGTTGTACTCCCTCATGAAGTCTGAAGGTCGCCATCCTGACACGCTAGGATCTGGGCTGTGCAAAGCATGAACAATTTGACATGGTGATAACTAAGCGGTGGTTCTGAAAGGTATTTACAATAACTACGCGAAGTAAAGAAATGAAGAAGAACATTTTTCGAGGGTGAGGGTGGTGGGTAATGCGTGGGGACACACACTTGCAAATAGATGCAGGCATGCGAACTTGATTGCCTCGACTCATCATTAGCAGGCCAACCAAAAATCACTCGTGTTGAAATATCTCATCGATGAGATTGTGTCCGGGGTGTAGGTGAATACGGTCTCCAAATTTGAAAAAGGTCCACCGAGAACTTTGGCCGTGCATCGCGAACAGACACACAGACACACAGACACAAGTCGTATATAGATAACTAGATGAATACCCGCTTTGCCGGGTACGGCTTCGCCGGGAAGAAGTCGAACCGAATACCCGGCTGCGCCGGGGACCCGGCTTTGCCGAGTGTACGCCGGCTTTGCCGGCGCACCGCACGAAGGAAGGGAGATAAACGCGCAAAACACTGGAAAAGAGTAGTGACCTTCTAAAAATAGTATAACGGGAATATGGATTGAGCGTTGTCGACAGTGACCTTCTAAAAATAGTAACGGGAATATGGATTGACGCCACACGAAGGAAGGGAGGTAAACGCTGAAAACACTGGAGAAGATAAGGAAGAGTTACTGGAAATGGATCCAGAGAAAAACCAAAATCGGTTCAGCGCTGCGCGCTGAGAGCACGTGTTGAAAATTCTCATCGACCAGATTGTGTCCGGGGTCTCTCTGAATAAGCCCACCAAATTTGAAGCAGATCCATCGAGAACTTTGGCCGTGCATCGGGCACAGACACACAGACACACAGACACTAGTCGTATATATATATAGATTTGCTGTGTGTGTGCCCACACACGTGTGTATCTGTAGAACTCAGAACTCAGAACTCAGAACTCAGAACTCATTTAATTGTCATAAAAACACAGTAAAGGGTTTATCAGACACGAAGTGGATATTTGCAAAGACAAGAAGAAATATCGTCCATGGAGCAGTGATTACAACATTGTTATGTATCTGTAGTTATGTCATTATTGCGTATAATCATGCAGTTGTATACAAATTCAGCAAGTTGTTGCTGTATCGGTACGTCTTGCATCGTCATCAGCTGACTCGGATTTCGAGCATTAACACGTGCATGTTCCATAAGCTGCAAGCGTAGATCATGAAATCTTGTACAACTATCCAGGAAATGGAGCTCGTCTTCAATTACGCCACACACGGTGCACTTTCTATCCTCTCTGGGTGTGTTTGTGTATCTCCCCCTTTCGATTTTTAAATCGTGAGCGCTAATACGCAATCTACACAGTGCTTTTCTGTGTTTGGGGTTGGTTACACATGTCAAGTATGCTTCACAGTCGTAATCGCCGTCAGTAATTGTGTTGTAGTATTGCAGTTTTGAGCCCTCAGTCTTCTTTCCTTGCCAAAATCGTACGTATTCGTATTCTAGTCCTCGTCGTAGAGTTTTCATCAGCGCATTCTTTTGGACTGCTGACTGAAGTATCCAGTTATGGTCCAGTCCGAGGTTACCTATGATTGCTCGAATGAAATGTATCCATTGCGGTGAGCTGTCTTGTGGTCTGTCGATCATGTCAGCGTAAGCCTGTCGTAAATATGAATTTTCTTCTGACTCAACGATGTGGGTCCAGAAGTTTATTGTTTGTTCAATTAGTTTGTATGTGTGTGTGTATCTGTATGTGTGTGTGTGTGTGTGTGTGTGTGTGTGTGTGTGTGTGTGTGTGTGTGTGTGTCCGTGTCTGTACGTGTATATCTGTGTACTAGAGGAATACCCGGCTTCGCCGGGGTGAATCGCGAGACAGAGACAGACAGCGTGGCGGTTCACCACAATCACCTTTGAAGGCGAAGTCCTGTCAAACGGGATTGAGAATTTTAGAGCTTATTTCTTAGCCCTATATTATGTTGTGGCTTCTCAAATGCCAGAACATACAGACAGACAAAAGCCGCTAGACCCCATCACAAACAGAACTCTTAAATCCACAGGTGTTGCCCACACACACACACAAACACACACACACACACAGAGAAGCCGTATATATATATGTATATCTATATCTATAAATATATAGAGATAGGTGACAGTGTATTTTTCGCGTGGCTATAAATTGATTCGACCTTTTCACTTTGACAGTAAGAACAACTTACGGGTGCAAAGGAAGCGTTCTGGACAGCGCAGTGACATTCTAAAAATAGTAACGTAGAAACGGGAATATGGATTGAAGCCACACGAAGGAAGGAAGATAAACGCAAAACACTGGAGAAGATAAGGAAGAGTTACTGGGAATGGTGAAATGAACAGAAAAACCAAAATCGGTTCAGCGCTGCGCGCTGAGAGCACGTGTTGAAATATCTCATCGATGATATTGTGTCCGGGGTGTAGCTGAATACGGTGTCCAAATTTGAAAAAGATCCACCGAGAACTTTGGCGTTGTGATGTGGTCTAGCGGCTTTGGTGTGTCGGTATGGGGGCCCGGGTAGCTCAGGTGGAACCAAAATCGGTTCAGCGCTGCGCGCTGAGAGCACGTGTTGAAATATCTCATCGATGAGGTTGTGTCCGGGGTGTAGCTGAATACGGTGTCCAAATTTGAAAAAGATCCACCGAGAACTTTGGCCGTGCATCGCGAACAGACAGACAGACAGACAGACACTAGTCGTATATATATATAGATGTGTCTTGGTGTCGTTTGACAATGTTTGCTTAAGTTATATCATCTTTCCAAGCTATGTTTTCATGATTATGTCTCAACATTTGGCAGGCTCTTTCTTTATTTTGTCTCACTTATTTGCATGTGTAGGCTATGTTTAAAGCCCAATGTATCTCACCCTTATTAATTTCGTTTTATGCACCAATTTCATTTGTCTGAAAATTGTCAAAATCAACTCATTGATTATAACAATAAAACATCCATCCATCCATCTCTCTCTCTCTCTCTCTCTCTCTCTCTCTCTCTCTCTCTCTCTCTCTCTCTCTCTCTCTCTCTCTCTCTCTCACACTCTCTATCTCTCACATTCTCTATCTCTCTCTCTCTCTCTATCTCTCTCTCTCCCTCTCTATCTCTCTCTCCCCCCCCCCCTCTCTCTCTCCCTCCCCCCTCTCTCTCTCTCTCTCTCTCTCTCTCTCTCTCTCTCTCTCTCTTCCCCCTTCCTTCCTTCTTAATTCTCCTTTTTACATTTAGTCAAGTTTTGACTAAATG
This sequence comes from Littorina saxatilis, assembly GCF_037325665.1. NCBI lineage: Eukaryota > Metazoa > Mollusca > Gastropoda > Littorinimorpha > Littorinidae > Littorina > Littorina saxatilis. The sequence continues at coordinate 32,951,744 of NC_090247.1, forward strand.
TTTTAACATAGAGGGGGAATCGAGACGAGGGTCGTGGTGTATGTGTGTGTGTGTGTGTGTGTGTGTGTGTGTGTGTGTGTGTGTGTGTGTGTGTGTGTGTGTGTGTGTGTGTGTGTGTGTGTGTGTGTGTGTGTGTGTGTGTCTGTCTGTGCGTGTGTGTGTGTGTAGAGCGATTCCGAGTAAACTACTGGAGCGATCTTTATAAAATTTTACATGAGAGTTTCTGGGTATGATATCCCCAGACGTTTTTTTTTCCATTTTTTGGATAAATGTCTTTGATGACGTCATATTCGGCTTTTTGTAAAAGTTGAGGCGGCACTGTCACACCCTCATTTTTCAATCAAATTGATTGAAATTTTGGCAAAGCAATTTTCGACGAAGGCCAGACTTTGTTATTGCATTTCAGCTTGGAGGCTTAAAACTTCATTAATGACTTTGGTCATTAAATATCTGAAAATTGTAATTAAAATTATTTTTTTATAAAATGATCCAAAATTACGTTCATCTTATTCTTCATAATTTTTTAATTCCAAAAACAAATAAATATGTTATATTCGGATTAAAAACAAGCTCTGAAAATTAAAAATATAAAATTGTGATTAAAATAAAATTTCCGAAATCGATTTAAAAACAATTTCATCTTATTCCTTCTCTGTTCCTGATTCCAAAAACATATAGGTATGATATGTTTGGATTAAAAACACGCTCAGAAAGTTAAAACGAAGAGAGGTACAGAAAAGCGTGCTATGCAGCACAGCACTACCGCACTAAACAGGCTCGTTAATTTCACTGCCTTTTGCACGAGCGGCGGACTACGGTCATTGTGAAAAAATGCAGTACGTTCAGTTTCATTCTGTGAGTTCCACAGCTTGACTAAATGTAGTAATTTCGCATTACGCGACTTGTTTCTATCTGCCTTTTTTCTTTCTCTTTTTCATATCAAAAGAATATTCTTCCCATCAACTATTACCGGCACACACCCTTGCAAAAACAGAAAATGAAAAGCCTTCACATTACATATTGGGAGTGGCAGTACAGAAGAGATAATTAGATGTTGCTTGTTGCACCCTAACAAAATCTTGACAACGTCGCATATAATCAGATCGATACGGTGCCAATTGAATCCGCCGGGGAGTGTACAAAGGACTAGATAATTACATCGAGAAATCATCAGCGCGAGCCTCAAGTGAGCACAGTTTAACAGAATAAGGTACAATGTACTACATTAGATGCAGTGAGTATCCACGGTTTGTTTGTTTGTTTGTTTGCTTAACGCCCAGCCGACCACGAAGGGCCATATCAGGGCGGTGCTGCTTTGACATATAACGTGCGCCACACACAAGACAGAAGTCGCAGCACAGGCTTCATGTCTCACCCAGTCACATTATTCTGACACCGGACCAACCAGTCCTAGCACTAATTTACTACACGTGTATTTAATCAATCAATCAATCAATATGAGGCTTATATCGCGCGTATTCCGTGGGTACAGTTCTAAGCGCAGGGATTTATTTTTTTTATTTTTTTTATTCTTATTTTATGCAATTTATATCGCGCACATACTCCAGGCGCAGGGATTTAATCATTTCTTACACGTGTATAAACTATTTCCTGCACGTGTATTTAATCATTTTCTGCACGTGTATTTAATCATTTCTTAGACGTGTATGAATTATTTATTACACGTGTATTAATCATTTAAAACACGTGTATTAATCATTTTTTTTACACGTGCATGAATTATTTATTACACGTGTATTAATCATTTGTTACACGTGTATTAATCTTTTTTTACACGTGCAATAAATAATAAATACACGTGTATTAATCATTTATTACACGTGTATTTATCCTTTTTTACACGTGTAATGGTTATGAGCCAAACGGCTTTCCATACTAACCCCATAATGCCAGGCGCCAGGCGGAGCAGCCACTAGATTGCCACGGTGATACGTGAACGTCTGAATCCTCTCAGATGCCAACAGTTCAGCGGAATTAATTAAGGACATAGTAAATAGCGCCCCGTGATTTGTAAAACATTTTTTATAGATTACGGGGCGCGCCCTGCGATTTGTAACATGGTTTACAAATCACGTAAATGCGCCCGATATTTTCTTGTCATCTCCAAAGTCAAGGGATCTATTAGATTTTTTGAATTTTTTTCTCTCATTATTTTATTGACCCATCGTTGCGAAATTCGGGTCGCTTCCTCCCAGTGGAAAGCTAGCAAAAACAGAGTCGCGCTACCCCAAAGTCAAGGGATCTACTCGATTTTTTTCCATTTCTTCATTGTCCCATCGCTGGGAAATTCTGGTCGCTTCCTCCCAGTGGAAAGGTAGCAGCAACAGAGTCGCACTACCCCAAAGTCAAGGGATCTATTACTGAGATTTTTTTTCCATTTCTTTTTCATTACTTTATTGTCCCATCGCAGGAAAATTCGGGTCGCTTTCTCCAAGTGGAAATCTAGCAGCAACAAAGTCGCGCTACCCCAAAGTCAAGGGATTTATTAGATTTTTGTGTGTTCATTACTTTATTGTCTCATCGCTGGGAAATTCGGGTCGCTTCCTCCCAGTGGAAAGCTAGCAGCAACAGAGTCGCGCTACCCCAAAGTCAAGGGATCTTTTAGATTTTGTTTCTCTTTGTTATGCTAAAAATCGTAATACTGTACCTAATCGGCCCAAACCACCCCGCACCACCACCATAGAGGCTCTAAACAACAAATATTAATAATAATGAAAGGCATGTATTACTTTGTGGAATGCGACATTTTTACATTTTTACAAATCGCGGTTTCAGGTTCGACGTAATTTGTAAAATGTTTTTGCATTTTTACAAATCACGGGTTAACACCCCCACCCCCCTCCGACGAACGCTGAAAGAGAAGAAGAAGAAGTAGATGAAGAACCGCCTTTTCTTTAAAGGGGCCCAATCTGTCAATTCTAAACTACACATGAAATCGCCCCAATCGCAATCCGTTCAAAGTTTACACATAGTATGTCTCTCTCTCCCCCCCCCCCCCCCCCCAACCTGTGTAATAGCGACATTTTTAAGCCCAACAACGCCGATTATGAAATCAGTGTCACATAATAAATCGATGAATTCAATCATTACCCTTTCAGTCTTTGCGTAACTTTTTGTTCCCCACCAGCATGCTGTATTTAGCCCAGTGCGTTGCGTTGTCAACGTATTCAAAAGCTACTTGTGCAGTGGTGCGCTTCAAGAGACAGCCATCAAAATCTGGATATTTTGAAAAAACAACAAAAAACTTCAGCTACAGCACCTTGAAAGCACCGATTATCAGAGACTTCCTGATACGACTTTTGTCTTGTGCAAAACCTCTCATCTGCGCCAATGCCTACGTGCTGCGAGACACCAAAAAATGATTTGGAATTATCGATCTTAGGCGGAAATTCAGTTTCGAACTCTCTAGAGGTCACAGACAGGGAATCTGTTACAAGAACTGTCCAGCTGAGCGTGTCTAGCACAGCTATTAGCGACACAAAAGGCATTCACAAAATCAACATGCGGCTCTGGGCTTGCGTTAAGCTGCGAGGATTTGTTTTCTTGCAGCAAATTTGCGGGAAGTTTTAGGCAGTACGTGGTGCCCCCTTTATCCACCGTGAAAGAGTGCCAGTTCTGTCGACATGACAAAGGTGAAGACACAAAATGGCTTAAAAAAACCCAGTTCGCCTTCGGACGGATAATACAAACACAAAAGCCTAAAATATTTAAAGCACACGACTTAGCCTAAAATAGGTTAATATATACACGATCAACTTTAAACTGCATTAAAAGTCAAGTGTGCTTAAAATGGGTTCATACAAACAAAGTTCAAAATGGGTAGATACTCGTGTCAGACCCAACTACCAGTCGTGAAACATTTGGCAAATGCATTAAGGTGTATATCATTCTGATTAGGCCGTTTATGTTAAAAACAATTTTAGCGTTGAAAAAACATGTTATTCCCCTGTCGTATGCCACAAACAGCTTGATTTCTCACAAAATAGCGTTAAGTCGGTGGATCGCAGATTAAGAATACCACCTAAAATCATATTTTACAATAACAAAGATGACGACTCTAAAATGCACCAAAACAATTCAGAATAATGGAAACTGACCCCGTGTTTTTACCTTTCGTCAATTATGACTATATAGTTTCACACAGACCGGGAATCGAGACGAGGTGATGGTGTGTGTGGGGGGGGGGAGGGGCGTGTGTGTGCGAGTGTGTGTGAGTGTGTGCATGTGTGTGTGAGGGGGGCGTTGTGTGTGTGTGTGTGTGTGTGTGTGTGTGTGTGTGAGCGTGTGTGTGTGCGTGCGTGCGTGCGTGTGTGTGTGTGTGAGTGTGTAGAGCAGTTCCGGGAAAAGAACTGGATAGATGTTTATAACATTTTACATGTGCATTCTTCCAGATGATAGCCCCGCACTTTTTGTTATTAATTTTTTTTAAAGAAGATGTCTTTGATGACGTCTTGTTGGCTATTTTTCAAAAGTTCTGCGACATAATTTTCTTGACAAATTGATTGTAACTTTGTTCAAACATTGTTTGACTGAGTCCGGACTATTGGATTGCATTTCGGCTCGGAAGCTTAACATGAATTGATTAGTTTGCTCATTAAAGTTGTCATTTAAATCACATTTTCATTAAGAGATATATAATGATTGTACTGTATTCGCTATCAATTTTCTGAATCCAAAAATATATAGGTATGTTATGTTTACTCTGAAAATGTGATCAGAATTTTTAACAAGAATCGGTTTATGCAAATTAGGTCTTATGTTGGCATACTTCGCCGACCATCTCGACCCGTCTCGGTTTACAGGTTTCGCTAACCAGGTTTTAGTACTCTCGACGATTACTTATCCCAGGTTTTCAGTGTCCATCTTTTAGTTTCAGGCCAATAAATTGACTAAATGTTTTGATATTGCTTGACACGACTTGTTTTTGATTTAAGTTGAAAGAACTTGACAATTCATTGAAAAAATACCAATGATAGCTTTTCCAACAGCGAAACAAAATCGTGCGTGAAAAGACAACTGAACTCGGAGTCTCATTTAAAAAGCTATCGTTCATCCGCACAACTTTTTGCTGTTGGAAGAGATGTGATTGGTAGTTTTATATCTTAACATCCCTATAACACACAGGCATCTCGTAAAATTTGTGTCAAAAGGTACCTTCATGGAATTGTTTATTTGATTTTATGCCTGCAAATTGCTAGAATTTTGCAATAAAGGTCAAATGACTTATTTGAATTTCTATAAGCTGTTCTGGACAGTTGGAGATCCTCAAAAATGAACGTTGAAACAGCATGACGTTAGATATTCTTGTTACTCATTGTGGTAACAAGGAATCCTTTCATTGTCAAAGTGATGTAGCAGCTACAAAATTACCTTTTCTGGGATTACATACCCCACCAAAAACAGCACCAAAATAAACATTGAAAGGTTTCTGACGAGGCTGCGTAAAGTGGCATAACACAAATATGAAAAAAAAGATACCCCCCCCCCCCCCCCCCAAAAAAAAAAAAGATATAATATGAATTGATCTTTCAACAAAAGTGAAAAACGGGGTTAATTTAAGCCGTTTTCATATTTTGTCCTGGTACTCGAAGAACCCAAACCAGGAGGAAGAAAAATCCTTCAAAAGATCGGTTCAAACATGGATCAAAAGAAATTCTTGTATAAGCAAATACGCACTGATGTGATTTTTCTTATGAACTCTATCTTTTCACATTGCATTTCTTGACGAACAAAATTTTGAAGTCCACAGGAAGATCCGGAGAGTCTCCAGACCGGTCGAAGTTATCACGTAAATACGTATGTACGACCCCCCCCCCCCCCCCCCCCCTCTCTCTCTCTCTCTCTCTCTCTCTCTCACACACACACACACACACACACACACACACACACACACGTACACTCTATCTCCCTCCCCCACTCACGCTCTCTCTCACACCTCTCTCTCTTGTTTTTTCTCTCTCCCTCTCTCCTTGCCCTTGGTCCCTCACTCCTTCTCTCTCTCTCCTTCACTCTCTCTTTCTCTCCCTCTCTCTCCTCCTTCCCTCTCCCTCTGTACTCTCTCATCATCTCTCTCTCCTTTCCTCTCTTTTCTGTCTGTGTATCTCTTTCTCTGTCTCCCTCCACGCCCCATCCAACCTCAACCACCCCCCCGCCCCCCCCCCCCCCCAACCTCTATTCGTCCTCATCCTCCTCTGCGTCATTATTCTTTTTCTTTGATAATCAACGACAGTAGCTTCCTTTTCGGGGATAAAAAAGATCAATGCTATTTTTTTTAACTTGACACGAAGAGTCTCGATTCGTCTTGGTGAAGACGTCGAGTTTTGTTTGTTTGTTTGCTTAACGCCCAGCCGACCACAAAGGGCCATATCAGGGCGGTGCTGCTTTGACATATAACGTGCGCCACACACAAGACAGAAGTCGCAGCACAGGCTTCATGTCTCACCCAGTCACATTATTTATTCTGACACCGGACCAACCAGTCCTAGCACTAACCCCATAATGCCAGACGCCAGGCGGAGCAGCCACTAGATTGCCAATTTTAAAGTCTTAGGTATGACCCGGCCGGGGTTCGAACCCACGACCTCCCGATCACGGGGCGGACGCCTTACCACTAGGCCAACCGTGCCGGTAGACGTCGAGTTCTGCACCGAGAAATGCGAGTGAAACCAAGGACACCGTCCCGATTTCCATAAAAATCAAAGGGCATTAACAAACAAGGGCAGTTAAAAAAAACCTGTTAATGTCAAGCGAGAAAGAGTGTGGATGGGTGTGTGTGTGTGTGTGTGGGGGGGGGGGTATAAACTGTGTCATCGATCAGTTGAAAATACATACCTTACTTTGCAAGATTTTAATTTTTAGTACAGATATTTGCGCTTTGATGAAGAAAACGTGATCGATGAAAAAGAAGAAGAAGAAGAAGAAGATAAAGAAGAAGAACAACAAGAAGAACAAGAACAAGAAGAACAAGAAGAACAAGAACAAGAAGCAGAAGAACAAGAACAAGAAAAACAAGAACAAGAACAAGAACACACACAAAAACAGAACAAGATAACAACAATGACAATGAAAACGACCCTGACAGTTCTTTATCTAACAAGGGTAATAGAGTAAGCAGAGATCTGCTTTAATTTTTAGATCTGGCCTTCGCCCAAAAGAGGGACTAATGTACAATGGACAGAGAGAGGGACAGACAGGCAAAGACAAGAACAAACAGAGAATGACAGGGACAGACAGACATGTAAGGCAAACATAGACATCGTAAAAAGAAACATGACAGACATACATGCATACGGACAGACAGACAGACATCAAAGCAAACCTGACGACAGGGCAGACAGAAAAGACACAAATACAGAGACGAAGACAGCTATCAAGTTCTATACCGAGAATTGTGGGTGAAATAAAGGTCAACGTTGTGATTTCCCAATTAGAATCAAAGGCCATTTCCTAAAACGTCAAATTAGCTAAAGCAGAGATAAAAATTTCATCGACCGTCAGGAAACATTCACCGACCGTACAAAGATGAATGTTCGCGATCAGATTTCATATTTTGGAGCAGACTTTATGAAGATAACAGATTTTTTTTAAACAAGGGAGAGGGAGAGGAAGGATGGAGAATTGGGGAGTGGGGGGGGGGGGAGGCAAATAAAAAGACAGGGGAGAGCAACACTAACAAAGGAGGGCCTAGGAGGCGGGGGGGGGGGGGGGGGGGGGGGGGGCGGAGACCGAGTGAGACAGAGAGATACGTTAAAAAAAAGAGAGGCAGAGACACATAGTTGTTGTTGTTGTTCTTCTTCTTCATTGCCACCTGAAATTCTTTGTTTGGATTTTCTTTTCCTTGATTTTGTTATGTATAAAATCCATATATGTGACCCTCCACCACGAAATGAGTCGCATGTCACCTCGCGCGGTTCTGCGCTAGGCTTAAATATAAGTCCGGGGAGTGTCTAATAACAGTGTGAGGGTCACCTTAGTCACAGGCTTATAACTCAAACAGTTTTCGCTCTTTTCTAAAACTGTTTTCACCACTAGATAGAGCATAAAAAACTCTTTAGGGAAATGTAAAAATATGAAAATCATGCAAAGGTGACATGCGACTCATTCCGTGGTGGAGGGTCACATATATGGATTTTATACATAACAAAATCAAGGGTATATATATACAGGAGAGAAAACCAAGAGAGGAACATAGACAGCTACACCACAGGCACTTGACCTGGGGTGGAGTATTATTAAGCAGAAAAGCTCACATCCCACCCACCCCGTACCAAGTGCCTGTGAGGCAAACAGACAGACATGACCAGAATACCTTGGGTTGAGATAGACGATGCCAGCATCAAAATATCCCTCCACGACCATCTCCAGTTGCTGGGGCGTACAGTCAATGGTCGGATCCTCCGTCTTCCACCACCCCGCGTCGTACCAACCGTTCAGGATCCACACGATCCGTCGTCCGTACAGCCCGATCTTGTACGCCTGGCAAAGATTTATTTCATTTAAAAATACCCGCCTTTTCGTGTAAACCGTCATTGTAGGTTACAATTAAGATGTCCAAGCTTTGACGTGGAATAAGACCATCCCTCTACTTTGACATATACTAACAATCAAATGCCTGGCTGTTTCCAGAGCAAAGTGGGATTTTTGTGTGGGGCTGAACTAATTTTGCCGATGAACAAATTCCATTTGAACACATGTATGTGCTACCACGTGTATGTGCTACTTTTGATTTTAGAACTATGTACTATGTCACACTGTTGTAACCGAGTGCCGAAACACTACGATCACCTCGGGAGGCGAAGTGCAATCAAACAGGATTGAAAATGTTAGGGCTAATTTCTTAGCCCTATAAAAACTGTTATGCAAACCCGAAGGTTTCCATGAACATACAGACAATCGGAAACCACCAGACCCCATCACAAACAGAATTCCACAATCAACCGGTGTTGACTTAAAGGCCAACAACTCGGGTGCAGAGTCTGCTGTGAAAGGAGCGGTAGCCTCCCCTGTCACACTGTGTTCAAAACTAGTTGCAGAAACAGTAAGTGAAATACTTCAGTTTAGGGTGTGACGAAATAAAAGAGAAACAAGTCGCGTAAGGCGAAAATACAACATTTAGTCAAGTAGCTGTCGAACTCACAGAATGAAACTGAACGCAATGCAACGCAGCAAGACCGTATACTCGTAGCATCGTCAGTCCACCGCTCACGGCATAGGCAGTGAAATTGACAAGAAGAGCGGTTTAGTAGTTGCGCTGAGAAGGATAGCACGCTTTTCTGTACCTCTCTTCGTTTTAACTTTCTGAGCGTGTTTTTAATCCAAACATATCATATCTATATGTTTTTGGAATCAGGAACCGACCAGGAATAAGATGAAAGTGTTTTTAAATTGATTTGGAAAATTTAATTTTGATAATAATTTTTATATATTTAATTTTCAGAGCTTGTTTTTAATCCAAATATAACATATTTATATGTTTTTGGAATCAGCAAATGATGGAGAATAAGATAAACGTAAATTTGAATCGTTTTATAAAAATAACATTTTTTTTTACAATTTTCAGATTTTTAATGACCAAAGTCATAATTAATTTTTAAGCCACCACGCTGAAATGCAATACCGAAGTCCATGCTTCGTCGAAGATTACTTGACCAAAATTTCAACCAATTTGGTTGAAAAATGAGGGCGTGACAGTGCCGCCTCAACTTTCACGAAAAGCCGGATATGACGTCATCAAAGACATTTATCAAAAAAGCAAAAACACGTCTGGGGATATCATACCCAGGAACTTTCATGTCAACTTTCATAAAGATCGGTCCAGTAGTTTAGTCTGAATCGCTCTACACACACACACACACACACAGAGACACACGCACGCACATACACCACGACCCTCGTCTCGATTCCCCCCTCTACGTTAAAACATTTAGTCAAAACTTGACTAAATGTAAAAAATGGAAAAGAAAGAAAGTGTTTACCTCACACAAGACCTTTTTTGCTTTGTCTTCGTAAAACGAACCGACGATAATGCGGCAATCGTGGTCCTGTAAGAAAAATAAAGCATGTAGCATATTCTCACAATATAAAACAAAAGAAAACACAATAAAATCGAAGCCTACTCCTATAATGATTAAAAACAGGGTAAAGGTCACACGCTTCTCACATATTGGAGAAGTAATGTCTTTCCACGAAAAACAGATTACGACGACGAAGTCTCGTGTTTTTCAGGTAGGAGACTATTACTGACTTTTACCCATTCATTATTTCCGTTCATAAAGTTCCTGTGCACTAAAAATGTCGACAAAACAAACAGATAAGAATTGATTGTCTTGCATCAAACAAAAGCTCTCTGTCGCTCGAGTAAACTGTAAAGTAGGTCGAGTGCATTTCCAGGCCGTGCCTCGCATGACAAAAGAACTCGGGATGCAGTCATGAGCCGTGAAGGTCAAAACCAAACACGCTGAATTTAGCATGCGCCTTCAAAATCGATCCCACAAAATCTTGAATGCAATGACAAATGACAAAATGGCACAAACACCCCCCCCACACACACACACACACACACGCATGCTCGCTCACACACACACACATACACCCACAAACACACACAGAGTTCGGGCGAAATGACCTTACCCATTTGGGCCAAATGGGGGCGAAAGGGTAATCTCTTTCGGGCGATATGATAAAAAGTATAGAACGAAGTGGTAAAACGCATTGGACGAAAAGGCAGTTCTCGTGGGTCGAAAGGGACATGGGGAGAGGTGAATATAAACCTGTATATAAGCTTATAGCCTAACTGTGAGTACTGACCAAGAGGTTTCGGACTTGCAGGGCAGGGTCCTCACGGAAGATCTCGGAACGTATCACTGTCAGTCCTTCCTCCTTCAACTTCACCACCAGGTCGTCTATTGTCTGCAACATACAAGTCGCGCGAAGCGATATAAACTTGGCCAAAACGTTATTGCAACAAATTTTGAACCCAAATTAAAGCATCAATTCCCGTGTCATTTCATTAAAACTTTATAGGCTAGTTAAGGCCGTTCACTTAACTATCGGGATCACCTTTTGGATTAAATATTTCTTTTACATGGATCACGTGACCGCCGCTCAAATAAGCGTACCCTCAAAATCGACCAGACAAAAACGGAAGGGCCGAATGAAACATCGGGAAAAAATCACAATAGGCAAAGCTTTGCAACTTTGACATACGAGAAGAAAGTCACATAAGTTATCTACCCTGAACAGATTGTTTTGTTTAGCTACCTTGCGTATTTCGTGTGCTATGCTATTCCTACTGATGCAGGTGTCGATCGCGAGAGCAGTCAAAAACGGGACTTTTTGCGTCAATATTTTACCAACATACCAGAGATACTTCGTGCGAAAGTTTGGATCGTCATAATTATTTAATCAGAGGTGACGCAATGTTTCGGTAGCAAGTGTAGAAGACTACTGTCTGATACAAAAAGGAAACAAGTCGCGTAAGGCGAAATAACAACATTTAGTCAAGCTGTCGAACTCACAGAATGAAACTGAACGCACTGCTTTTTTCACCAAGACCACATACTCGTAGTTTCGTCAGTCCACCGCTCGTGGCAAAGGCAGTGAAATCGACAAGCCATGCAGAATAGTGCGGTAGTGGTCGCGCTGAGCAGGATAACACGCTTTTCTGTATGTCTATTCTTTTTAGCTTACTGAGTTGTTTTTTAATCCAAACATATCATATCTATATGTTTTTGGAATCAGGGACCGACAAGGAATAAGATGAAATTGTTACATTTAGTCAAGTTTTGACTAAATGTTTTAACATAGAGGGGGAATCGAGACGATGGTCGTGGTGTATGTGTGTGTGTGTGTGAGTGTGTGTGTGTGTGTGTCTGTGTGTGTCTGTCTGTCTGTCTGTCTGTCTGTGCGTGTGTGTGTGTAGAGCGATTCAGACCAAACTACTGAACCGATCTTTATGAAATTTGACATGAGAGTTCCTGGGAATGATATCCCCGGACGTTTTTTTCTTTTTTTTCGATAAATACTTTTGATGACGTCATATCCGACTTTTTGTAAAAGTTGAGGCGGCACTGTCACACCCTCATTTTTCAATTAAATTGATTTAAATTTTTGTAAGACAATCTTCGACAAAGGCCGGACTTCAGTATTGCATTTCAGATTGGTGGCTTAAAAATTAATTAATGACTTTGGTCATTAAATATCTGAAAATTGTAATAATTTTTTTTATATAAAACGATCCAAATTTACGTTCATCTTATTCTACATCATTTCCTGATTCCAAAAACATATAAATATGTTATATTTGGATTAAAAACAAGCTCTGAAAATTAAAAATATAAAAATTATGATCAAAATTAAATTTCCGAAATCGATTTAAAAACAATTTCATATTATTACTTGTCTGTTCCTGATTCCAAAAACATATAGATATGATATGTTTGGATTAAAAACACGCTCAGAAAGTTAAAACGAAGAGAGGTACGGAAAAGCGTGCTATGCAGCACAACGAAACCACTACCGCGCTGAACAGGCTCGTCAGTTTCACTCCGTTATGCACAAGCGGCGGACTACGGTCATTGCAAAAAAAATGCAGTGCGTTCAGTTTCATTCTGTGAGTTCCACAGCTTAACTAAATGTAGTAATTTCGCCTTACGTGATTTGTTTTTAAATCGATTTCATAATTTTCATATTTTTAATTTTCAGAGCTTGTTTGTAATCCAAATATAACATATTTATATGTTTTTGGAATCAGAAAATGACGAAAAATAAGATGACATGTTTTTGGATCGTTTAATACAAAAATAATTTTCATTTCAAGTTTCCGATTTTTAATGACCAAACTCATTAATTAGTTTTTAAGTCTCCAAGCTGAAATGCAATAACAAAGTCCGGCTTTCGTCGAAGATTGCTTTGCCAAAATTTCGATCAATTTGATTGAAAAATGAGGGGGTGACAGTGCCGCCTCAACTTTTACAAAAAGCGGGATATGACGTCATCAAAGGTATTTATTGAAAAAAAGAAAAAAAACATCCGGGGATATCATTCCCAGGAACTCTCATGTCAAATTTCATAAAGATCGGTCCAGTAGTTTAGTCTGAATCGCTCTACACAGACACACAGACACACAGACACAGACACACACACACACACACACACACACACACACACACACACACACACATACACACACACACACACACACATACACCACGACCCTCGTCTCGATTCCCCCTCAATGTTAAAACATTTAGTCAAAACTTGACTAAATGTAAAAAGTAAGAACAGTTAGGTGGATAAAAAAAAACAAGTCGCGTAAGACGAAATTACAACATTTAGTCAAGCTCAGTCGAACTCACAGAATGAAACTGAACGCATTGCATTTTTTCCGCAAGACCGTACACTCGTAGCATCGTCTGTCCACCGCTCGTGGCAAAGGCAGTGACATTAACAATACAGAAAAGCGCGGTAGCGGTTGCGCTGAGGAGGATAGCCCGCTTTTCTATATCACTATTCTTTTTAACTCTCTGAACGTGTTTTTAATCCAAACATATCATATCTATATGTTTTTGGAATCAGGAACGGACAAGGAATAAGATGAAATTGTTTTTAAATCGATTTCGGAAATTTAATTTTAATCATAATTTTTTTTTTTTTAGAGCTTGTTTTTAATCCGAATATAACATATTTATATGTTTTTGGAATCAGAAAATGATGAACAATACGATAAACGTATTTTTGGATCGTTTTATAAAAAAAATAATTTTAATTACAATTTTCAGATTTTTAATGACCAAAGTCATTAATTAAATTTTAAGCCTCCAAGCTGAAATGCAATACCAAAGTCCGGCCTTTGTCGAAGATTGCTTTGCCAAAATTTCAATCAATTTGATTGAAAAATGAGGGTGTGACAGTGCCGCCTCAACTTTTACAAAATGCCGGATATGACGTCATCAAAGACATTTATCGACAAACAAACAAAAATGTCCGGGGATATCATTCCCAGGAACTCTCATGTCAAATTTCATAAAGATCGGTATAGTAGTTTAGTCTGAATCGCTCTACACACACACACAGACAGACACACAGACACACACACACACTGACACACACACACACACACACACACACACACACACACACACACACACACACACACACACACACACACACAGACACACACACACATACATACACCACGACCCTCGTCTCGATTCCCCCCTCTATGTTAAAACATTTAGTCAAAACTTGACTAAATGTAAAAACAAAAGAGACCCCCAAAAAATGCAATCAACGTGATTTTACGACTTCTGCTTACACGTATAGTCCGCACATATTTTTTCCTCTCTTTTTCGGAATGAAATAAGGTATCGGAAGATAGAAAACGATGCCAGATATGTTGTGAGGGATTTGGCGTCTACAGAAATAGCGATGTGTGGTGCCAAGCCCGTCACTTGGAACTAAAGCAGTGCCTATACTAATTATTTGCTGCCCTCCATACAGACAGTGTTGGGTAAGCGAGGCAGTGACTGGCGGGAAGGATTAGTGCAAGCACTACAATCAGTGACTGCAAGTGACGAGCGCAATGCCCACCCCCCCCCCCCCCCCTAGTGGATAAGACGCCGGCCTCCTAAGCGGAACACACACACACACACGCACACACACACACACACACACACACTCACTCACACATGCACACACACACACACACACACAAACACACACACATACACACAACCGATTGCTGACCACCCACCTTAGAGAAAAGTTCGTAGCTCTGATGAATGGTGGCAATGCGGGACCAACCAAGGTTTTTAAAGAACCTCACGCGTGCAGGGTTGGTCACTGTGTCCGGCGCAGCCACGCGCGCAAACTTGGGGAAGTTGGTCTTCTCTGACAGCGATGGTGAAACTGAAGCGTAGGATATCTGAAATATGTACAACATTTCAAACTTATTATTGACAAGAATCTTAAATCTTAAATTTCAGGTGCCAGGAGAAAGGTTCCGTACAACTCTCGCTTACTCTATTACACATGTTGTATGCATAAAGAGCGATTACTTCCCTTTGGTTATTTGATATATTATTATTGACAGTTTTTATTGTAAAATTAGTAGAAAAGCTGACTGTTAGGAATTGTTTTACGATGAAATAATAAGTTCATTAATAACATCAAGTTACGTCAGTCATCTTCTGAAGCTACAACGAGGTCCCTCACTATCATCATTACTGAACTTTGGCCAAAAACAATCATATTCTCGGGGTTTTTTGGGGTTTTTTTTGGTACCTCAACTTAAAGATTCCTACCCGTGGCATTCTATTCAAACTTTCTATGCCCCCTGATTTGACTCACTCACGTGACCCATGTGAAAAAAATTCTCAATCCGAAAGTTTGCCAATTGGCGCCTTTTACTACATGGAACATTTGAATAAAATGAGACAAGTGTGAATCTTTTAGTTGAGGTACAAAAAGTGAGTAACTGACTATTTGATTTTTACGTCCTCTTATGACCAATTGGCCTATCTTGGGACAGGTAGGGTTAATATGCTATGTAAGTACAAAATGTGGTGCAATAGTGGAGACAGAGACAGGCAGACAGACCAAAAGACTGACAGACAGACAGAAACAGATAGGCAGAGAGATATACGAATAAAATCCAATTAGTGCCAGCAGTATACAAAAGTGATGCTGGTACGCATAAATATTCCAACCTATGTTTTCTCTATTACCAGAAAATTATGTTCTTAGCATAGAAGAAGGGGTGTTGCCTAATTTTTAGGATCTCTGTCACTAAAAGAGGACACCGAGCTATTCCAATCATGAACACATCGCAAAACCTGGTTTAAAGCCGTCTCAAGAAATACCGATCACCCACTAAACCAATGTTGTGAATCACTTCTGATGAATGGGACACTTGTGATATATCGGGATAAGTGCAAAGTACACAAATCGCTTTCGGAGCTTTTTTTCGTACGAAATAGCCTTCAAACTAACCAGAGGCTAAAATCGTTATTGCAACTCTCTTAATGTGTTTGTTATTTTGAGATAGCCGCAGGGCAGAAACTTTTTTAAACAATGTTATACGTTTTGTTAAAGGTGCTGTTAAATTGTAGAAGAATCACTATTCCTGAGTACCCCATATGCTAAATGTATAATGCTCATACAAATCTTCGAATTTAGTCAAATGTTCAGAACGATGCCTTAACAATAAAATAAAAATTCATTTAGATAAGAACAATATCGCGGCCCTATAATCAAACATTTAAAAAAAAGATTAAGTGCCTTTTCTGCTTTTCAAATTTTGTTTTACCACTTTTGAAAATGCTAGTTGAATTGTAGGAAGTCACCCATTCTTGCGCTACTATCAGTCTCTACTCCTATAAAATCAAACTCATGCGCTCGGCTCGTTTAAAGATACACTTCCTCTGGTTTAAACAATCGTGTACACCATCTCAGATCTGCCAAAAATTCTACATGTAATAAGAGCATCCTTCCGCTTGGAGAACTACAACAACAACAAATAACAAGTCGCGTACGGCGAAAATACAACATTTAGTCAAGCTGTCGAACGCATAAAATGAAACTGAACGCACTGCATTTTTTCAGCAAGACCGTATACTCGTAGCATTGTCAGTCCACTGCTCGTGGCAAAGGCAGTGAAATTGACAAGCCAGAATAGCGCGGTAGTGGTTGCGCTGAGCAGGATAGCACGCTTTTCTGTTCCTCTATTCTTTTTACATTTAGTCAAGTTTTGACTAAATGTTTTAACATAGAGGGGGGAATCGAGACGAGGGACGTGGTGTGTGTGTGTGTGTGTGTGTGTGTGTGTGTGTGTGTGTGTGTGTGTGTGTGTGTGTGTGTGTGTGTGTGTGTGTGTGTGTGTAGAGCGATTCAGAGTAAACTACTGGACCGATCTTTATGAAATTTTTCATGAGAGTTCCTGGGTATGATATCCCCACACGTTTTTTTTCATTTTTTCGATAAATGTCTTTGATAACGTCATATCCGGCATTTTGTAAAAGTTGAGGCGGCACTGTCACACCCTCATTGTTCAATCAAAGTGATAGAAATTTTGGCCAAGCAATCTTCGACGAAGGCCGGACTTTGGTATTGCATTTCAGCTTGGAAGCTTAAAAATTAATTTATGACTTTGGTCATTAAAAATCTGAAAATTGTAATTAAAATTATTTTTTTTATAAAACGATCCAAAATTACGTTTATCGTATTGTTCATCGTTTTCTGATTCCAAAAACATATAAATATGTTATATTCGGGTTAAAAACAAGCTCTGAAAATTAAAAAATAGAAAAATTATGATTAAAATTAAATTTCCCAAATCGATTTAAAAACAATTTCATCTTATTCCTTGTCCGTTCTTGATTCCAAAAACATATAGATATGATATGTTTGGATTAAAAACACGTTCAGAGAGTTAAAAAGAATAGAGATATAGAAAAGCGTGCTATCCTCCTCAGCGCAACCGCTACCGCGCTTTTCTGGATTGTTATTTTCACTGCCTTTGCCACGAGCGGTGGACAGACGATGCTACGAGTGTACGGTCTTGCGGAAAAAATGCAATGCGTTCAGTTTCATTCTGTAGTTCGACTGAGCTTGACTAAATGTTGTATTTTCGCCTTACGCGACTTGTTAACTTTCTGAGCTTTTTTTTAATCCAAACATATCATATCTAATGTTTTTAGAATCAGGAACCAACAAGGAATAAGATGCAATTGGTTTTAAATCGATTTCGGAAATTTAATTTAAATCATAATTTTCATATTTTTTTATTTTCAGAGCTTGTTTTTAATCCAAATATAACATATTTTTGGAATCAGAAAATGATGAAAAATAAGTGGAAATTGTTTTTTGATCGTTTTATAAAAAAATTATTTTAATTACAATTTTCAGATTTTTAACGACCAAACTCATCAATGAATTTCTAAGCCTTCAAGCTGAAATGCAATACCAAAGTCCGGCCTTCGTCGAAGATTGCTTGGCCAAAATGTCAATCAATTTCATTGAAAAATGAGGGTGTGACAGTGCCGCCTCAACTTTTACAAAAAGCCGGATATGACGTCATCAAAGAGATTTATCGAGAAAAAAAACAACGTCTGGGGATATCGTTCCCAGGAACTTTCATGTAAAGTTTCATAAATATCGGTCCAGTAGTTTACTCTGAATCGCTCTGCACACACACAGACACACACTCACACACACAGACACACATACACCACGACCCTCGTCTCGATTCCCCCTCCATGTTAAAACATTTAGTTAAAAGTTGACTAAATGTAAAAAGCATGGCAGTTTCCTGTGCGGAGTGAGCTTTTTTTGCTAAATTAATTTTGCAGATGCGTCACTAACAAAATTGATTCAGCAACAATTTCCACTCTCTACAGAAAGCAGTACAATTGTTGAATTTTGGTTTGTCAAAAAGGGTTGAAACGTCGCTGTTATTTGTTTTGTCTTCTTCGTTCACACGTGAACATTGTGGGGTCTTTTTATTCACCGGTCACCATAGTTCTTCTGCTTCTGGTTTGTCTCCTACCGGGCGGATGCTCATGTCATACACAGATCTTTGGGTGGTAAAAATGATCGCTATACATGAGAAGGAATGTGCCGTTACAAATATTGATCGACAAGGATTGGCCGTACTTAAATCAAACAAGTACACACAGGACGGCAAAACTTCATGAACTGATTTATTTTTGTTCAACAAGGGCAAGAAAGGGTTTTATGTCAGCTTTTCTCAAATGGGCCAAAAAAAAAAGCTACCAGCAACGGAAACTGCCAAGCAGGACGTGTAACAGAATTTCGAGAAAACTCGATTCAGGTGCAGTGCTTAGTCATACCACTTACAGGCAGTGCGATTGTATGTATAAACTTGTACCAAAAGATAATGATGGCACGTGAAGAACATAATTCGTCATTCTATGGCTTGAAAAGCTGTACGGGATCAAACAGTTTACATTTTTTCCGAAATAAGGAGAAAGTGTTTAAAAAAGGAAGAAATTGATGAGTATGATATCCTTTCAATTGATATTTCACATCGAAGGCAAGGAGACATTTTGTCAGCAGAGGGGATAATTTATTGCTTTCCACGAGGGAGCCCTTCTTTTGCAGTGCATTTCAATTGTGCTGTCATGGATGTTCCGTTCGACTGACGAATCTCAAGAATTATTCTGTTTGAGCTTATTCCAATTTCAGGTGCATTAGTAAAGATAAGTGTTTGAGTACAAACCAAACAGTTGATGTGCACACCTGCCCCCCCCCTCTCTCTCTCTCTCTGTGTCTCTCTCTGTGTCTCTCTGTCTCTCTCTGTCTGTCTGTCTGTCTGTCTGTCTGTCTGTCTCTCTCTCTCTCTCTCTCTCTCTCTCTCTCTCTCTCTCTCTCTCTCTCGTTTCTTCTCTCTCTATATTTGTACAGAATTGTTCTTGTTTGTAAAATCTCGATACGGAACCGAAAATGAAAAGAACGACAACTGTTGAATTTTAGCTATCAAAATCGTCAATCCTGTGACAAAAACTGCTACCTCTTATTCTATCGTAATAAGGCCATCATCCGTTTTAAAAGATTATCGCGTTCAAAAAACAAAAACGGATATTCGTTTCAATTTTTTCAAGCTTTAAACAAAAAATAAAACTATAATAAAGCTGACGCGTTAGAGGATCGACGCATTTAGCCTACTGTCTTTATTTTCTCAGTATGGAAGCTTTGATTTCGACTCTCTTAAATAAGCTACCAATTCGCGCATAGACAGTCGCCGAAATGGGAAATTTAAATGTCTTTTAATTTTGTCAGGTTTTTAATAAAAAATAAAAATAAATCCCTGCGCTTAGAACTGTATCCACGGAATACGCGCAATATAAGCCTCATATTGATTGATTGATTGATTAATAAAAGCTGCAAGAAAATAAACCGAAACAAACAGCTCACGCAATACAGAACCGATCAATGTTTCAAGGTATATTAGCTCTGATTTTGACTTTCTCGAATAAGCTTTAAATTCTCGCACACAATCTTCTGAATGCGAGATTAAATCAAAAAGTTAAGAATGGGACAACTGGAAAACATATTTGCTTCAGCATAATACTAGTGCTGAGTTAATTTTCATGGCAGACATACGGACGGACGAAAGGACAGAGAGACAGACAGAACGGATGAGCTATTCCAACCTAAAAAAAAAAAACTCAATAGATTAAGCTTCAGGCAGCTTGAAAAGTGTCATATGCCCCGATGATAAGAGGGTCAAATCGAAGAGAAAATACTACGCTAAAAAGGCATACTTACAAGGGAGTAGCGCTCAACCTTATTATCACACCAAGGCATGAAACCCTACGAGGGAATGGCACTTATTATCACATCAAAATTAGTAGCTAATGCTTGGGGCTAATGCATACTGGGTCAATGTATAGATTTAAATGTGTCTGTTCTAATGTATTCATCCTGTTTTCCCCCAAGATCAGATTTGTCTGTGCTAATATGTCCATCCTGTTTTTCCCCAGATCAGATTTCTGCTAATGAGGCAAGTCTAGCACCACCCCCCAACCATCCTCCACCTACTCCACCCCCTCTCTCTTTCAGCCGGGTCATTATCAGATGGTGCATACGTTTGTTCACAGACTTTTATAAAGTTCTGCTAATACTGTTGGGTTTCCAAGCTTGAAAACCGATATCTCTAATAGGTTTACTATTACTAAGAGTGCGTCTTCACGAATTCTATTTGATATTCTTATTTGCTATAATATAAAACTTATTTCTCTTCCTTGATTTTGTCGCTTTTTTGCCCTCTGTATCTCTCTCTCTCAATTTACTTTTTTTTTAAATTACTGTCTTAAATGTACTTCTATGTTCAAATAATTATGTCTATCATTATTTGTTGTTGCTCAGACCTTTTTCCGTTTGCTGAAGAAATCATGAAAGCGGAGTGTCAAAGAACACTATAATTTATGGAAGTGTCATTTTCGGTGTTTGAATAAGCATAATCGTGTCTCGTGAATTCGTTTCTTCTTCTTCTTCTTCTTCTTCTTCTTCTTCTTCTTCGTTCATGGGCTGACACTCCCACGTTCACTCATGTTTTAGCACGAGTGTTTTCTTTACGTGTATGACCGTTTTTACCCCGCCATTCAGGCAGCATACGTCGATTTCGGGAGAAGCATGCTGGGTATATTCGTGCTTCTATAACCCACCGAACTCTGACATGGATTACAGGATCTTTTCCGTGCGCACTTGGTCTTGTGCTTGCGTGTACACACGAAGGGGGATAAGAATCTCCACCCTGAACCCCCCAGGCGGCAACGGCCGGGATTTGAACTCACGACCTTCCGATTAGGAGGCCGATGTCTTACCACTGCGCCACTGCGCCCGTCGTGAATTCGTTTCAACTTCAGGATAGCAGTTCACAAATGGATCTTGAATCTTGAAGACATAGCGGTTCAATGTTGACTTTTGCAATCGTGAATACGGCCAGCTTGGCGCGTCTGGGAGTTCCTAATTCTTCCAGATCGCGTCTGGGTTTACTATTGGTTTTTGTGAGAAAAACACAGCACTTTAATTCAAATATCACGAAACTGGGTGTTTTAAAGGCGAACATCGGCAGGAATTTTTCTCGTGGAGCGACCTAAACTTGAACCCGTCGCTATTCTTGCATGTCTGTTTACTTCGTGTTGCACGCAAAAATTGAGCGACTTCCTTGTCGCGTGGATTGACGAAGCTGTTTTATTCTCGTGACTGAAAACACTGCAGTGCGTGCAGTTGTATTCTGTGGGTTCGACAGATCGGTCCAGTAGTTTGGTCTCAATCGCTCTACACACACGCACACACACACACACACACACACATACACACACTGGCACACACACACACACACACACTCACACACACACAGGCACACACTAGCACACACACACACACGCACACACACACACCCGCTCGGCTTTTTGTCCCCTCTGCCTCACTGATTTGGTTTTGTGTTTATTTCGTCATTATTTTGTTAGTAAATAGTGAACATTGCTTCAATGCCGAAGCAAAAAACATCATTATTGGTTGTAATTTGCTACCAATTTTAAAACCCGAATATCGTATTACATAGTAATTTTGACAGCAGTTCAAATGTGTACATTAACCAGTTCCATTCAGCAGACTTTCAGGTGACCTCAGGTCTTTGTGACTGATTTCTGGCCAGGAATTCATCACGCTTTCTATTGTTCATTCGTTTCCTGTGACATCAGCAAACCAGCAAAGTGTGTGTGTGTGTGTGTGTGTGTGTGTGTGTGTGTGTGTGCCTTCGGTTATGTCGGCTTTTGTTGTTGTTGATGAGTACGTAACAAAATGTAGTCAGTATAATTATATACGTTTGCACCATACCTCATCTCCCGTGAAATATCAACAGAGTTCGAAGTTTCAGTTTGTGAATCTGTATAGTATGATTTGTTTTCAAATACGTTTTGTCTTTCTTTCCTTGTCCTGGTTTGTTTACAGATCATCGTCATTTTTTAATCTCGGAAGATCTAACTAGTGTTCTGAGCATCGCCTAAGTAGACATCAACAAGCATGTACATACTTGAATGATCTTGCCGTTGTCTATCTTTTGCGATATCGTGTCCATTTCCACATCGCAACATTATTGAATATTTGTACCAGTTTCAAGTTGTCTGATTCAAACTAGATGTTGAATGACACAGAAATAAAACGATTTCTTCGTGAACTTCAATTTTGTTTGAGTGATATATCAGGTGTACGATACATCTACACAGTTGTGTGTGTGTGTATGTGTGTGTGTTCGCGTGCGTGTGTGTGTGTGTGTGTGTGTGTGTGTGTGTATGTGTGTGTGTATGTGTGTGTGTGTGTGTGTGTGTGTGTGTGTGTGTGTTCTTGAACATAACTACACCCATGTGTTTATGAGTTACACAATTAGATATATGCGTTCAGTCAGTCTGCATGTTTCCTTTCACAAAATAAGACACAACATCAAAAATGAATACAGATTTGATCTGCAAGGAGGAAATATCAAACCAACCCACACCCCAAACCTAAAGCAGCTCATGACAAACTTTTGGTACACACTTTGCAAAATAATACTCTAATTTATAACCAGCTGCATTACACGCTGCCAACAGAGAGAGAACAAGTCGCGTAAGGCGAAATTACAACATTTAGTCAATCTGTCGAACCCACAGAATACAAGAAACTAAGTCCATCTCACGATGAACACGAGCCGAAATTATATGCACTCGACTTATGAAATAGAAAGAAATCAAATACGACGAAGAGAAGAAAAAGTTTGAAAGTACCATTGAACTTCCATGTCGGCGTGTGGCTGAGCTTAAAATAGGAATGTTGTTGCAATCTGTTAGGCACTTTCCCTTTTGACAGGTAGTTTTTCCATGTACATCAAAACACGGCCTTTTTTACAAATCCTAAAGACTGTCGGAAACTTCGCATGCTCTCTTGTGAACGCCATGTGAAACATTGATTCTGAAACAAAAATCTATGGCATGAATGACAATGGAAAGACGGTCTCTCTCTGATTCCAAGTTCATAATGACAGTTATGAAGTGCTGAATTTAGAAAATATGTAGATGAAGTAAAATCATTTGAATGTTGGCTTGTTGAAACTTCATAACAAACAGCCATCTCGTCTATATCATTATCTGAAAGAATGCAAACTTCCTTTGAAACACCAACATTTGTATGGAAAACTTCTGTTTCTGTCATCTTTGATTTCATTTGACAACTTGGACTGATGGCATCTTCCAGAGATATATCCATTACTTTCAACTTGCGCCTCTTTGTATTCCTGTAAGCCTGCCACTTATTTATAAAAAGAAACGTTTGATACTTTTACCAAACAGTTAGTATAATGCACGCTCTACCTGTATTCGTCTTTAAATTCTGCAAGACTGAAGCGAAAGAGGTCTGTCTCAGTTTTGTCGTCAGTTTGTTGTGTACATTTACACACGCACAACGAACAACACATGCACAGGCCCGGGGGAAGTTCTCCTTTCTTATGTCCGACCATAGACGTATACATGTAGTTTACTTGTTTATTAGTCATCTATTTGATTGATTACGTGTATGATATGACGGAGAGTCGCATCGGTTTGATGCCGTGAACCCAACCGTGGCTGTGGCTGTCGTTTGAAGTAGCCTACTTCTTTATAAAGATTCATTTACATTCTACTTCTGACCAAGGCATGTGTGGTACCTACTGAATCCTTGTTGCGTGTAGTTTTACGTGGCACGTTGCCCAAAGTTGTATTCTTGAGGAGCATAAAATAAAACGTGTTAAAAAGTTATCTCAAAACTCTGCAGTGACTGCTCGCGCAGCAGGTCAGCTAATTATAGCACGCAGCCTCCACAGACAGCTTTCGAGCCGAGACCATATGACTCGCCGCTCCTGCGGCTCGTCAAAAACTGCACGCACTGCAGTGTTTTCAGTCACGAGAATAAAACAGCTTCGTCAATCCACGCGGCAAGGAAGTCGCTCAATTTTTGCGTGCAACACGAAGTAAACAGACATGCAAGAATAGCGACGGGTTCAAGTTAAGGTCGCTCCACGAGAAAAATTCCTGCCGATGTTCGCCTTTAAAGGCCAACATCCAAAAGAATTTTTCTCCTGGAGCGACCTAAACTTGAACCCGTCGCTCTTCTTGCATGTCTGTTTACTTCGTGCTGCACGCAAAAATTGCGCGACTTCCTTGCCGCGTGGATTGACGAAGCTGTTTTATTCTCGTGACTGAAAACACTGCAGTAGTGCGTGCAGTTTTATTCTGTGGGTTCGACAGATCGGTCCAGTAGTTTGGTCTCAATCGCTCAACACACACGCACACACACACACATACACACACTGGCACACACACACACACACTCACACACACACACACACAGGCACACACTAGCACACACCCACACACACGCATACACACACACCCGCTCGGCTTTTTGTCCCCTCTGCCTCACTGATTTGGTTTTGTGTTTATTTCGTCATTATTTTGTTAGTAAATAGTGAACATTGCTTCAATGCCGAAGCAACAAACATCATTATTGGTTGTAATTTGCTACCAATTTTAAAACCCGACTATCGTATTACATAGTAATTTTGACAGCAGTTCAAATGTGTACATTTACCAGTTCCATTCAGCAGACTTTCAGGTCTTTGTGACTAATTTCTGGCCAGGAATTCATCACGCTTTCTGTTGTTCATTCGTTTCCTGTGACATTGATCAGCAAACCAGCAAAGTGTGTGTGTGTGTGTGTGTGTGTGTGTGTGTGTGTGTGTGTGTGTGTGTGCCTTTTGTTATATCGGTTTTTGTTGTTGTTGATGAGTACGTAACAAAATGTAATCAGTATAATTATATACGTTTGCACCATACCTCATCTCCCGTGAAATATCAACAGAGTTTGAAGTTTCAGTTTGTCAATCTGTATAGTATGATTTGTTTTCAAATACGTTTTGTCTTTCTTTCCTTGTCCTGGTTTGTTTACAGATCATCGTCATTTTTTAATCTCGGAAGATCTAACTAGTGTTCTGAGCATCGCCTAAGTAGACATCAACAAGCATGTACATACTTGAATGATCTTGCCGTTGTCTATCTTTTGCGATATCATGTCCATTTCCACATCGCAACATTATTGAATATTTGTACCAGTTTCAATTTGTCTGATTCAAACTAGATGTTGAATGACACAGAAATAAAACGATTTCTTCGTGAACTTCAATTTAATATATCAGGTGTACGATACATCTACACAGTTGTGTGTGTGTGTGTGTGTGTGTGTGTGTGTGTGTGTGTGTGTGTGTGTGTGTGTGTGTGTGTGTGTGTGTATGTGTGTGAGTGTGTGTGTGTGTGTATGTGTGTGTGTGAGTGTGTGTGTGTGTGTGTGTGTGTGTGTGTGTTCTTGAACATAACTACACCCATGTGTTTATGAGTTACATAATTATATATATGCGTTCAGTCAGTCTGCATGTTTCCTTTCACAAAATAAGACACAACATCAAAAATGAATACAGATTTGATCTGCAAGGAGGAAATATCAAACCAACCCACACCCCAAACCTAAAGCAGCTCATGACAAACTTTTGGTACACACTTTGCAAAATAATACTCTAATTTCTAACCAGCTGCATTACACGCTGCCAACAGAGAGAGAACAAGTCGCGTAAGGCGAAATTACAACATTTAGTTAATCTGTCGAACCCACAGAATACAAGAAACTAAGTCCATCTCACGATGAACACGAGCCGAAATCATATGCACTCGACTTATGAAATAGAAAGAAATCAAATACGACGAAGAGAAGAAAAAGTTTGAAAGTACCATTGAACTTCCATGTCGGCGTGTGGCTGAGCTTAAAATAGGAATGTTGTTGCAATCTGTTAGGCACTTTCCCTTTTGACAGGTAGTTTTTGCATGTACAGCAAAACACGGCCTTTTTTTACAAATCCTAAAGACTGTCGGAAACTTCGCATGCTCTCTTATGAACGCCATGTGAAACATTGATTCTGAAACAAAAATCTATGGCATGAATGACAATGGAAAGACGGTCTCTCTCTGATTCCAAGTTCATAATGACAGTTATAAAGTGCTGAATTTAAAAAATCTGTAGATGAAGTAAAATCATTTGAATGTTGGCTTGTTGAAACTTCATAACAAACAGCCACCTCGTCTATATCATTATCTGAAAGAATGCCAACTTCCTTTGAAACACCAACATTTGTATGGAAAACTTCTGTTTCTGTCATCTTTGATTTCATTTGACAACTTGGACTGATGGCATCTTCCAGAGATATATCCATTACTTTCAACTTGCGCCTCTTTGTATTCCTGTAAGCCTGCCACTTATTTATAAAAAGAAACGTTTGATACTTTTACCAAACAGTTAGTATAATGCACGATTTACCTGTATTCGTCTTTAAAGCTGTGGTCTATTAAGACTTTCCGGGGCTACGAGGTTGAAAATAGGGACAAAATCATGTACAGATTTCTGTACAGCAAACACTACCCGAAACCCCACCTATACGGCGTGTATGACCTTGAGAGCTTCAGTCAACGCTTGAATTTTGCAGTGGTAACATCCGGTTTGCTCTCGCAGAGCTGAGCATAATTGTCCAGAAGAAACGAGCAGAAAAAATAAACGACTTGGCAGGGATTCGAACTCAAGGCCTCGGGGCCTCGAAATGTCGGGGCCGATGTCTTAACCGCTAGGTCACTTCACCAGTGTTGTGAAAGATAACAAATTGATAATTTTATATCATTCTACGCTTGAATTACCATTCATGCGTTGCAAAAACGTCAAAATTGACATTAAAATTTGCCTTTATTTGCAAACATGTTTTACGGAATCGCAGTACATGTTTACACCGTCATGCTACACTACATTCGCGCCATGCAAATAGCTGCGATATCTCTATTTACAACATGCAATAAAATGACAAGAACAGTAATTGAATCTCTCCAAAGCTCTGTGCAGTTGAAACCAGACATCTAAGAAATAGTTATACATGTATTCACTTCTGAACAATGGGCGGATAGATATATAAATCATGCTGCTTCAAGAATAACATAACATGAATTCATATCAATGTTTTTCCTTCTTTTTCTCAATTGGCGCAGTAGCCTTGTGGTTAGGACATGAGACACGAAGTCTCGAGGTCGAGAGTTCGAATCTTCGCCGGGGCGTTTATTTTTTCCCCTTGATCTCTCTTGAAGATAAAATATGATCAGTCTTGAGAGAGCAAACCGGATGTTATCCCTGCAAAATTCAAGCGTTGACTGAAGCTATCAAGGTCATACACGCCGTATAGGTGGGGTTTCGGGTAGCGTTTGCTGTACAGAATTCTGTACATGATTGTATCCCTATTTTTCAACCTCGTAGCCCCGGAAAGTCATAAATAGACCACAGCTTTAAATTCTGCAAGACTGAAGCGAAAGAGGTCTGTCTCAGTTTTGTCGTCAGTTTGTTGTGTACATTTACACACGCACAACGAACAACACATGCACAGGCCCGGGGGAAGCTCTCCTTTCTTATGTCCGACGATAGACGTATACATGTAGTTTACATGTTTATTAGTCATCTATTTGATAGATTACGTGTATGATATGACGGAGAGTCGCATCGGTTTGATGCCGTGAACCCAACCGTGGCTGTGGCTGTCGTTTGAAGTAGCCTACTTCTTTATAAAGATTCATTTACATTCTACTTCTGACCAAGGCATGTTTGGTACCTACTGAATCCTTGTTGCGTGTAGTTTTACGTGGCACGTTGCCCAAAGTTGTATTCTTGAGGAGCATAAAATAAAACGTGTTACAAAGTTATCTCAAAACTCTGCAGTGACTGCTCGCGCAGCAGGTCAGCTAATTATAGCACGCAGCCTCCACAGACAGCTTTTGAGCCGAGACCATATCGAGTCGCCGCTCCTGCGGCTCGTCAAAAACTGTCGCACTGCAGTGTTTTCAGTCACGAGAATAAAATAGCTTCGTCAATCCACGCGGCAAGGAAGTCGCTCGATTTTTGCGTGCAGCACGAAGTAAACAGACATGCAAGAATAGCGACGGGTTCAAGTTTAGGTCGCTCCAGGAGAAAAATTCTTTTGGATGTTGGCCTTTAACAGCAGGTTTACAAAACGTAAATTGATATAATCTTTTTTTCCGTACAGAATGGCATGACCTTAAACGAATTATGTCAATAATAAGAACGTGTATTATTTCGAATTTTTGTCCGATTATGTTTAATCTTACAGAGTTCAAACAATAATCGCCCTGAAAATAATGCAATGATTGCTTTATGTTTTCAGCGTTCGCGTGGGAAAGCAGCTCTCCAATCAGCGCACAAAAATAGAGGTCACCTTTTACTGGACAAAAATAAGGTCAGCTGAACAGTCTCCTTACAGCAACATGACTTATTTGTGTTCTTATAAAAGGCACAGTCCTCCTCGTGTGAACGATTGTCGTGCCATCTTTGATTTGGCCGGGCTTTTCAGTGCACATCGGACATTGTTTCATGAAGTAATTTCTTAACTGGCACTATTGGCACTTTGCGAAATTAATTCTTCGTGGGAAAATCCCGACTCTGCACAAGAAGCAGTAAGGATGTTGATTATAGTGTGCTTTTCTGTTATATGATTCTGTCCTTTCGGTTAGGTGATGTCCTGTAATGTACACCATATACATGTAAAAAAAAAAAAAAAAAACTGTACAAAAAGAGAATAAAAAAAATAAATAAAAAAAAGGATGTTGATTATTGGTATATGTCAAAGTGGAGGGATGGTCTTATCTCATGTAAAAGCCAGGCCAGATCTGAGACGGTGAGAGGAATCGTTTACACCAGAAGAACTGTGCCTTTAACTTTGTGTTCATGGACCAGCACTGGAAGCTAACTGCAGTAACAGTTCCGCGATCGGTATTAACAAAAATGAACGTCGAGCCCCTCTTTTCTGGATAAACATCACGACGTCAGCCAGCTGCAAAGCCTCATCAATGCCACTGACTGATTTGCATCATTTGACATCGATAAAAAATCATTTTGTCGCTGAAGATCAAAGAGATAACCCTCCCCCCAATCACCACCAACAAACTGGTATGAAGGTAATGTACGGTCGACTTTTGGATTAATGAAAGAACATAGTATACGTCCTTAAAGGAACAGTCCTTCCGTTGTAAACGATTCATCCAGGATTTTACGTGGAATAAGTCCATTCTTTCCCTTCGACACCTACTAGGAATCAACAACCTGGCTGCTTTTGTGTATAGTGGGATTACTTATGACTTATTCCCTCAACTGACGCAAGTGTCAATTTTAAAAAAGAAGTTTAAATCGACTTGATGAAAAATGCTTTTTGCTGGTGAAAATCAAAGAGAGGGCACCGGTTTTTTTAAAACGGCCCGGGTACAGATTTGAAAAACAAAACAAGGTCGTTAACATCATACAAGTCTGAAGAGCTAATCTAATGAGCTTCAGTGGTTCAATAACACTAATTTTGTTCTTTGATGACAAAAAAAACTGTTCTACTCCTGCGATGGACGGTACCTTTGTGGGTCAGAATGAATGACAGTTTTCCGAATTATCTCTGTGATCAACATCTTGTGAAACAAACTAAATATATGATCTTTACTTTTTGCTGGAAGACTTAGCAATGGCCCAGTTCCCCCTGCTCAAAATGGTGGTAAATTTTAGACTTACTTGTTCACTTATTTTAACGTGTGTGTGTGTGTGTGTGTGTGTGTGTCTGTGTGTCTGTGTGTGTGTGTGTGTGTGTGTGTGTGTGTGTGTGTGTGTGTGTGTTTGTTTGCTTCTTTGTTTGCTTTTTTGTTTGCTTGGTTGGTTGGTTGGTTGGTTGGTTGGTTGGTTAGTTGGTTGGTTGTTGTGGGTTTTTTAAGCTTCTTTCATCGTTACCAGATTTGTGAGTTTGATTGATTTCCTGAATTAAGACACCTCTTACAGGTGGATTCGAAAGAAATGGTCAAGATCGTCGTCTTCTTCTTCTTCTTCAAAAATATCTCGTGTACAGTTGCACACCGAAGCTTTACCTGCACAAGATTCCAAAGATGCGAAGCTCTAGCAGTGGCTTCCGACACGATGGAACAGCCAGCGCCGATAATCATCAACTTGGTAGGGGGTGCGTACAACTGTTCGAACAACGCTTTCACTCCATGTCCAGGGTCGCACTGAAAAGGAACCACACATATGGACGAAATTAGAAGATGATTAAAATTAGAAACTGCAAGACACTGATCAAGAAAAAAGGGGGAAAAACGTCAGGGAGTACCATC
The DNA here is from genome assembly GCF_037325665.1 of Littorina saxatilis. NCBI lineage: Eukaryota > Metazoa > Mollusca > Gastropoda > Littorinimorpha > Littorinidae > Littorina > Littorina saxatilis. The sequence goes on from NC_090247.1 coordinate 32,982,532, forward strand.
TGGAGGAATGTGTATGTAAAGTCTCATGAAAATTGGTTCTGTAGTTTTCTCATAATCGCTTTACACATACACACACACACACACACACACACACACACACACACACACACACACACACACACACACAGAGTCTATGTGACACGAATATGTCTGTGTGCGCGTTCGTGCGAGCGATCGTGTGTGTGTGTGTATGTGTGTGTGTGTGTGTGTGTGTGTGTGTGTGTGTGTGTGTGTGTGTGTGTGTGTGTGTGTGTGTGGTTGTGTCAAACTTTGACTAAGTGTAAAACGAACAAGATAATCTATATGTCTATAGCTTTCATTTACTCAAGTTGTACATGGCCCATTTCTTTTTAGCGATCCAAAGACAAACATTCTCATACGGCATTCATGATTAAGCGAATTCAAAAGAACAATCCTTACTGTCAATGTCAAGACAATCAGACTCATGCAGCGTACATGATTATCTCAATTTCGAGTGCAGAATGAACTTGGACAAAGGAAGTATTACTCAGAGAACAAATAGTTTAGTAGCATTGACGAAAATCATTGATATTTGCTTGTTTCTGGTTTTGGGCGGGGTAAATTTTCTTGTTCTGGAAATTAGTCAAATGTCTTGTGCCCTGTTTTCCCAATGGTTAGCAAAGCGGGACAAGGTATACACAAGAAAAACAACATGTTTACTTTTATAAATCATAAACGAGGGAGGTCTGAGCACTAATGATAACGCACACACGTACGCACGCATTCAGGCAAACACACACACACACACACACACACACACACACACACACACACACACACACACACACACACACACACACACACACACACACGCACACACCTACCGAACACAGCCGATCGCAGCTATTGTACCTTTTAAAACGAAAATTAGATATACATCAGGTGTCTTTTGATGTCAACACGGAGTGGCTTCGGTCTTTTTCTTCTCTCACATATATCAGGTGTTGTTAACCCGTGATTTGTACAAATGTAAAAACATTTTACAAATTACGTCGAACCTAAAACCGCGATTTGTAAAAATGTAAAAATATCGCATTCCACAAAGTAATACATGCCTTTTATTATTATTAATATTTGTTGTTTAGAGCCTCTATGCTGGGTGGTGTGGGGTGGTTTGGGCCCGATAGATAAAATATTACGATTTTTAGCATGACAAAGAAAACAAACCCGAATTTCCCAGCGTTGGGACAATAAAGTAATGACAAAAAAATCTAATAGATCCCTTGACTTTGGGGTAGCGCGACACTGTTTCTGCTAGCTTTCCACTGGGAGGAAACAACCCGAATTTCCCAGCGATGGGACAAAAAAATAAAGTAAAATAATCTAATAGATCCCTTGAATCTGGGGTAGCGCGACTCTGTTGCTGCTAGCTTTGCTCTGGGAGGAAGTGACCCAGCGAATGGACAATAAAGTAATGAATAAAAAAAAACAATCTAAAAATCTAATAGATCCCTTGACTTTGGAGATGACAAGAAAATATCGGGCGCATTTACGTGATTTGTAAAACATTTTACAAATCACGGGTTAACAGGTGTTTTGTTATACAGGTCGTTGTCCTCCAAATCAACGTCAGCTTGTCTTTGATCATGAGACACACCCTTAGACTTCAGCGGCTATTGTGATCAACCTTTTTCCAGGCACACGAAGACAACAAAGGACTTTGGGTTCTTGACCGACGAGTCAAGACAACAAAACTCTGCGACGCGAACGGAATTTTAGTTATTGACTGATACATTCAATATCGTGTTTACGATTTTATGTGGTGACACAACCATTGTCGTAGAGTGCGTATACATCTGGTTTGCCCCCCGACGAAAGGCTGATGTATTCCGTCTTCGGGGGACTACGTGGGTTTGACTTCAAAGATGTCCTTCTTCCAGGAGAGTTTTCTTACATGGATGATGAGCCTACCCTGCCCTGTTTACGATAATGTTCACTACCACAAATTTGTTCAAGCTTTTACGTGTGATAAGTCTTATTAGTTTTTGTGTGCGAACCCGCAGAGTCCCCAAAACGTTCGATGGCTTCGATAATTACGACGCAGAATTAACTTGATTAGTTTGGGAGATACACACCTTTCGCGCTCAAAACCATGTTGACTTTAGAACCAGAATGCTACCGTACAACACAGCGCCTTTTTGTGGCATGCAGCTTTCCCAGGCGTGAAAAAACCCAGACTGGTTTCTGTGGAAATACACTATTGATCCGCCACGAAAGAGCGCGAACAGATTTTTTTGTAAAATTAATAAACTTATGGTAGGGGATGGAGGGGGTGGGGTCGGGGGGGGGGGGGGGGGGGGGCTGGGAGTGGGAGGGGGAATGTTGGTCTGCAGACTAATCGGAAGCTACTCGTCGTACTTTGAGGGTATGGTTTCTTTCTGGTGTTTACTGATCTTTTTCAATAAAGTAATGATACTTTCTAATGAAGTCTTTTCATCCAGCGAGAACATATTTTCGTTTTGCGTGCTCATAGAGATTTATTTTCCTCCTGTGTGTTATACTGATCTTGTTGATTGAAACACGGATACTCCCGCGAGATCATATCTTCTTTTTTGCGTGCTCAGAGAGAACCTTTTTAAATGAAGTCAAGTTTTCAGATAGGCCGATAACCGAGACGAGGGTTATATGGTGTGGGTAGGTGTGTGTGGGGGTAAGTGTGTGTGTGTGTGCGTGCGTGTGTGCGTGTGTGGGTGTGTGTGTTTGGAGCAATTTCCAGAAAACTAATGCACAAATATTCATGAAATGTTATCTTTAATTTTTCAAGGTGATAGCCCGATATAGTGTTCTCATTTCAGGTGTAGATGTCTTTGATGACGTCATATCCGGCTTTTTAAAGAATTCGAGGTGGCATTGTGGCGACCTCATTTTCTAATCAAACTGCTTGAAATTTTGGTCAAACAATCTTTGACTCAATGCGGACTATGTGATTGCATTTCAGCTCAGAAGGTTACAAATCTACGAAATAGTTTGCTAATCAAAATTGTGACTAAACTCGAATTTTCGCTAAACGGTTTTTAAATGTTTGCATTGTGTTGATTGAATTGAAAACATGCTCAAAAATCAAGAAAGTCCGTTTTATGCCAATTAGGTTCATTCGGCTTGTGTTACCGAGACAATATGTCAGCGCTTTCTCGGCCGCGAAGCGTTGCCTTTGGTGGGCCTGCGATTTAATAGTCTTGCTGAAAACAATCAGTGAGTTCAGTTTTATTCTGAGTTCCGCAGATTGACGAAATGTTTTTATTTCACTATACGCTATAAAACTTGTAGCCCGACCAGCAACTCCTAATTCAGTTTAGCAGGGAAAAACATGACATTGGTGTTTAACGTTTGATGTAACGGCTGACTAAACGTTATAAATTTAAAATTTAGTGTCGAGAACTCTCAGTCAACAGTCCGCCTTGCAGTTGTTTCCCTTGCGCGTGTAAATACGGAACAAATCGAATTTCAACATCACGTTTGTTTTTTCATCAAGATTTTTCTTTAGTTTGTTTTTTTATCAAGATTTTTCTTTAGCGGTTACAACACACACTGCATGACTCGATTCTCTTCGTCTGAAAAGTTTGGTACCTAACTTACACTAGCTTCCTTGTATTTGGGACACTACGTTACCCAAAACTACATAACCGTGCACCCCAGGAATGATGTAAGAAAATCATATGGCAGAACATTTTCCCACCTTTTTCAGACTTTCTTGCTTTAGTTCGACAGTACCATTAATGATTTTAAGACTGTGTGATTGTTCGCCGCGGCCAGATAGAACTGCTTTTAATCCCGGGGGAGACTGGCACTTCATATTGAAGAGCTGCGCCTTAAACATATACCCACGATCTTCTGACGGTTTTTTCATTCCACTATAAATGTAGTAGAGAAGCAGCTCTCGTCCGTGCTTGATCTTTAATGTAAATACTGTTTTGTCAGTCAAGGTAAGGTTAGTGTGTTGACGTTATTGATCATTTTAGCACTGTTCTTCCCTATTTGGCCCATAGATCGTGCATCAAGTTTGTGTATATAGCTAGGATATTCGTCCATTCCCGATCCTCAAAATTTCCTTTGCAACTAATGTAAAATTCTGCGAAAAATAAAGACTTGAATGGGGATGTTCAGAATGTCGAAATCTCACATAGTTGCCCCCCCCCCCCCCCCCCACCTGTGCAAGTTGACATTTGTTACCTAGGTAGTGACAACGGTTGTCATTGAAACTCTGAATTAGCTTCGTTTGTCATCTGCTCCCATTTAGAACATTCAGAAGAAGGCACACAACATACCTGTAGTTTATGATTAAGTACTATCTAATGGGACATCCCGCTTTCTTGTTGCACACCAAAAAATGTTGATCAAAAGACGTGTCTGTTGTGTTTTATTTACCTTTCGCGCTCTGTAAGTTGACATTTATTACCCAAGGTAGTGACAACGATTGTTAGTTAACCTCTTAATAAGCTTAGTTTGTCATCCGCCCCCATTCAGAAAATTCAGAACAGGGCACAAAAGACGCATAGAGTGCATGATCAATATCTTAATATTTTAATTATGACACATAATTCGCTTTCTGCACAACGGTATTCTTTTTATCATAATTAGGACTTGTCCGTTACGTTTCCTTTATTTTTCACTTTGAAAACGCTTTCTGCCAAATGTCACAGAGAATAAGTAAACAGAACTGTTTGATTAAAAGAGATGCTAGTTAATTCTAATTGTCTTGTAAAACGTCAGTAAACGTAATATTTAAAGTTTAACGATGTTTGTATCTGAAACCTGTCAACGTATTACCATTCAATGCCCTCAAACCCTGTGAGGACGTAAAGGATCAATTGTACTCGGAAAGGTGTGCTGAATGCAGTGAGTGGGGAGAAGATAGACGTCGGTATCCGGCTTCCTTGAAAAAGAATATTTTCTCAAAAGACTTTCATCAAAAACACTCAGCGTGTTGAAGTGGAAGCAAAATCTAGATCGCACTGTAGATAACAATGTAGAGAAAAAGGAAATTGAGATCCGCCTTCTGTGGAAAACAAATCTTGCAGACATGACTTTTGTTTCTTTAGAAGAGGGAATTTAAAAGAAGTTCACATTCGCCTTCTGTCAAAAACAATAATTGTTGAAACGACTTGTAAAACAGAAGATGGAGAGAGAATTTGTATGAAAAATCTTTTTTAAAAAGTGGAAGCAAAATCTAGATTGCATTATACATGCCAATGGAAAAAAAGGGAAGTTTCAAAATAGTGTACGTCCTCCTCCCGTGAAAATATAATGTGGAAAAGTCTTAAGTTTCTTCAAAAACGCTCGGTGTATGCAAAATTTAGTTCCCAATATTTATTATCGATTTATCATCCGCCTTCTGTAAAACAAAAAATCTTGGAAAGTATTTAGTTTACAGGGCTCTCTCATGTTTGGAAAAGTGACCTTCACCTTTTAAAATCTATTCGCTGATTGGTCATTACCAATAACTTTTAGCCGGGAAGTCGTTCTGCGCATGCGCGCACACCATATCCGCATAAACACGCGAACGTTATTTCGAATTAGAAGAACAAAACACATTTTTTCCTTCTAATTAGACAGAATATAGAAGCATCCAGTTTTGATCACAAAAAGTTTCAAAAACATATCATTGTATGAAAGCAGCGATAGTAATTACTGATGGTTCAATACAATAGCACTGGAAGGCACAGTCCTTCCCACAAAAACATTTCGGCCCAGGTTTGTACATGTGATAAGAACCTCCTTCCGCTTAGACACATACCAAATATCAATATCCTGACTTTTTCCTGTGCAGAGTGAGATTTTTATGAACTAATTTCACACGTTGCCACCGGTTGTCCGTTAAGAAATTAATTCACACTTTGTGTGTGAATTAATTTTCTTAACGGACAACCGGTGGCAACGTGTGAAAACTCAGCACAGAAAACACACAGTCTCTTGATTTCTAGTATGTGTCCTGGTGGTATGATGGTCTTATCCCGTGTAAAAACCTGACCTTATCTTACATAGTGGGTCGAATAGTTTATGTGAAAAGATCAGTGCTTTTAACTTTTGTTTTAAAGTACACAGATGTCATTACGGAGCTTTACATCATGACTGTGTACTTTTACGGGGTGCAGTTGATTTTCTTGGTCTGTTTGTATCTCACATTTTGAATCTGACTAAGCAAAACAGAAGTGAGACCTAAGAAACGCAGTGCTTGAGGGCTGATTTCAAGGTGTCTGTGAACTTCTTCTTCTTCTTCTGCGTTCGTGGGCTGAAACTCCCACGTACACTCGTGGTTTTTTTGTTTTTGTTGCACGAGTGGAATTTTACGTGTATGACCGGTTTTTTACCCCGCCATTTAGGCAGCCATGCGCCGTTTTCGGGGGAAGTCTGTGAACAATTTGCGTTTTGTTATAAATACCTTCCTGCCCCTGTACACGATCGGGCCAACAACGACAGATAAGTCCAGACTTTTATGTGGGATATGAACATCCTTCCACTTGAACATGTAGCACATTTTACGGCCTGGCTGCATTTTGGGAACGTGATGAATTTCGTAAGTGACACCTATGCCAATATCAGAAATTAATTCACCAAAACTGTCCCCCTCTCCACAGCAAGCAGCCAGGCTGTTGGTGTCTGGTTGTGTCCACCAAACTAAGATCGTGTACAAATCTGGGTAGATCTGTGGGGATGTACCGGGTCCTTTACACGTGAAGGAAGGTTCCTTTACGTCTTTGTTTGCTTGTTTGCTTGCTTGCTTGTTTGTGTGTTTCTTTTGCCTATGTTATCAACAAATGAAAACAAAAATACTGTGATGTCTGCCTCCAATTCCGTCCGAAAGATTTTCAAATGTGCCATTCTTTGTGCATAAAGCGACAAGATTGCTGAAGTGAAAAACGAAGAAAACACACAGACAATCATGCACATGTGCTAATAAATTACAGTGAACATATTCCGAAACCCCTGCCCCAACACTATCAGAAAAAACCCACTTCATTGCTCTAATTATTTATGACAGCTTCAGTGTGAGAAAAAAACACCTTCGCTGCATTTTCAGTGCAGACATTCAAAAATGCAAAGGAGAACGTGGGCTTTTGCCACAACAGACATCAATCAATCAGAAGATCTAGATTTGCAGTATTTGACGAGATAAAACCCAAGAGAATCAGCACGGAAATTCAGTTCTTTAGTCTTTCTGCTCCGTCGCGCCATTCATCCGAGGGAAAACAAAAGACAGAACTGAACTGTTTATTCAGCATGCAACTCGACATAGCCGAAGCACCGTGGTAACCTTCATTGTGGAAAATATTCAGGTCGATTTCCTCACGGAAAAAGATAGTTAGCTAGTAGACTAGAGTCGTTCTTCAAACATGAAGACTGCAGATCTCTCTTCTATCCCGTCGAAAATCCCCACGGAAAACAAAAACCCATACATAACGATTTTAAACAAACTTTCAAATTCCATTGCAGATTGTTTTTTCTTCGCCAAACTTCAATGTTTACAAACAACCTGCCACTGTCATTTTTTCTGTCTTTTTTTTTAATCGCACTCCTTATATTTAGTCAAGTTGTGACTAAATATTTTAACATCGAAGGGGAATCGAAACGAGGGTCGTGGTGCTTTTAACTTTCTGTTACCTGCTTTTGTACGGCTTAAAATGGCATGCAGATCGATGGTCGTAAGGTGTAGGCCTATAAGTGATGTGAAAAACTGTGCTTCAGCGGTTCAGTTTACTGCAACATTTTGTGTGATATTTTGTTTTGCAAACACGCCAGTACAGAAACGATCGGAGGGAAATCAATAACAAAAGTTGAATAGAATACAACCGATACGCCGCTAACATGGAAACAACCTACTACTTTGTACAATTTGGGATCAGCTCGTTACTCCCCCGTATCGCTACTCCCCCGGCTCGCTACTCCCCCGGCTCGTTACTCCCCCGGCTCGCTACTCCCCCGGCTCGTTACTCCCCCGTACACAGAAAATGACTGGATAACCCTGTGATAGGCCTACTAAGTTGGCATGAAATATTGTCCCCCCCCCCCCCCCCCCTGTCCAGCTGTTTTGTTTGTTTCTTTGTTTGTTTATCCAGACAATTTCTCCGGAAAAAACAATATTTCATGCTAACTTACTATCACAGGGTTATCCAGTCATTTTCTGTGTACGGGGGAGTAACGAGCCGGGGGAGTAGCGATACGAGGGAGTAACGAGCCGGGGGAATAACGAGCCGGGGGAGCATCTCGTTACTCCCCCGTATCTCTTCTGCTTAAAATATATACTTTTTTTCAAAGATGTACTGTACACGAATGTACAGGCAGATCTGACAGTTGTAAGTTCTTCAAACATGCTCTCTCTCTCTCTCTCTCTCTCTCTCTCTCTCTCTCTCTCTCTCTCTCTCTCTCTCTCTCTCTCTCTCTCTCTTGAAAATTCAATTAAGTAATAACTGCATTACTTAAGTGTAATAAAAAGGCACGGGGGAGTAACTAGCACGTCCACTCAAACTGATAGAACTATCAAGATAAGTTTTGTGTGAATATTTGTTTGTCTGTTCACTTAAAAGACCGTTGAGTCGAAATATGTGTGAATGTAATGTTTTGTCAATAACAAACGTTCCAACAAGCTACCTTTCTTGTTTTTTTTATTACATTTAGTCAAGTTATGACTAAATGTTTTAACATCGAGGGGGGGGATCGAGACGAGGGTCGTGGTGTATGTGCGTGTGTGTGTCTGTGTGTGTGTGTGTGTGTGTGTAGAGCGATTCAGACTAAACTACTGGACCGATCTTTATGAAATTTGACATGAGAGTTCCTGGGTATGAAATCCCCGAACGTTTTTTTCATTTTTTTGATAAATGTCTTTGATGACGTCATATCCGGCTTTTCGTGAAAGTTGAGGCGGCACTGTCACGCCCTCATTTTTCAACCAAATTGGTTGAAATTTTGGTCAAGTAATTTTCGACGAAGCCCGGACTTCGGTATTGCATTTCAGCGTGGTGGCTTAAAAATTAATTAATGACTTTGGTCATTAAAAATCTGAAAATTGTAAAAAAAATTAAAAAATTTATAAAACGATCTAAATTTACGTTCATCTTATTCTCCATCATATTCTGATTCCAAAAACATATAAATATGTTATATTTGGATTAAAAACAAGTTCTGAAAATTAAATATATAAAAATTATTATCAAAATTAAATTGTCGAAATCAATTTAAAAACACTTTCATCTTATTCCTTGTCGGTTCCTGATTCCAAAAACATATAGATATGATATGTTTGGATTAAAAACACGCTCAGAAAGTTAAAACAAAGAGAGGTACAGAAAAGCGTGCTATCCTTCTTAGCGCAACTACTACCTCGCTCTTCTTGTCAATTTCACTGCCTTTGCCATGAGCGGTGGACTGACGATGCTACGAGTATACGGTCTTGCTGAAAAATGGCATTGCGTTCAGTTTCATTCTGTGAGTTCGACAGCTACTTGACTAAATGTTGTTATTTTCGCCTTTCGCGACTTGTTCTGAATTTTGGAACGTTGGCAGTCTCTTTGTTTTTGGATTTGTGTCCTTGTCAGATTTTGATATGCATTTTTTTGGCACCTGGATACGTAATTACCATTTGCCTTTCTACATAATTCCAGACGGAATTTTGCAGATTTGTGCGTATTGTGATAAAGGAGTAAGGATATTGAAACTCTGGATGCTTAAAGGATGTTGCTAGGACTTATTTTGTTTGGCAAATTTGCTGAATGGCCTTGAACTGTTGTTTATTTTCGGAAGTTTAAGGCAGTTCTCGGCGCCACCTTTCCCGCGCCATGGAAAATATTCGGCACGTCTGCAGAAATGACGGCAACATTTTTGACGCTTTGAAAGAAGTTTCGGCGTTTTTCCGACTGCTGACGTCAAACGACATCCCTGATGATGAACGCAAAAGAAATAAAACAGTAACAAATAACACGGAACAAAAAGATGTAGAGGTTACATGCCGAGTCTCAGTGATTATTAAAAATAATGGTCGAAGTTAGCAGATCATGAAAAATGCGAGCTTCAGCGAGCTTTTTCATGACCGCGAACTGAGACCATTATTTTTAATAATCACTGAGACGAGGTGTGTAACCTCTTTATTCCACCTTTCTTCGGTTATTCAAAGAAAAGAGGAGTTTTTTTGCGAAAGTTTGATCGAATCCAATTCATTCAACCAGTCAACCTGCGCAGGCGATCGATTAATGCGCGGTTATATAGTTCCGTGCAAATCATTCCATTCTGTTAACACTTCTTGTCAGTTTCCCTGTTTTGGACTACAATTAAGTACACAGATATGCTGTTATTCTGCTGTGGCAGTAAAGGCAGATATTGTGTGTTCTGTTTATGTTTTGGTATCGCTTAGGATAATGTTCTTTCGTCAAATGGGATTTGCAGACGAACTTTTGCACCCGTGTTCCAACTTTTAAAACTGTATGAAGTTCAGTTTTCTGGGGAAAATAGTGTATGAAACCGATTTATGTTCTTTAAATTGATGAGATGTGTGCATTTGGTTGCGTGTGATCTGTTTATAAAATGAAATATTGTTGAAAACTGACCGTCGGGTTGCAGTCTGTTGTCGAAGAAACTGAGTGAAAAGAAATTTGAAAGGGGAACTAATTCTTGTCGCTAGACAAAGTATGAGAGTTACTTGCCTTGGGAATTTGCTTGTGTTGAACGTTTGTGCACGGCAGATCTAGATTCAGAAAACATGGATTTTATATATGGAGATTCATGTGGTCAAGCCTGTAGTTGTTAATTTAATTCCGGTATATTTGTATTGTTTGCTCCAGAGATGTATACTTCGTACAGTAGAGCGTTCGGAACTTTTCAGTCCCAAAACCCTATTCCTAACAATTTCACGAAATTTGAGCTTAATTGACCCAGAGATACAAGTCTTACCCGACAAACACCGACCGACCGCCCGCCCGCCCGCCCGCCCGCCCGCCCGCCTCAAACAAACAAACAAACAAACAGACAGAGCAAATCCAGTAAGCCCCATTATATTAATGGCGGCTTAAAAACAGCCTATGATGGTATAAATAAAAACTGAGCCCCTCAACCCCCCCCCCCCCCCCCCCCCCTCAATTACTACCTGTACAATGAGGCAAATGCCATGCGGAAGGACAATTATATTTGTTCTCCCACTCTTTAATATGCATGCATGTTTTGGGTGATTTTTTTTACCTCATGGTCGTGGTGGACAGGATGCAGTCATCTTCATCTCACTGTTTAATCATTGACTCATTCATGCATTTATCCATCTTTATAATTATGCGTTCTTTACCTTTGTGTCATTGTGGACAAGTTGCAGTCGGTAGCCGGGCAAAGCATTCATCTCGTTTACTTGGTTGATCGCGATTCTGGTGGACGCCAGCAGACTCTCGCCGCCAAACCAAGGCCCGCTGAATGGGAACAGTCCCATGAGATACAGATCCTTGACGCCATCGCTACCGTTCGCTGGAGTAGCGTTGTTAGCCTTGGTAACAATAGAAAACCTGAAGCTGATGACTAGCAGGAAGCAGAGAAAGTGAGCCAAAGATGTCATTGTGTGTCAGTGTATCACGGACGTTGAGAATGCTTGAGATGATCATTCTGGAAAAAAAACACAATTGAGGAATAAGATTGATTCCAATTCACAAATAGGGAAATGAATCCAACACGCTGGGGAGAAAACACAAACAAGAACACACACGAACGCAATGAACGCGCGCGCACACGCACAGACAAACAGGCAACAAGCAAACAATCACACACACACACATACACACACACACACACACACACAGCGTGCACGCGCGCACACGCACGCACACACACACACACACACACACACACACACACACACACACACACACACACACACAAATACAACACATATATTATACATGATAAGTGACAGTGAGATAAATATACTTCTGGCACACCTTACTGTGCGTAAAGTGCAATAGATTTTTGCGACCGTCACACAGACACCATTACAGAATTGTGTGTCTTTTGGTTTAAACAATGTTTTATTCATGTTTTACATCTTCATGAAATTTACATTGTCATAAAATTTGTCTTTAAGTTGGGGTGATTCCTTCTGTCCGTACAGAAATGCAATGTCTTTTAAGTTTTTTTTTTATCTTTGCAAAATAACGAAGAAGAAACGAACCTAACGGGATTTTTTACACTCACCGCTTGAGAACATCCTAGGTGTCCTCCGTAAAGAGCGAGCAATTTTCAAAGAATTTATTTTTGCGTGGTTTATCAATCTTACCCCTGAGCCATAGTGAACCAGTGTGATCCAGTTTCCTTTTTTTTCACAAGGTAGTCCTCAGTTAGTGACTTCAATGCGACTCGCTATGAGCTTATCTGCAATAGCACGTTATTATGTACCTCTGAATCTAAACGCAACAAACGGCTGCGATTCACACGAACTCTAGCGATGGCTTTTGACTGTTCAGAGGAACTGGCGATAGGCATAACCGTCGTCTGCACGAGAACCACGACCTTGCGTGACCCTGCTTCCGGGCTTTTCTTTCTTCAAGTCAAACTTTCAAAACTTCGAATTGTACTGATCTTGTCTTGATGAAAAAAGAAATCTTTTATGATTTAAGAATGTTTGTGTAACACTAACAAGCTGTCAATTTATTATTTAGATTTTAAAACTGAGTTAGGTCTAACGCCAAAACGCACCGTCCGATTGTCTGATCAGACAATCTTCGAAAATTGCTCGCTCTTTAGGTATTTTTTTTATTTTATGCAATTTATATCGCGCACATATCTCAACTACGGATTCAAGGCGCAGGGATTTATTTATGCCGTGTGAGATGGAATTTTTTACACAATATATCACGCATTCACATCGGCCAGCAAACCTCAAGCCTATTAGGGCGAGCATTCACCTTTCACGGCCTATTATTCCAAGTCACACGGGTATTTGGTGGACATTTTTATCTATGCCTATACAATTTTGCCAGGAAAGACCCTTTTGTCAATCGTGAGATCTTTAACGTGCACACCCCAATGTAGTGTACACGAAGGGACCTCGGTTTTTCGTCTCATCCGAAAGACTAGCACTTGAACCCACCACCTAGGTTAGGAAAGGGGGGGGGGGGGGGGGAGAAAATTGCTAACGCCCTGACCCAGGGTCGAACTCGCAACCTCTCGCTTCCGAGGCAAGTGCGTTTACCACTCGGCCACCCAGACCATATGGTAGGGCACCTAGGATGTTCTCAAACGCTGAGTGTTTAAACGAAAGGGTGTTTGTACTGTGTGTAAAAGCCTGACAGTATCTGTGATGGTTTACGGGAGACGCAGTGTGCCTTTAAGAGTGCACCTAATTAACTAGGTGTCAGTCAATCTGCTAGTTATATGTGACCCCAAACTCTCTTGTTTGTGGGATTACCCCTCCCAATGAACGTTTTGTTTAAACGTGCCCAGGAAAAAATGTCTTGATTGACCTACACTTTGAATAGGATGAATGCAAAGAAGGATATACGGGCATGAAAAGGGGAAGACGCCATATATAAAGTGCATGGAAACAGACTTTACATCCACACACCCACACCCCTCCCGACTTCCTTATATACAACAAAACATCCCCATCCCAATGTCCGTTTTGTAAGTTAAACGATGCAGAACATTCATCTAAAAACACTAACGGAACAAATGACATTTCCTGCTTTTTGCTTTCTCGATATAAAAATATTGATAATTTTCCTCTTACCTTTTTCTGCATTGAGTGCAATACTTATATTCAAAACACGAAGAACAACAAGTCGCGTAAGGCGAAATTACTACATTTAGTCAAGCTGTGGAACTCACAGAATGAAACTGAACGTAGTCCGCTATGGCAATCCGTTTGTAAAGAAATTACGTTTTTTCCTGTTGATCTAAATAATGAATTATTTAACTAAATAATTCATTATATAGCTAAATAATTCATTATTTAACTAAATAATTCATTATTTACACAAAAGTAAAAAGTGTGATTGTTGTAATTAAAGAAATCTTTTATTTACTAAACAATTCATTATTTAATAAAAAAAATTCATTATTTACTATATAATGCATTCTATAATATATAATGCATTCTATAATATAGAATGCATTCTATAATATAGAATGCATTCTATAATATAGAATGCATTCTATAATATAGAATGCATTCTATAATATAGAATGCATTCTATAATATAGAATGCATTGTATACTATAGAATGCATTGTATACTATAGAATGCATTCTATAATATAGAATGCATTCTATAATATAGAATGCATTCTATAATATATACTGTTCAAAAAAAGAAACGCATAGCTTGTAATATTTGGTTAATTTAGTTATATGGCTACAAGGATATCCACCAAACTGCAGAAAATGTTTATCTGGTCGTCGACCTTTCGTCCATTGCCACAAGTGAGCTCTGCACGTGACGCATGCGTTATCAGTGGCTACAATGTCAAAATTGCTCATTTGGCATGACCACTCGTCATGCTTCAGTGTAATCTCGTGAAACTCGGGGAATATTGAGCTCTCACCATGTCTTCCAAAACCCATAAAAGCGGATTGTTCGCCACAAAGAAATCAGACGACAATTCAGCGACGAAAGATGGCCCGATTGAGCAGAGAAGACCGCCAAATTGCATTGGGTCGTTTACAAGCAGGCCAAAGTCAAAGTGCAATCGCCAGGCACTTCCACGTGTCCCAGAGCACCATCAGTAGACTGTGGGTCAGGTTTCAAGCCACTGGCTCCGTTGCTGACTTGCCACGAGCGGGAAGACCAAGGGCGACAACTGCTGCTCACGACCGCTTCATACGGCTCCGCCACCTCCGGAATCGTTTCCTGTCGGCCTCATCTTCTGTCCAGGCTCTCCCCGGGCCACACCGATTATCGGACCAGACCGTGCGGAACCGCCTGCATGAAGCTGGTTTGAGAGCTCGCAGACCTCACAGAGGAGCTGTCCTCACCCGCCGCCATCGCCAGAACCGAGTGCAGTGGGGCAACCAGCACCTTCGCTGGACCGTCCGGAATCACTGGAGACACGTGTGGTTCAGCGACGAGTCCTACTTCCTGCTCCAGCGACATGATGGTCGGAGGAGGGTCTACCGGAGAGTAAACGAACGTTACGCGCCCAACTGTGTGGATGAGGCACCCGTTCATGGTGGTGGAGGCGTCATGGTGTGGGGGGCGATCAATACCGCTGGAAGGAGCACCCTGGTGCACGTCCAAGGGCGCATAACTGCCCAGCGATACGTGGAGGAAATTCTGCGCCCACACGCCCTTCCTCTTCTGGCTGACCAGGATGCCATATTCCAGCAGGACAACGCTCGCCCGCACACAGCACGACTCACCACCCAGTTCCTCACCGACCACCATGTCCAGGTGCTTCCCTGGCCATCCATGTCGCCAGACATGAACCCGATAGAACACCTCTGGGATGAATTGGACAGACGTGTGCGCAGGCGAGAAGAAGCGCCGGCAAATCACCGCGATCTATTGCAGGCACTTCAGGAGGAG